>NW_026712328.1:12589550-13189550 GCF_030504385.1 Musca domestica | reverse complement strand
AGTATATGTATTCTTCCCCGCTTATTATACATACATTGAGCTTTTTCTACTTTTACGCTTCTTCTTCAATCCCCACATCGACAAACAAATGTTCGATTCCCAGGTTTATGTACATTTGCTGCAGTAGCAGCAGTGAGGCAAATGTAAATCGACATAATTTCACTCTTTCCTTCTTCTATTTTTATCTGAATTTGTTCTGTATTTTACCCTTATCGAATTTTTGTTGTTGTTTGTGCTCTTATCGAATATCGCGGACAGACAGACAGACAACAGGTTCGAAGAGATAACATGAAATAATTTTTAAATTAGTCACAGTTTCATTGTTAAATAGTAGCGCATACCTATCCCCCAGCAACTTTTGTTTACGAAGAATTCGTAGCTATTAAAATAAAAACAAATCTGGCATTTGTGGGCTCCCGTCTGCCGCACTTATCTTAGTATTTTCTTTCACATACGATTCTCCAGGCATGGTTTGTGGCTGGATTTCACCACTTGAGTTAATCGAAGAAATCCACACCTTGGCAGTAAATTCTTCTTGAAATTTAGTTCAGTTGATGTTGGCCAAACCCCGTCTATTTCTGTACCAGTTTAATTTGATTTTTTTATTGCTTAAACTTTGAAAGCGGAGAAATCATAGAAATTAGAAAGCTGGTTGACAACATACAAAGTACCTAATTTGCTATAATATCGGATATTCTATAGAAATTCATTTAAAAAAACCGCGTTAGTGACACCACTAAAATAAAATGTTCAATTTAATAAAGAAAAAACAAATGTCTGAAATCTATGAAAATCCGATATCTCTTGGCAAGGGATTTTGGTGTCGACCAAAGAAAATAATAAATATTGTACTTTTATGTTAAATCATATTCCTACAGAGGTTTTTTCTCTACTTTACTTTTCCAGAAGTCGCGTTCTTCACAAAACAACCGGGAATATTTAAATTCTGTTTGGCGGCACCAAAATCCAGAAGTAGTTACATCACCAATACCGAAGGAAGCTGCAGTGCTGCTACTAGAACCCAAGAGATTCTACAAGAGATTGCAGTCGACGAGTCGGATATAAGCACTGACCAAACTACAGCAACCTACAGAGTTTTTGGCGAGGAGAACGTTCCAATAGAAACGCCCAGGCCAACACTAGCTCAAGGAAAGGAAGAAGAAGAAAAACAATTCTATCACAACAGTATAGATGATTTCGTGGTTATAAATCAGCAGCCTTTGAGTAAGAACTCGTCATTCGCCAGTAAGGATTCTAGCCTTTACTCATTAAACATTGGAGAGAGTGATTTTCAAAAGCCAAAGTCATTGACAGCGCCGCCACGTTTGGAGGGAAATTTTCGAAATTCATTGAACGACTTACTTCTGGCATCAAGGCGTTCCGAATATCTACAAAACAGTAGCGTGTCGATTGATTCATCCGGTGGAAAAAGTACAAGTAAGGCGGCTAATAAAGTCACTGACACCGAAGTAGGAGAAACTAGTATCATGTCAGCTTCAACCGCAACTAATAGCGCCGGAGGTGCTTCAGCAAGCGACAAACAGCCCTGGCCCAATTCAAAAGATGACTATGAACTTAGGGATGTTATTGGCGTCGGCGCCACTGCTGTTGTCCATGCAGCGCTTTGCATACCACGCAATGAGAAATGCGCTATTAAACGTATTAATCTTGAGAAATGGAACACCTCTATGGATGAACTGTTGAAGGAGATTCAAGCGATGTCATCGTGCAATCATGAGAATGTCGTAACCTACCACACTTCGTTTGTAGTGAGAGAAGAATTGTGGCTTGTCTTGAGGCTGCTGGAGGGTGGATCCCTTTTGGACATTATAAAACATAAAATGCGGACAACTAATTGCAAAAATGGAGTTTTTGACGAGGCCACTATTGCTACTGTGCTCAAAGAGGTGCTGAAGGGCCTGGAGTATTTCCACTCGAATGGACAGATACATCGCGACATTAAGGCCGGTAATATTCTTATTGGTGATGATGGCACCATCCAAATTGCCGATTTTGGTGTAAGTGCCTGGTTAGCAACTGGTCGGGATTTGTCCCGACAAAAGGTGCGCCACACGTTCGTAGGCACTCCCTGTTGGATGGCCCCCGAAGTTATGGAGCAAGATCATGGCTATGACTTTAAAGCTGACATTTGGTCATTTGGTATAACAGCCATTGAAATGGCCACGGGCACAGCTCCATACCACAAGTACCCACCGATGAAGGTGTTGATGTTGACTTTACAGAACGATCCACCCACTTTAGACACAGGATCGGAAGAGAAAGACCAGTACAAAGCCTATGGCAAAACATTCCGCAAGATGATTGTGGAGTGCCTGCAAAAGGAACCATCGAAACGACCAACAGCTGCCGAACTGTTAAAAAACGCTTTCTTTAAGAAGGCCAAAGATCGGAAGTATTTGACTCAAACTTTGCTAGCGTCTGGTCCTTCAATGGAGACTCGTGTGCATAAGGCAGCAAAACGCCAGCCTGGCCAGTCTGGTCGTTTGCACCGCACTGTTACCGGAGAATGGATGTGGTCGGATGAAGAAGACGAAGGAAAACGACATTCGTCAGACTCCGAATCCGACGAACGGCCCGTTAACCGATTAGAAAGAGCCGATTCTTCCGATAGTGATCGGGAAGATCCATCAGAACACACTGAACCCACTGCCTCCGTATCTGCTCCCCAAC
Source organism: Musca domestica (assembly GCF_030504385.1). Taxonomy (NCBI): domain Eukaryota; kingdom Metazoa; phylum Arthropoda; class Insecta; order Diptera; family Muscidae; genus Musca; species Musca domestica. The sequence continues at coordinate 13,186,859 of NW_026712328.1, read as the reverse complement.
ATCAGGCACAAGCCTCACAAAATCAAACTGCGCAAACACAGGTAGTGCAACAACCACAAACTCAAGGTGGCCTGCCACAATCGCAGCAATTTGTACAACAGTCGCATCAGGTGCAGGATGCCATTATGCAACAACAGCAAATACAACAGTCACCTGCCGCAATGTCACCAAATTCTGTAGCACAAGCCACAGAAGCAATGGCACAGATGCCACTACCATCGATTGATGCAAGTGGTGCTGGAGCCGATGCTCCGCCAGTTAACCTTGTCTTGCGCATGCGTAACGTTCGTCGTGAATTGCATGACATTCGTTTCGAATTTGCCGTGGGCAAGGATTCCGCTGAAGGTATTGCTGCTGAATTAGTTGACGCCGGCCTAGTAGATCCTCTTGACACACAACCAATGGCTATTAATCTGCATCAGTTAATCGAACAGCGACATGCCTTGAAAACTGTAACGTTCCAATTAAATTCAGGGGTACAACCAGGTGAAGTACCCGATGATCGCTCGCTGGTCGGGTTTGCTCAAATATCAATTACAGATTAAAAGTAGTCTACTTAAGAAGAGAACCACTACAATATAAATTTCAAAGGAGCTTCAGACATCCCCCAAAACCTTTTACACAGACACAAACACGCCGCCACCATCACAACACCACTCTTCTCAATACTAATGAAGCTGAAGTCCAATTCGCTACCATTCGTATTCAAAGCGAGAAGAGCATTCTGTTAGAGTCTTGCAGCACTCTGCACCATTATCAACTGAAGCCAACACAAATGTTAAAGGGATTAGGAGTTGCCTTCTGTCTCCCTCCCATCCAGTACTATCTCATCCGCTGTCTTTGTGACGTGTTGTATTTTTCATGTTTTGGGGAACAACGAATCCAAATAAATTGCAAACAATAAACGCTCTACTCTTCGGTATGACTCCAACGAATTCATGTCATATGTGCGTAATTAATCGTTAAATTGATTTTACTATGTAATTATTTATAAATATTAATTTTAATTTAAATGTATTGTTGTTTCTTCTTTCTTCATTTTTTATTGATAATGATACTGATTCCCCGAAATTACAATACGATACGATATTTAGCTAAAACATATACATAAATACAAATACAACCAAATAGATTAATTGTGTAATTAATAAGTACTTATGATTCGTTTATATATATTATATAGAAATAATTACTTGTAATTTATTGAAACTTCTTCTTTAAGAGAGAGTATTTTTAAATAAAAATCACATTTAAAATTAAACGAAAGGTGCATAACCGATTGCTGGCAAGCTAAAAAACAAAAAAACCATTTACTTTGTGGGAAGAATGACGTATGTTATTACTATTCTTATTATTTTCTTTTTTTATTATATATTTCAGATAATTTGTGGTAGTAGCTTAAATTGTTTTCGAAGATCTAAAAACTTCAATCCATGAGCTTACACTAATGTTACTGAACTACGTCAAGCCTATGAAATTCAAATTTATACAATTCAATTATGACAGAACTTATCTATATATATATATATAAAATCAAGTGTTGTTCGTTGGTAATGCAATCAGTTGAGAACGGGTGGACCGATTTGAATAATTTTTTTTTAGAAACATTCGTCATACCCCGAGTTAGGTTTTTAAAGAAAAAAATATTGACCACGAATACTTTTACGCCCACTATTACGATTTATCTAAAACCTTATATTTGCCAAAATAGTGAAGATATCGGTTTGAGAATTATTACACGAGATGCTGTTGGCTTTCCATTCAACCCTAAGTACTTATTTAGGGGCTGAGGAACGCGCCTACTTTTAAATATATCTCTCTATATGTAAAAGAAAGTTGTGTTAGTTACTACTCTTATAACATAAAAACCGCCGGTGTGATTTTAACAATTCAGACAAATTCGGAATTGGCTCTTGGCAGAAAAGAATAAAATCCAAAAAAAATCGCGTAAAAATGTGAAATTTGAACATTTTCATTTTGACTTTTAAAATGTACAATAGTAATGTTTTATATTGCCTTTTTTTCTATTTTGACTTACTATTTTCGAATGTACATTTGTAGTGTTTTTTTTTTTTTTTTTTTTTTTGAATTCTAAAATGATGTGTAGGTTTTTTTTGGGTAGTATCATGGTACAATAAAAAGGTGAGGTAGAGCTAACAGCTGATTACAATTTTTTTCTAAATGTGCCCGACATCTGCCAATTTTGTGTATGTATTAATTGCTTTGAAAAATGAAAAAAAAAATATATTTTCAAAACCAATGACTGGAAGACACATGAATTGCGGCTCGCGCTTTAAAGCTATTAACCAGTATAGCCATGAAATTGAAAGATTGAACAGTTAGGATCATATTTTTGAGAGAAAAATCCAGACATTTTATTAATTTTTCGCGCAATTTAACTCATTTTAAAAATGAGGAAAAATATGAAAAAAATAATTTTGAATGAGTCTGACAGGAAGCGGACATAGCCTCAGGGCTGTATTTTTGTAGTTTTACGAAGCTGTTCTACCTCCTTATTGTACCATGGGTAGTATAAAGCCACAACGGATAAAACTGTTATTTATGGATTTTATGTATTTATTCGTAATACCCAAGAAATACATAAAATCTATAAATAAAAATTTTATCCGTTGTCGCTTTATATGAAAATTCTAAAATCGTGAAAAATCGACAATTTTTCAATGGAATCGAATTTCAAAATAATAGTACATTCTACCGACAAACTTCGTAAAGACCTTTAAAAATTTGCCGCAAAAAAAAATCAGCGAACCAGTTGAAGATTCTTTTTCTTTTTTCTATATTGAAGTGTACATTTTTTATTGCTTTGAATTTTGAATGAATAATATTAAAAATGAAATGAGGGCGCAAGACGATGTTAAATGCTTTCTACTCCAAGACCTACATCGTGCTTCAGCTGGAAGATGCGAACACATTTAAACAAACAAAAATGACCGAAGAATCGTTATGGGGTTAATTTCAAAAAGTGGACCTGCTTCTTTCATATGACAATAAATTGTCAAATGAGAACACAAAATGCAAAATACATTAAGACTGCAATCAGTCAAATACCGACTATAAAGAACGCAAAATATAAATTCTACCTAAACATTCAAGATACCGTTAATCGCTTTGGCAGGTCATGATATGGGTCATAACCCCTGATAACGGAACAACCCGATTTCAAGTATATTCTACATTTTAACCATATTTTTCGAACTAATTTTAGCTTATGTTGATAATTTAAGAAGAAACCATCTTTGCAAAAAACTATCACGTTTTGGTATCACCATCATATGATTTAAGGTATTTTCGGCGTCTTGGCAACTTTTTTCATTTTTTGGACCTTCTTTGTTTTTAAGGGGGAAGAAAACCTCTTATAAAATATTTATTTCTCGAAAAAGGGCGCATCTTAGTCTTGAGGCTGGGGTAAAAAACCCTGGGGTAGAAAATCATCCTCCTAATTATCCTCATAGGCATTTATTTAAGTATAGTCCCCACATTAGTATACCCCCAAGTCCACTTTCCCAACCAATGTGTGGTCACAAAAGAAAATTTGGTATTCTATTGCATTTGTAACCCCCAAGAGAATATTGGTTGCGAACGTAGATTTGAGATGTACGTCTATATGAAATAATCTCCGAAATATCAATCTGGAACTCATTCAGTCGGAAATTGTGGCAGAAACATGAAAAAAATACGAAATTATAAAGTAACTTTATTGGATCTCCACCGCACAATTTAAATGACAAACAATTAATGCCCATCTTACGGTAATCGGAGCAAAAGAATAATTTTTTGGCTATTCTGACAACATTCTGCCTTCAATTATGAGGTGGACAAAACTGAATACCACGCAGTACGGAAATACAAATTTCAAATTATAGCTCATTTGAATGCTTTTTACAATATCAAAAATTGAGCTGAATTTTCACATGGGGCTACTACAGATGTTCTTTATCATATAGGTATTTAACACTCAAATTAAAGCCTATAGCGGAAAAATAAGATCAGGCTATTCAAAATATCTAAAACCGACTGTAATTATATTTTTTGCCATGAATATTTAGTCATGGAGTCATTACTCATAATCAAGTCATTACTTATAATCAAAATTGGAGTAATTATAATCGAGTCATTACTTATAATCAAAATTGTGCCGCCTACATAAGTCAGATCTGTGATTTATTATTCGTTAAAGACTAAAGCAAGCCCCACACCTTACAACTGGTCGTACAACTGAGAGAGGTTGTATTCAAGATTGTATCGTTTGTGGCCGGGTTGTACGAAGTTGTGTCTCGGTTGTATGAAAAATCAAAATTGTTTGATATTTGGCATGTTGTACCAACCGATTGTAACGTTTGTGGGTATTTCATTTTCTGCTTTTTTTCGTTGAGACTTTTTTGGAAGACTCCGCACAAATGCGTGATTTTATTGAATGTTATTAAAGTATGCCGGAATTGTGGAATTGCAAAAATGAAAACTATAACAAGTAAAAAAACATTAAGTTCGGCCGGGCCAAACTTTTAATACCCTCCACCCTAGGGTAAAAGAACATTAGAAGAAATGTGGCAAAAAACATTAAAATGCCGAATATCGGGAGGTACCGTTATATAGGGGCTACACCAACACGTGCACCTATAATTACAATGTTTCGCCACACGAACTAGGACCCATTATGACCCACAAATACCAACTTTTACACAAATCAGTGAAAAAATGTGGCATAAATCATCAAAATACCGAATATCGGGAGGTACCGTTATATGGGGACTATACCAGAACGTGGACCTATACATGCAATGTTTTGCCACACGCTCAGGGACCCGTTGTGACCTACAAATACCAATTTTCAGACAAATCCGTGAAAAAATGTGGCATAAATCATCAAAATACCGAATATCGGTAGGTACCGTTATATGGGGGCTATACCAAAACGTGGACCTATACATGCAATGTTTTGCCACACGCTCAGGGACCCATTATGACCCACAAATACCAACTTTTACACAAATCAGTGAAAAAATGTGGCATAAATCATCAAAATACCGAATATCGGTAGGTACCGTTATATGGGGGCTATACCAAAACGTGGACCTATACATGCAATGTTTTGCCACACGCTCAGGGACCCGTCATGACCTACAAATACCAATTTTCAGATAAATCCGTGAAAAAATGTGGCATAAATCATCAAAATACCGAATATCGGGAGGTACCGTTATATGGGGACTATACCAGAACGTGGACCGATATATCTCATTTTCAATACCAACCATCCTAGGGACAATACACACACTTGTGCCAAATTTTCAAATAATGTGGGCTCTATCGTGATTTCAACAGACAGACAGACGGACAGACAGACAGACGGACATCGCTAAATCGTCTTAGAATTTTATGCTGATTATGAATATATATACTTTATGGGGTCTACGACGAATATTTAGAGGTGTTACAAACGGAATGACAAAGTTAATATACCCTCCTACCCATGGTGGAGGGTATAAAAATTAAACAAGTAAAAAACATTTAGTTCGGCCGGGCCAAACTTGTAATACCCTCCACCTTAGGGTAAAAGAAACATTAGAAGAAATGTGGCAAAAACCATAAAAATGCCGAATATCGGGAGGTACCGTTATATGGGGGCTATATCAAATCATTTACCCATACATGCAATGTTTCGCCACCGAAGCTGGAACCCATTATGACCCACAAATACCAATTTTTAGACAAATCCATGAAAAAATGTGGTAAAAAAAAACTAAAATACCGAATATCGGGAGGTACTGTTATATGGGGGCTATACCACAACGTGGACCTATACATGCAATGTTTTGCCACACTCTCAGGGACCCGTTATGACCTACAAATACCAATTTTCAGACAAATACGTGAAAAAATGTGGCATAAATCATCAAAATACCGAATATCGGGAGGTACCTTTATATGGGGGCTATACCACAACGTGGACCTATACATGCAATGTTTTGCCACACGCTCAGGGACCCGTTATGACCTACAAATACCAATTTTCAGATAAATCCGTGAAAAAATGTGGCATAAATCATCAAAATACCGAATATCGGGAGGTACCGTTATATGGGGACTATATCAGAACGTGGACCGATATATCTCATTTTCAATACCAACCATCCAAGACACAATGCAAATAGCTCTGCTAAATTTTGGCGCTCTACGTCAAATAATGTGGGCTGTATCGTGATTTCAACAGACAGACGGACAGACAGACAGACAGACGGACAGACAGACAGACGGACATCGTTAAATCGACTTAGAATTTTATGCTGATCATGAATATATATACTTTATGGGGTCAAAGACGAATATTTAAGGATGTTACAAACGGAATGACAAAGTTAATATACCCTCCTTTCCAAGGTGGAGGGTATAAAAATGCGAAATAAAAGCTATGATAAACTGTTAATTGATTTTAAGAAAATAAAAAATGATGGGACCCTTGAAGAATTGAAGAAGAAAATAGCAAATATGCGGACTTGTTATCGCCGCGAATTGAAGAAAGTGATAAAGAGTCAAAAGTCTGGATCGGGAGTAAATGAAATTTATGTGTCAAATTTGTGGTATTATGAAGATTTTGCCTTTTTGCGAGACTTGAAAATTCCTTTGCCTGGTCGATCCAACTTAAGTTCAGATGAAGAACCCGTTCCAACAAATATGGTAGGTAGAAAGTTGTGGCAAAAAACTTTATTTATCGTGAATAAATACATTTTTTTTCATGATAGAGGAAGTCGCAGGCCCACAAGAAGTCTTCAGTAGCCAATGCTAGGATGCAGTTTTAAAAAAAAGCTGCTGAACATTTTGAGTCGTCAGCAAACAATTCAAAAGTCGAAGATGAAGTCACTACATATGCAAATGGATGGGCTTGCATGTATCGGCAAATGAACCCAAACCAACAATTATATGCAAAAAGAGCCATTGATGAAATTTTGATGATGGGACGATTAAATCAATTGACTTATAATACACTGCAAAGCAGTTTCAATGGATCTTCCACTCCAAACTCCAACAGTCCGACCCCGCTGATTCGGTTCTATATATACGGACGTCAGTACTACCAAGCGAAAGCCAAAAAAATGTATTGAATAGATCTTCCACACCACATTCTAGCAGCTCGACCCCGTTTATTTTCAATGACGATTCTGTTCAATACATACAGACGTCAGTTTTGCCAAGCGGTAGGGAAACCTACGCTAATATAGGTACAACTTCAAACCCAGCAAATAGAACACACTACTATCAAGATTTTAAAGAATTATTTAATGATTCTGAGTACCAATAAATCAAAAACTTTTTGAATTTATATTATTTTAATTTTTAGTTAAAGTGTTCTCAATTGTTTTATTGTTTCACAAAACTTAAGCCTAATTTGTTTGGCTTCTTCGGGAGGATTCCTATGCGTAGTTGGCTCCATTCCAGTCAAGGGCACTACATTTTCAGTCTCTTCAAAATTTGAAGTCGATTGACGACGCAAATAGTTGTGTAGGTAGCATCATGCTAGTACAACCGTAGAGGCCTTCTCTGAACTCAAATTTATAACAGTGCGTAAAATGCGGAAGCGGGAAGATAAAATGCCAAAAGCATTCTCTACTTTTACTCTGGCCGAACTTAGCGTTTTATTGTACAACATCTCATCACTTCTTAAAATAGAATGTCCAAAAGGTTTTAAAATGTTTTTGCGCAAAGCAAACGCTGTGTCAGAAACAAACACGAAGGGTAATGGATCTTTTCCATTCAACACAGGCATCGGATTAGGTAAATTCAGCTCATCGTTTTCGAGCATTTCAAAGAATTTTGTGTTTGAAAATACACCGCCGTCTGAAATTCTGCCATTCGCTCCTATATCGACCATCAAGAAGTCACTGTTGCTATTGACAACTGCCATTAAAACAATACTAAAGGTCTTTTTATAATTAAAATAAAAGGATCCTGAATGGCATGGCCTTATAATATTAATGTGTTTGCCGTCAAGGGCTCCAACACAGTTTGGAAACATTGATCTTTCATAGAATTTCTCAGCTATATCTATCCATTCGGCTGGAGTTTTTGGAAGCTGCAATTAAAGAAAATATATATATCTTTAACACTTACCTTCATAAACGGTTTTAAAACTCTTATAATTGCTTCGCAAGTTTCGATCACAATTTTTCCTATTGCTTGTGGAGATACTGCCGTTGAAATCTTTAGTTCTTCGTATGAACATCCTGTTGCTAAAAAACGCAATGTTATTCCTAATCGGTAGCTGGCCGAAATTGCCTGTCTCATTATTGTGTCATGTTTTAGTATGTGAATTGAAACTTTTGACGGGAGTTCATTAAATACATCTTCCGTCATGCGCATATAATTTTTAAAATCATTTGGTTCACATTTTTTTAATGTTTTTAAAACTTTATTGTTTGAATATTTTTCTTTTTGTAAAAGCCACTTCTTTAACCACTTTTTTCTTTTTCTTGCATTTTTTTTTAAATTCTTCTTCTTGTTCCAACACTTCGTCAATTATAGCACAGGCAATTATTTCCGACATCATCTTGATTCAAAATTAACTGCTTGCAAAATGAAGTTGTACACAAAGTTGTATCGCCTGTGTCCGAGACAAACAATTTGAGTACTCTCCAAGTTGTACAACCAGTTGTGATAATACAAATTGAAAAAAAAAAATGACAAAAGAATAATAACAAATTGAAAAAATCTTCAACTTGTTCGCTGATTTTTTACAGCAACTGTTTAAAGATCCTTACAAAGTTTGTCAAAGAATGTACTTTTATTTTAAAATTCAATTCCATTGGACATTTTTTTCGATATTTTCCCGTTTTGAGAATTTTTGTAATGAGATCTCTTTTTTCGTAATTTTTTAGCGATTTTGAAAAGGTTATTATCTTCTAACTTTGGTGTGACCGCGTTAAATTATTTCGATATCATCTATTCCGTTTCGCCACCACATAATTCGGTACTACACTTCCATGTAACCCGTCATCAATTTCAGTTCTCAAGAAATCAAGTCTATTAAATGAATTGATATTAATATTCGAATTCAAAAATAAATTATAAAAAACACTACAAATGTACATTAGAAAAAAGTAAGTCAAAATGGAAAAAAATCATGCAAAATAAAACATTACTATTGTACATTTCAAAAGTCAAAATGAAAATGTTAATATATCACATTTTTACGTGATTTTTTTGTATATTATCTTTTTCGGATAGGAGACAATTCCGAATTTGTATGAATCATTAAAATCAGTTCAGCGGTTCTTAAGTTATAAGCGTAGTAACTAACACAACTTTCATTTATATATATACATATATATATATATATATATATATATATATATATATATATATATATATATATATATATATATATATATATATATATATATATATATATATATATATATATATATATATATATATATATATAGATGTATAGATAGATTAAAAAGTATGCGTGGTCAGTTCCTCAGCCCCCAAACAAATACTTAAGGTTGGAGGGAAGGTCAACAGTATCTCGTGCAATAATTTTTAAACCAATATCTTGTTTATTTGGGAAATATAAGGATTTTAGATACATCGAAATAGTGGGCGTAAAAGGAGGCGTGGTCAATATTTTTTTCTTTAAAAACCTAACTCGGGGTATGACAAACGTTTGTACAAAAAATTATGCAAATCGGTCCAACCGTTTTCAACTGATTCCGTTACCAACAAACAACAATTGATTTTTATATATATAGATATATATATATATATATATATATATAGATGTATAGATAGATTAAAAAGTATGCGTGGTCAGTTCCTCAGCCCCCAAACAAATACTTAAGGTTGGAGGGAAGGTCAACAGTATCTCGTGCAATAATTTTTAAACCAATATCTTGTTTATTTGGGAAATATAAGGATTTTAGATAAATCGAAATAGTGGGCGTAAAAGGAGGCGTGGTCAATATTTTTTTCTTTAAAAACCTAACTCGGGGTATGACAAACGTTTGTACAAAAAATTATGCAAATCGGTCCAGCCGTTTTCAACTGATTCCGTTACCAACAAACAACAATTGATTTTTATATATATATAGATTAAAAAAATATTGCATTTGTTCAAAATTTACGTTATAAAATATACGTTATGATTATGTGTGTTTAAAAATACGGACCTCGCGTATTTAGTTGGTTGGACATTCACTGTTTTGAACTCCACGTTGTTGTTTTTGTAGCATTACAATATGTTCGATGTTTACAGACCGCTAACCTGGTTCTGCTTTACTTGCTTGAATTTAGACTCAGCCAACTTTCTTTAGATGTAATGGATTGTGGTGAACTCTGTAATGGTTGACTACATCAACGACTGCATCAATATGAATGATATTCGGAACTGCCTGATAGTTTACCTGATCTTGAAGCTCCACCAATGGTTCGGATGACCTAACACCCAAGCAACGAAAGCATGTAATTATTCTGAATTAAAGGAAAAACTTTCGTAACCTCATGAAAATCTTGAAAATCCCCTAAAACACTTTCAATTTTGACAACTTGTGGGCCATCAATTTGTTACCTTATCCCAAACATGAACGCCGAATTTCACTAAACTCCAAAGTAATACTCAAGATCCGACCGAAGGTCGTTTACTTTAAAAACTATTGGTTCGCGAAGCCAGTGTTGGACATACCTCAGAGGAAAAAATCTCAAGGAAAGAAATGTCAAATGAAATATTTTATAAAGGAAATATTTTTCATTTCATATTTTTATAGAACAAGAATATTTAAAAAGGAATTAAATCTAAAAATAAATTCTCTTGGGAAATTTTTGAAAAAAATGAGCGTTGTTAAAAAGTTTTGGCACATATTTTGGGAAACATGGACCCTTGGTACAATGATATCAAGGTAGGGCTATGATACCATATGATTTCAATTTTTTTTTATTTTCTTGGCTTAATATGTCATCTTTATTTGTTTATGTATGTGTTTTCTTTTCAATAACAAAAAAATTGTTCAGAAAACATTCAAATTCGGATGTTTTCAAAATGTTTATTTCATCGTATGCATCGACAAAATCTAGAGTTTTTGTAGCGAAATAATCCTTTAGAGATATATAGAACCTGGTTTTGAAAAGAAGTGTTGACCTTTCATTCGGTTTTCGCGGTTTTCAATTATTTATTCAAAATAAATGCAACAAGTTGTTTGATTTTTTTTATTGTTTTGATACTAATTCTGACATTACAAGCCAAACAGGTAGACCTCTATACTTGCAATTTTTTTTAAAGTTGGCCTACCTTCTCTTCATTGTACCATGCATGGACCAACCTTCCGAAACTATTTTGTTGTTGTAGTCGAGAAATAAAAACCAACCTGTAGTGATATTTTGAAGTTTATATTTCGATTATCGGTATAATTATTACAGGTAGGACCAAACCCCAGCTGATTTGACTCTATAGTATTACTAGTGTCAAATCCGATATAACGTTTCGTGATTTAATTCCATTTCTTTATATACAATAGGTATACCCATGGTACAATGATATCAAGGTAGAGCAGAACTACCATATGATTTTAATTTTTTTTATTTTCTTGGCTTATTATGTCATCTTTATTTGTTTATGTATGTGTTTTCTTTGCAATAACAAAAAAATTGTTCAGAAAACATTCAAATTCGGGTGTTTTCAAAATGTTTTTTCAACGTATGCATCGACAAAATCTAGAGTTTTTGTAGCAAAATAGTCCTTTGGAGATATATAGTACATGATTTTGAAAAGAAGTGTTGACCTTTCATTCAACTATCGCGGTACAATGAAGAGAAGGTAGGTCAACTTTGAAAAAATTGCAAGTATAGAGGTCTACCTGTTTGGCTTGTAATGTCAGAATTAGTATCAAAACAATAAAAAATCAAGCAAATTGTTGCATTTATTTTGAATAAATAATTGAAAACCGCGAAAACTGAATGAAAGGTCAACACTTCTTTTCAAAACCAGGTTCTATATATCTCCAAAGGATTATTTCGCTACAACAACTCTAGATTTTGTCGATGCATACGATGAAATAAATATTTTGAAAACATCCGAATTTGAATGTTTTCTGAACATTTTTTTTGTTATTGAAAAGAAAACACATACGTAAACAAATAAAGATGACATATTAAGCCAAGAAAATAAAAAAATTGAAATTATATGGTATCACAGCCCTACCTTCATATCATTGTACCATGGGTATACACTTTTTTGATATAATATTGCACTGCAGGACAATGTGAATATATTTCTTACTTAATGATAGAAAAATTCGCTGTTATACTAACAAAACGCCAACGGCGCGATAGTGCGGAAAAGGAACTACGACATCACATTAATTAATATAGTCGTATTTTTCTTGTTTCCTAAAATGGCAAAATGTAGAATACTTTATATAAGAATGTAGTTCTGTTTCAATTTAAAAGGTATGTTGCTTTTTCCACAATTTTCTAGCGATTTCTTGAAGCGTTGAGATATTTGGAGCTACATCTAAGAACTATACATTCAGGGGAATGATGTAAAAGCATTAAATACTTTAAGAACAATTTTTCTGCATTTTAAAATTAATAATCAAAATTCTTAAAATGAAAAATTTTGAAATTAATTAAGATGACTTATACGACTCTCTTAAGATATCTTATACGACTCTTCGCTCTATCACTCTGCGTGTGATCGACAAAATGGCGATTATACCAAACTGGCAATTATACCAAATGGTACTAAGTGTGGCACCTAGAGTAAGAAAGTAGCTTGAATTCTTTTTTGTTTAGTGCGGCTCTGTAATCCCTTTGTGAAATGTCACAAAATATGCCTAGCCATGACTTTAAGCTTCTTATGTACTTAGCCCTTAAGGGCGGGATGACTTAAAGCTGGGAATACATAAAGCGCATATTTGGCTGGCTTAAGTCATCGGCTGGCTTCTTCGGAAATGAACAAAGGAGCCTAGGGCCAAAATCGAACTAAGTCAACCTAAAACTCCTTTGTTCATCTACGAACAAGGTAGATGTACTAGGTAATAGCATCAGCCCAGCTGACGGCACCATTAAATGTCAAAACAAATTGTTGTAATGAAGAATTCGCCCTAAATGAATGCAACAACAAATTTGTTTATGTTGTCTTCCCTAAAAGTACCTTTTTATAATATTTCAAATAATTTAAGAGCAAGTTTAGAGTGAAACCAGTAAAAAAATTAAAAGAAAATGAAGGAAGGAGGTTAGAATGGAATGCAGCTTTAAGAATTAAGTTAGCCTCAACATCAAAGATACCCAAAGCAAACCGGAAAACTTTCGGTTTAAACCAGTAAAATATAGTCATTATAAGTTTCTTGGTTTAAAAAATATCGCAATACAACAATTAATACTTATTTTACTCTTATTTGTTTTATAATAAAAACTTTTATTGCGAAGTTCGTTTACGACGAGAGGCACACAAAATAAAATGTAAACAAACACCTCGTTTCTGATTGGTTGAAGCAAATTTGCCGCAACGTTGGCGAATCTATGTTTTTCGCCTTAGATGCCAATTTTGACATTTGAGGGTACCACAAAAGTTGCTTTGTTGTAGCAATTCGCCGATGCGGTTACCTATTAGATCTACCTTGTCTTCGAAGAAGCCAGCCGATGACTTAAGCCAGCCAAATATGCTCTTTATGTATTTCCAGCTATAGATAATATAGTCATATATATCATGTTTCTTAAAATTGTAAAAATTTTTGTATATATGCAGTTTGGTTTAAATTTGAAAGGTATGTTGATTTTCTAGCGATTACTTGAAGTGTTGAGATATTTGGACCTACAGCTAACAATTATACATTCAGGGGAATTATATGAAAGCATTAAAATTAAATATGTTAAGAACTATTCATGGAAGAAGGTGAAGTCATGCAATACCTTTGACAACATCTCATTGTCAAATTGTATTACACAAATCAGAGAGGGAACCAGTTTACTATGCTGTTAAAATTAACAAGGTAAATTACAGAAAGTTCAGACTACCTTCTTGATTCTACCAGCTATTTCCTGCATTTTAAATTTAATAATCCAAATTTCAAAAATAAACATTTTTGAAATTAAAATTATTTATTTAAAATACATTTTTGAACATATAAATTTCACACTTGTATTACGTACAAAAAACAATGTTGTATGTGGTTATGTTTGTTGTACAACAACACATGATTTTACCTGTATTATTATACCTTGGGATAACTGCGATAAGGTAGTGTATTTAATAAATAAATAATGCGAAGTATACGAAAAGTACTAAAGGGTATTAAATTTGGTATATTATGTATGAAAAGAGATAGAATTTTGAATATTGGTATAGACATCGATGTGACTGGGTAGCGTTTAGATAAGAAGATGGGTTTGGAAAATCGTACTACTTTTGTGTACGAACCATGTTAGAATGAAGAAGGTAAAGTCATGCAATCATGTGTTTACAATTTTTTCAAAAAATTTCGTTTGACATCTCATTTTCAAATCAATTGTACATAAACCAGAGATGGGAACCTGATTTCTAAGTATTAAAATTTGACACGGTAAATTACAAAAAATGAAGAGATGGGTATGGTTATTTGAAATGACTTTACTTCTTAATTTCATCATGGTACGAACAGGACTGAATGATACTATAGTTGGTATGGACTGTAGGGAAAGAGGTGGAATTATAGATTTTGGTATAAGGCTGGTATAAGGCTGGAAAATAAACATTTTTGAAATTAAAATTATTTATTTAAAATACATTTTTGAACATATAAATTTCACACTTGTATTACGTACAAAAAACAATGTTGTATGTGGTTGTTATGTTTGTTGTACAACAACACATGCTTTTACCTGTATTATTATACCTTGAGATAACTGCGATAAGGTAGTTTATTTAATAAATAAATAATGCGAAGTATACGAAAAGTACTAAAGGGTATTAAATTTGGTATATTATGTATGAAAAGAGATAGAATTTTGAATATTGGTATAGACATCGATGTGACTGGGTAGCGTTTAGATAAGAAGATGGGTTTGGAAAATCGTACTACTTTTGTGTACGAACCATGTTAGAATGAAGAAGGTAAAGTCATGCAATCATGTGTTTACAATTTTTTCAAAAAATTTCATTTGACATCTCATTTTCAAATCAATTGTACATAAACCAGAGATGGGAACCTGATTTCTAAGTATTAAAATTTGACACGGTAAATTACAAAAAATGAAGAGATGGGTATGGTTATTTGAAATGACTTTACTTCTTAATTTCATCATGGTACGAACAGGACTGAATGATACTATAGTTGGTATGGACTGTAGGGAAAGAGGTGGAATTATAGATTTTGGTATAAGGCTGGAAATACATAAAGCGCATATTTGGCTGGCTTAAGTCTTCGGCTGGCTTCTTCGTAGATGAACAAAGGAGTTTTAGGTTGACCTAGTTCGATTTTGGCCCTAGTCTCCTTTGTTCATTTCCGAAGAAGCCAGCCGATTACTTAAGCCAGCCAAATATGCGCTTTAGGGTAGAAATACATAAAGCGCTTATCTGGCTGGCTTCTTCGGAAATGAACAAAGGAGCCTAGGGCCAAAATCGAACTAAGTCAACCTAAAACTCCTTTGTTCATCTACGAAGAAGCCAGCCGACGACTTAAGCCAGCCAAATATGCGCTTTATGTATTTCCGCCCTTATGTATTCCCAGCTTAAGAGTCACTGTGGGTGTGTAGAATTTAGACAATACAGTGTTTTTGAAAATGCGAAATTCTTGGTGTACAAAAAGCACTGGATTTGGTGTATAGTGTACGAATAGATGTGGAATTCTTGATTTTTTTGAAAAGGTGTAATTTATAGTGTACTAAAAGTACTAAGTTTGGTATAAAGTGTGAGTGGTTGGAATGGGATGTACTCTGAATTTTGGAATCTGGAACTAAACTCATTACAGGAAATTGTAAATGTGTGTTTTCATTTTAGTACAGTACCTATATATCAGGTATTGTGAAGATTTTGGCAAAATTCTTATTCTGGGATTATGATACATTAGGACTGACTTATATCTTATTTACAATTAAAAATTTATCCGGATTTACCTACATTATTAAGAATTGTTGTCTAATAGCGCTTTTAGATTAACCCAGCAACGAAGAAGTTTCCTTAAGATGAAAGGTTTAAATCTCTATTTCTATACGTTTAAACTTTACAAATAAAATTAGTCTTTCTAAGGTATGAATCGCCGAAATAATTTTGTGACATATCATAAAGGGATGTCAGAGCCGCACTCAAATTCTGCCGTCTTTTCCCTTTATAATTTGACATTAATATGCCTAGCCATGTTGTCATGCTTCCTATGTACCCTCATCTTTAAGGTGGGAATAAATAAAGCGCTGATTTGGCTGGCTTATCGGCTGCCTTCTTCGTAAATGAACAAAGAAGCCAAGGGCCAAAATCGACTACGTCAACCTAAAACTCCTGGCTTCTTCATAAAAGAATAAAGGAGCGTAGCAAGCATGTTAGAAGAATACAGGTAGATGCATCATCACTTTGGAACATTGATATGTCAAATTTTTTAAAAGATTTCTTCAAAAATAAGTAGATTTTTATATGTTTCCTTATACAACGTCAATCAGAGTTTGTTATGATATGTAATTTACAACAGTTTTAACGAATTTGAATAAATTTTCATTCAAAATTTTCAATTTCAAAATTGGTTTGACAGTTCTTTATCCCAGCAGCTGTGTCGGTGCGACTACCTATATTCTTCTACCATGGTATCAAGCATGGTACAATGATATCAAGGTAGGGCTATGATACCATATGATTTTAATTTTTTTTATTTTCTTGGTCTAATATGTCATCTTTTTTGTTTATGTATGTGTTTTCTTTTCAATAACAAAAAATTGTTCAGAAAACATTCAAATTCGGGTGTTTTCAAAATGTTCATTTCAACGCATGCATCGACAAAATCTAGAGTTTTTGTAGCGAAATAATCCTTTAGAGATATATAGTACATGATTTTGAAAAGAAGTGTTGACCTTTCATTCAGTTATCGCGGTTTTCAATTATTTATTCAAAATAAATGCAACAAGTTTGATTTTTTATTGTATTGATACAAACAGGTAGAACTCTATACTTGCAATTTTTTCAAAGTTGACCTACCTTCTCTTCATTGTACCATGCTTGATACCATGGTAGAAGGTAGGTCAACTTTGAAAAAATTGCAAGTATAGAGTTCTACCTGTTTGGCTTGTAATGTCAGAATTAGTATCAAAACAATAAAAAAATGAAACAACTTGTTGCATTTACTTTGAATAAATAATTGAATACCGCGAAAACTGAATGAAAGGTCAACACTTATTTTCAAAACCAGCTTCTATATATATCTCTAAAGGATTATTTCGCCACAAAAACTCTAGATTTTGTCGATGCATACGATGAAATAAACATTTTGAAAACATCCGAATTTGAATGTTTTCTGAACATTTTTTTGTTATTGAAAAGAAAACACATACATAAACAAATAAAGATGACATATTAAGCCAAGAAAATAAAAAAATTGAAATCATATGGTATCATAGCCCTACCTTGATATCACTGTACCATGGTATCAAGCATGGTAGAAGAATATATGTAGATGCATCGACACAGCTGCTGGGACAATGAACTGTCAAACCAATTTTGGAATTGAAAATGTTGAATGAAAAATTATTTAAATTTGTAAAATTTGTTGAAAATCGCAAATTATAATAAGCTCCGGGTGATGTGGTATAAAAAAACATATGAAAATCTACTTATATTTGAAAATACATTTAAATTTTTTTGACATAACAATGTTCCCAAGCGTTGATGCATCTACCTGTATACTTTTACCGTGGTAGCAAGTATGAATTATGGGCCGAAATTGAACTAAGGCTGGAAATACATAAAGCGCATATTTGGCTGGCTTCTTCGTAAATGAACAAAGGAGTTTTAGGTTAACCTAGTTCGATTTTGGCCCTAGGCTCCTTTGTTCATTTCCGAAGAAGCCAGCCGATGACTTAAGCCAGCCAAACAAGCGCTTTATGTATTCCCAGCTTAAGTCAACCAAAAGCAAGCCGATGGCTTATGTCAGACAAAAAAAGCGGTTTATGTATTCTCACCTTTATAGTGTCGAGTAGACTTTTAAATATGCAACAATTGGTTTTGATTATTTTAATGATTTTTTCCACAAAATTTAATTTACTGTACGTTTACATATAAACGGGTTAACCCACTAGATTTGAAATTTAAGTGCCACATCCATTATAATATACTTCAAATAAATCTTCTTAAAGTAGGTTAAGATAATAGTAAGTCCCATCAACGTCGAAAATATGAATTTCTTTTGTATTATGTCATTTCAAATTATTTTTTTTATTCAACACCATGGTAATATGTCAACATTTTTAAAATGTTTTTTCAAAAATCGGTAAAAAAATAAATATTGAAAATTTTCAAATTCAAAATTGGTTTGACAGTTCATTGCCCTGACAGAAAAAAATCTATAGAGATAAGAATCAATATAATTAAACCGTTTAATTCCATTCCATTTTTAGATTGTGTTAAAACTATTCAATGTCGGATTATTTTGATGAACTGGGCCACGTACCCACCGGTCCTGAGGGAGCCAATGACTTCGATCGGCATTACAAACGTTTGCAAGTACTAGCCATTATGAATGGCATAGATATGGAAATAGAGGTACCAGAAGCATCTAAAAGAGCTATTGCTGAATTACCATTTCATGAGGTAACGGATAGTGATGACAAAGACAATCTTGAATGTGCTGTCTGCAAACAGCCGGCAGAGAACGGGGAAAAATACAAAATTCTGCCTTGTAAGCACGAATTTCACGAGGAATGTGTATTGCTGTGGCTTAAGAAAGTGAGTACAATTCTCGCTTAACTAATTGCGTGTCCGAAAATCTTGATTTTGTATATTTTTTTAGGCGAATTCCTGTCCATTGTGTCGCTTTGAGCTCGAAACTGATGATGAAGCATATGAAGAATTAAGACGTTATCGTCAAGATGAATCAAATCGACGAGAGAGGCAAAGTAATTTATTGGATTCAATGTTCTCCTAAATATATAAATTTACAGACACATGAATACAGTTGGAAAGGGATGTGGGTAGATAGATATAAGTACAAACATATTTTGAATAAATGGAAGTAGGCTTTAAAAGATTGGTTGTGTTTTTTTTTTTTATTTTGGGTTTAGTTTGTGCATTGGAAAACTATACAAGGTAATATCATGCTAACATTTATACAATTCTTCCATGGTACGAAAACAAACGAAACGATTAAGGTGCCGCTCACACGAAGTCACAAAGTTTTACATTTTCAATCGTTTTGTACTCCAAACAAACCACAAACATTTCAAAGCCACAATGCGATTGCCTTAAGGTGGGAATACATAATACATACATATACAGCTGGCTTAAGTCATCGGCTTGCTTCTTCGGAAATAAACAAAGGAGTCTAGGGCCAAAATCGAACTAAGTCAACCTAAAACTCCTTTGTTCATCTACGAAGAAGCCAGCCAAATATGCGCTTTTTGTATTTTCACCCTTGATGTAATTTGGCTGCATGATGTTGAGCTGTATTAGTTGGTCTATTCCAAAACTGCAAGAATGTAAGAGTTTTTACTACGATAACCGATTTTCCCTTTATGATATGGAAGAAAACTGCAAATTTGTAATGGTAGAAGAATACAGGCAGATACATCAACATTTGGGAACATTATATATTTAAGCATATTTTATAAGTGTGAGTTTTTTCGACCTATTTTCCAATATATTTAATAATATGAGTTTTTTTGAGCTTTAGGCCAGTTTTTTATTTTATTTCATTTTTGATCTCCGCTATTTCGCAATTGTATAAATTGCATCTTCAGGGGATCTACAAGATAATATAATATTCTTAATATTACTATCACAGCATTGATTAGAAATAGAAACAAACACAATGTTATTACACAAAAATCGCTTACTTGTAAACAATAATCGTCAAGTTAACTTAATAACTACGATAGAATGCACTATCATCGTCGGCTGTTAATATTGCACTGATTTTGTTTACATATTGCACGATCTCTTCTTTTGTGTCAAATGCCTATAGCAATAAGCTGCGTTATCTGTGTCGCTCTTAAAATTTATTCTCTCTGTTGTGTGTAGATTGTTGATGTGTAACATTTCTAATGTGAGTCTTCTGTGGTAATGGTTTTCCGTTTGCAGTATTTTTACTTGTTCAAGGTTTGGCTGATGGTTGCTTGATATACAGTGTTCCGCAAGCGCTGTTTTTTGTGTGTAATTTTGGTTTCTCATTTTTAAATCAGACTTATGGGCTGATAGTCTAGTTTTCAATTTATTTTTTGTGGTACCAACATAATATTTCCCACATTTTTCGTTAGGGTTGCCATCGCATTGTATTTGGTATATCACATTGTGTTTATCAGGATTTTGTATTTTGTCTTTTGTATGGCTAAATAGCTTTTTGAGAGTGTTGTTGTTTTTCTGGGCTATTATATATTTGTTCTTGTCATATAAATTTGAGTTCTGGAATCGTTCTGATAAATTTGGTACGTAAATCATAGATTTATATATCTTTTCATCTTTTTGGGTTTCTCTAGTAGTATTCCGTCGTCCTATTAATCTATTTATTATTCTTATTGGAAAATTGTTGTTTGTTAGAATATCTCGGATTTTGTGTTTGTTCTTGTTATGGAATTTCTCGTCACTAATGCTCATTACTCTATGTACTAAATTTTTTGCAGTGTTTATAATCATTTGCTTGGGATGTTTCGAAAAGAAATTTATAATTCTTCCCGATGCCGTGGGTTTCTGATACCAGTCTAATTCTAATTTGTCCTTATTTCTATATATTATTGTGTCTAGATATGGTAAACATCCATTCATTTCATCCTCCATGGTGAATTTGATATTGTTGCTGAAACTGTTAAGTATATTCAATGTATCATTGATTGCATCTTCCCCAGTTATCACAAAAAGATCGTCCACGTATTTCGTTAATATTTTGGGTTTTGTCGTCAGTTTTTCCATGCAGGTGTCTAAGAGTTTCTCCATGACTATATCCGCCACAACTGGAGAAGCTGGTGAACCCATTGGCAGTCCTTTCTTTTGTTTATATATCTTGTCGTCGTATTTGAAATATCGGTTGTCTTTAATGCAAAATTTTAGAATACTTAAAAATAGGCCCTTTGTCATATTTGTGTATTCTTTTAGTTCTTCCCACCTTTCGTCGATTATTTGAATACCAAGATCTATCGGTATGCTTGGGAAGAGTGATACTACGTCAAACGAAACCATCCTGTCATTTTCTTTAATCGTCATATTTTTAACTTTGTTTTTGAACGCCATTGAGTCTTGAACGTTATATTTGGAGAATTTGGTAAGATTTTTTAAAATTTTAACCACATATTTGCACAGTTCTTCCGACGGAGAATTGATTGAAGAACAGATCGGGCGTAACGGGAAATCTACCTTGTGGATTTTTGGTAGTCCATACAATCTTGGAGCTGTAGCCACGTCACTTCTGAGTTTTTTCTTTTCCATTGTCGTAATAATGTTGTTTTTGTATAGCTCCTCCACCAGTTCATTATTCTTTTTTATCAAACCTGTTGTTGGATCTTTGTTCACCCGTTGATATGTCATCATATCTGAAATAATACTGTTCATCCTCTGTTTGTAGTCATTAATGTCCATTGCAACCGTAACATTTCCTTTGTCAGCATTTAAAATTAATATATTTTTATTTTGTTTCAAAAAAGTTTTGGTGCGGTCCACTGTGCTGTTGATAAATTTATCTCGTTCACTCTCTTTCATCTTATTCATATGTGTGTCTATCATTGTTGTGAACTTTGTCCTCATCATTTCTTGTTGTTCTTTGTCATTCCATGTTTGTATTACGTCTTCGCCGTCTGCTATTAGTTTAAATAGTGGGAATTGTGATTTTGTTGTTGGAAGTCCAAATTTCTCTCCAAGCGAAAGAAGCCATTTCACGTCATCGGGGAATTGAGTGTTTGTTTTGTTTACAAACCATTTATCATTCTGTTTTATGCCAAGTTGTATCATTTGTTGTTGTTTAAGTTTTTCGAATTTTCTTTTCTGTGTGTTTTTTATTTCGTTCTCCATGTTCGATATTATTTTGCTTTCGTTTTGAGTAACTATGTTTATCTCTTGTTGTGTTAGATTTTCTCCCAAAGTTTTTTCTATATTTTGTTGATCCCTTTGATTGTTCTTTATTTCGTAATGTTTCTGTTTAATTAGTAGATTGAGAATCTTGTTTTGAAAAGTATCAATGTATCCCTTTAATGTATTTTTAATGTGGTATATTTGAGGTGTCTTAAAAATATTGTGAATATTTTTTAAGGCATTTTTAATAAAGTTAGGAATGATGCCGTTGTTACGACATCGAATTAGAAAAGTTAAAGAGCATTTTGTTTTGGCAATCTTCACTTTTGTGTTTTTGTGTTTGTTAATGCTGTGTTTGATGTTGTTTTTATACTTGATGTTTCTGTAGATCATGTTGTTGGTATTCGGCGTGCTCTCCGTGTTATATATTATAAGTGTGAGTTTTTTCGACCTATTTTCCAATATATTTAATAATATGAGTTTTTTTGAGCTTTAGGCCAGTTTTTTATTTTATTTCATTTTTGATCTCCGATATTTCGCAATTGTATAAATTGCATCTTCAGGGGATCTACAAGATAATATAATATTCTTAATATTACTATCACAGCATTGATTAGAAATAGAAACAAACACAATGTTATTACACAAAAATCGCTTACTTGTAAACAATAATCGTCAAGTTAACTTAATAACTACGATAGAATGCACTATCATCGTCGGCTGTTAATATTGCACTGATTTTGTTTACATATTGCACGATCTCTTCTTTTGTGTCAAATGCCTATAGCAATAAGCTGCGTTATCTGTGTCGCTCTTAAAATTTATTCTCTCTGTTGTGTGTAGATTGTTGATGTGTAACATTTCTAATGTGAGTCTTCTGTGGTAATGGTTTTCCGTTTGCAGTATTTTTACTTGTTCAAGGTTTGGCTGATGGTTGCTTGATATACAGTGTTCCGCAAGCGCTGTTTTTTGTGTGTAATTTTGGTTTCTCATTTTTAAATCAGACTTATGGGCTGATAGTCTAGTTTTCAATTTATTTTTTGTGGTACCAACATAATATTTCCCACATTTTTCGTTAGGGTTGCCATCGCATTGTATTTGGTATATCACATTGTGTTTATCAGGATTTTGTATTTTGTCTTTTGTATGGCTAAATAGCTTTTTGAGAGTGTTGTTGTTTTTCTGGGCTATTATATATTTGTTCTTGTCATATAAATTTGAGTTCTGGAATCGTTCTGATAAATTTGGTACGTAAATCATAGATTTATATATCTTTTCATCTTTTTGGGTTTCTCTAGTAGTATTCCGTCGTCCTATTAATCTATTTATTATTCTTATTGGAAAATTGTTGTTTGTTAGAATATCTCGGATTTTGTGTTTGTTCTTGTTATGGAATTTCTCGTCACTAATGCTCATTACTCTATGTACTAAATTTTTTGCAGTGTTTATAATCATTTGCTTGGGATGTTTCGAAAAGAAATTTATAATTCTTCCCGATGCCGTGGGTTTCTGATACCAGTCTAATTCTAATTTGTCCTTATTTCTATATATTATTGTGTCTAGATATGGTAAACATCCATTCATTTCATCCTCCATGGTGAATTTGATATTGTTGCTGAAACTGTTAAGTATATTCAATGTATCATTGATTGCATCTTCCCCAGTTATCACAAAAAGATCGTCCACGTATTTCGTTAATATTTTGGGTTTTGTCGTCAGTTTTTCCATGCAGGTGTCTAAGAGTTTCTCCATGACTATATCCGCCACAACTGGAGAAGCTGGTGAACCCATTGGCAGTCCTTTCTTTTGTTTATATATCTTGTCGTCGTATTTGAAATATCGGTTGTCTTTAATGCAAAATTTTAGAATACTTAAAAATAGGCCCTTTGTCATATTTGTGTATTCTTTTAGTTCTTCCCACCTTTCGTCGATTATTTGAATACCAAGATCTATCGGTATGCTTGGGAAGAGTGATACTACGTCAAACGAAACCATCCTGTCATTTTCTTTAATCGTCATATTTTTAACTTTGTTTTTGAACGCCATTGAGTCTTGAACGTTATATTTGGAGAATTTGGTAAGATTTTTTAAAATTTTAACCACATATTTGCACAGTTCTTCCGACGGAGAATTGATTGAAGAACCGTTACGCCCGATCTGTTCTTCAATCAATTCTCCGTCGGAAGAACTGTGCAAATATGTGGTTAAAATTTTAAAAAATCTTACCAAATTCTCCAAATATAACGTTCAAGACTCAATGGCGTTCAAAAACAAAGTTAAAAATATGACGATTAAAGAAAATGACAGGATGGTTTCGTTTGACGTAGTATCACTCTTCCCAAGCATACCGATAGATCTTGGTATTCAAATAATCGACGAAAGGTGGGAAGAACTAAAAGAATACACAAATATGACAAAGGGCCTATTTTTAAGTATTCTAAAATTTTGCATTAAAGACAACCGATATTTCAAATACGACGACAAGATATATAAACAAAAGAAAGGACTGCCAATGGGTTCACCAGCTTCTCCAGTTGTGGCGGATATAGTCATGGAGAAACTCTTAGACACCTGCATGGAAAAACTGACGACAAAACCCAAAATATTAACGAAATACGTGGACGATCTTTTTGTGATAACTGGGGAAGATGCAATCAATGATACATTGAATATACTTAACAGTTTCAGCAACAATATCAAATTCACCATGGAGGATGAAATGAATGGATGTTTACCATATCTAGACACAATAATATATAGAAATAAGGACAAATTAGAATTAGACTGGTATCAGAAACCCACGGCATCGGGAAGAATTATAAATTTCTTTTCGAAACATCCCAAGCAAATGATTATAAACACTGCAAAAAATTTAGTACATAGAGTAATGAGCATTAGTGACGAGAAATTCCATAACAAGAACAAACACAAAATCCGAGATATTCTAACAAACAACAATTTTCCAATAAGAATAATAAATAGATTAATAGGACGACGGAATACTACTAGAGAAACCCAAAAAGATGAAAAGATATATAAATCTATGATTTACGTACCAAATTTATCAGAACGATTCCAGAACTCAAATTTATATGACAAGAACAAATATATAATAGCCCAGAAAAACAACAACACTCTCAAAAAGCTATTTAGCCATACAAAAGACAAAATACAAAATCCTGATAAACACAATGTGATATACCAAATACAATGCGATGGCAACCCTAACGAAAAATGTGGGAAATATTATGTTGGTACCACAAAAAATAAATTGAAAACTAGACTATCAGCCCATAAGTCTGATTTAAAAATGAGAAACCAAAATTACACACAAAAAACAGCGCTTGCGGAACACTGTATATCAAGCAACCATCAGCCAAACCTTGAACAAGTAAAAATACTGCAAACGGAAAACCATTACCACAGAAGACTCACATTAGAAATGTTACACATCAACAATCTACACACAACAGAGAGAATAAATTTTAAGAGCGACACAGATAACGCAGCTTATTGCTATAGGCATTTGACACAAAAGAAGAGATCGTGCAATATGTAAACAAAATCAGTGCAATATTAACAGCCGACGATGATAGTGCATTCTATCGTAGTTATTAAGTTAACTTGACGATTATTGTTTACAAGTAAGCGATTTTTGTGTAATAACATTGTGTTTGTTTCTATTTCTAATCAATGCTGTGATAGTAATATTAAGAATATTATATTATCTTGTAGATCCCCTGAAGATGCAATTTATACAATTGCGAAATATCGGAGATCAAAAATGAAATAAAATAAAAAACTGGCCTAAAGCTCAAAAAAACTCATATTATTAAGCATATTTTTATAAGTTTTCTTGTACAAAACGATTCGAAGGTTGTTATGATATGTATTTTCAAAAAAAAAAAAAAATGCATTTAAAAACTTTGAAATTGGTTTGACAGTTCATTCTCCCAGAAGCTGTGTCGTTGCAAATGTTTTCGCTAAAGCGTTCTTTACATTTTGCATTCGAACAATAAAGGTGAGAATACATTAAGAGCTTTTTTGATTGACTTCAGCCATCGGCTGGTTTCTTTGGAAAAGAACAAAGGAGGGTAGGGCCAAAATTAAACTAAGTCAAAAACTCCTTTTTTCCTCTAAAACTCCTTTGTTCCTCTACGAAAAAGTCAGCTGATGACTTAAGCCAGTCAAAGAAGCGTTTTATGTGTTCTCACCTTAATACCAACAAAAATTAAAACTGTATTTGCGCATGATAATAAATTAGCAGAAGATCTCCAATGTGAATATACAGCTGAGGGGGATTTATATCCTCCTAAAGCTGTGTGTGTCTAGACATACAAGATTACCCCCTGTATTTAATAAACCCTGTGGGTTAATCTTAAATGTTTATCAATTTCAGGCATTAATTTATTTATTTTTCAAGTTATAAACATTCAAAGCTGTATTGTATTATACTATTAAAGAATTCATTTTGTACTATACAAATTCACGTATTGGCCAATTACGCCAGGTCTATATCTTAAAATCTTCCAACTAATAACTCTCATAAAATTGAAATTTTTTAAATTTCAGCCTATCCTTATATTTTCTAAATTCAAACATTTACACGTTTTCTAATATTCATGTCTACTTTCAACACACACAAACGAATTGTTCAATATTCAATGAAGAAATTATATGGTAAGGTAACGCGTTGGGTTGTAGCAAGTTGCTGATGCGAGTACCTAATACATCTGCCTTGGATTCAGACGATTTTTGTGTATGAAAAGTTGGCAACATTTTTTGTCAATCTCTGAGAGACAAAGAGCGGAATACTGACATTTCTGCAATGGCGGTTTATATTTTGGCGCTGTCACTTTTCTTTTTCGTATTTTGTCTTGTGAATTGATTTGTTCCGTAGTTTTTTTTCGGAGTATTTTGTGTTCTCAAACAAAAGGAAACAATTGCTGATTATAATTAACTTTGCTGGAAACAAATGGTTATAACTGCAAAAGGAAGAAATAACTGATATTTATTCTTTGAGGCAAAAACTAAAAGTTCGCGTTCGAATAGTCCGAGTGTCCTTCGCTTACCTTCTGCAAAAATGAGCAAGGAAATTTACTATTCTGACAAATATTACGATGAGAAGTATGAGTACAGACATGTGGTGCTACCCAAGGAGCTGGTCAAGTTGGTACCTAAAACACACCTAATGTCGGAAGCGGAATGGCGTTCAATTGGGGTACAACAATCTCGCGGCTGGATACATTACATGATCCATAAACCAGAACCTCACATTCTTTTGTTCCGACGACCCATACAGCAGTGATCATTTCAAAAGCATCACAAAATTTTCGAATTGTACATAGCCTGCTCCACATATCGAATATAATTTGCCATTTGAGATTATCCTATTCATTGAGGGATTTGGAAATACATTATTTGCCATTGAGTGTGCATCGTCTGCCGATTGATCTATAGTTTTAGTCTGTCATGGCCACTACAATTACTACAGTCTGCTGCCATCGTTATTCCTCTAAAATATTTTAATGTTTAGTTCTTTTGTTTCTTAATATAAAACAAAATAAAGAATAAAAATTTAAACTCGCATAATCGATATTTGAATAATTTCTTTTATTTTTGATCTCGGGTTAATCAGACGCCTTCTGAAATTCATGTGCAGATTATAAAGAAAAATTATAGAATTACAACTGGACTATTCAATCCAAAAAAATAAATAAAAATGGGATTTATTGACGAAATGTTTAAATGATCACTGACTGATCTTAAAATATTTACATTTTGCAAAACAATGGAACATCTACAGGCATTTTTGTTTAATGCAAAGGGTGTGTTCAGTGAAACAAACAACTAGCATCTGTTTACACATTACAAACGAAGTAATTATTCGTAGTTCTCGAAATTTCGACAAGCCGATATTAGGCAAGTATCTGTTTGTTTGTGTAGGAGAAAAAGAAAAGGAAAAAAATGCTCGTACTGGCAATTCCTTTTATCAAACGTTCCCACGCCTCACATTCCCACCCCTGACAACTGAGGGTCGACCTCCCTTTAAAGAATTAAGCCAGAATTAAAGCCAACACACATGTTACTAAGAGGTTCGCCCATTTAATGATTCGTGCGGTGATAAACAGTACATAATAATTGCTAGTATCTATTAGATCTAAACGGAACAATTATTCTAATAGATGAGTTTAGGAAATCTGAAGGTATATTACCATTTAATATGTTTAGTACAAACATGGAGTTCAACATAATACGTCTGATTTTAAGTGTAGGCAATCTAATTAATTTTAGCCTGCTAGTATAAGAAGGCAAATCAAAATCTCTATTCCAATGTAAACCTCGTAAGGCAAATACCAGAAATTGTTTTTGCACGAATTCTATTTTATCTGAGTATACACTAGAGCCCCGACTTGCGTCGTTAATGGGGAACGGAAAATCGACGACGCAATCGAATCACCCTTTTCCATACATATACAAAATGCACTAAAATTTAATTTCCTGGGAAAATATTCAAAACAAAGCAAATATATATATATTTTTTGATAAAAAGCAAGTATGAATACATTTTATTTATTCCATTTACTTCAAAAAATGAAAAAAAAAAAAAATCATAACAAAAATTAAATTCATTTACATATGTATGTACATATAGCACCATAAAGAAAATCGAATTCCCCTTATTTCACGCAATTTGAAAATTTTTGTTGCCAGAAGTTGTAAAAATGCTAAACGGCAGAAAATATGCTAAATCAGGCAATGCAAATGCAAAAACAAAATAGTAATCCACAATGTAGCTCGCAACTTGAATCGCAACGACGCAAATCGAATTTTCTGGTTTTTGAAAAGCGACACAACTCGAAAAGATGCAAATCGGGACGACGCAAGTCGGAAATTGCAGTTCTCTTCTATATGTATACCAATTTGTTCACTTGCCAAATCAGATGATTTCAAACCACTTCTATAAAATTGTGAAATACCGCGTTTCATGAATACGTGTTCAATGTAGGACTCAATTTACACATATACAGTTCAACAAGGAAATTTAACTTTTCCTTCGGTCCGCCCTTTCAAAAACTTGCTCTCCTTAACCGTAAGCTTTGTTCGTATGAACTGAGCTTAATTTGTATAATTTGAAAAGAATTAACACCGTGTGAACACACCGTTAGATAATTCATTCCTTTTGTTTCTATCCTTATCATACTAATATGTTTCTGTGGTTTTGTTTACATCGTTTACAATTCCATATTCAAGTGAATCCGCAAGTGTTTGCCGGTCAAATCTTACCGATCATTTCTAATTTTTTGGCATAACAAAAGAAAATTTGCTATATTCGATTATATCTTATCGTTTTGAACAGCGGTCCCAATTTTATGCTCTTGAAAGCATAATTTTTTTCAATATTTTATTGTGGCAAAATGCAAAATAACGTACAGCCTCAGCTCATAAAGCTCTTCGATCACAAGTTTGTGGCCAACGTCTTGAAGAACCATCATCATTGTCCCAAGTGTCATTATGAGTTTTCCCATTGGTACGATGTTCAGGACAAATATTCAAAAGGTAGGTAGTAGGATATTGAGGGAGGATTGTCTAGAAAGTATACCGTACCGTTACAACTGTATTAAAAAATGCACCGACGCGCTCCATCGGTATCGTTTCATAGCCGCATTGATGGGTTGCCAAGGTCAAAAAAAAAATGTTAAAACGGCGATAGATGGAAAATCCTACTGGCTATACAGGATATTAAAATTCAATATAGTGTTATATAATTAATGCTATACTCTAGTTAAATTCCACTGAATCGTCTAAGAACAATTCTGTTTTAGCAAAAAAGTGGTGGGCAATTTTACACTGACTCCGGAAAAAAATTTCGGGCGGAGCGGATCCGGCTCCAGGATATTTGACACGGATCTACTAAACCGATATAAACAATATATTTATCATTGCCTTATGTTGAGTTATGCTCGGTTGAGTGTAGGGGCTATGCTGATTTGGAAATGGAAATATCTATCAAAGAAATATGAGACCATATGAGAAATATAAGAAAATCTATTTTTTCGTAACTGAACTTTTTGAAAAACCATTAAAGTAAAAAGTATCCATTATGGGAAAAGAACTACATATCAAATTATAGAGTACATTCTTGTCTTTTAAAATGGTGCTATATGTTCTGATATGTTTCTATCTCCCCATCAAATAGCTATTGTGTCTCTGCATTGTAGGCGTTCAGACGTATCTACTTTTCTTCATTTTTCAAACGGCCTGTTTCTGTATGACGACTCGAAAATGAACTCTAAAAAAACACATTCCATGTATATTTCTTCATGGAAATGTTGTTTTTTTTATTTCACACTCTCGTTATACGGAAACAGTTTGATTGGGTCTAATAGTTTGTAACACTTCGAAATATTGGTCCTTAACACACGAACGCATTAGATTTCAAAATTACAGACCAATTGACACGGATTTTTCGCGGGGTTTGAGTTTGAGATAGAGCAGTAGCCAACCTTTTTGGTTGGTCATCGGATAACATTAAAAAAATACGAAAATTGCTATTCTATTCCTAATATTTGTAATTCTGAAAGTTAATCCCCGGCTAAACCACAAATACCAGAAAGGGCTCCTTTGGCTTTATATAAATGCTGATTTCGTTACGTGGTGTCTACCACTCGGGTAGATATTGTTTTTCCGTTATTGTATGTTGTTAATTATATCCAGCCTGATGAAATGAAAAATCTCAGAAGGTCTCTAAAATCTAGTTCCGTTGTTTCAGAAAGATCGTATAGAACAACCGTCCTAGAATTTTCATTCTTTGTTCCAGTAGCAGTAGCTGGTTAGACTTCCCAGGTTTCGTTTTCTTTTGACAAATCAGGAACTTTGTGCATTTGAAGTTGTTGATTCTCCCATTTGACTTCTGCTTTTGAAAGATAGTATTTGAAGATATCCATTTTAAAAACTTCCACTGATGTTGCGACTGACACTTCGGAAGTTCGTTAAATGCATATCCCGTTCTAGCTAGTCCTTGTGCTTTGTCGTTACCAACAAGACCCTTATTATTCTTTACGTTCTATAGCTAGCTTTGGCGTGAAAATATATGATTCATTATTCAAAGCTAGGAGAGCCGCTTGACTGTCGAAGATAAATTCTATTGAGGAAACAGGCTGCTAGGAAACTGGACTTTAAAAGGCTGATTAAAAGTTATTGCAGGCGTGCAGTAATCAGCATTAGTTTTTATTTTTCTTGCTAGTTTTAGAAGCATGCAGACATGCCCGAGGTACGAATGGAAACAAACTAATTGTATTCTCCAAGAACATCTCAATAGTCTTAACGACTTCGTGTAGGGCTGTATCTGTTGAGCGCTCCTTAAGGCAATCTTGTTGCTTACAAGGTCGAAAGTCTTTAGCATTTTCGTGACTATGTTTTCCTCCTTTGGGTATGAAAACAATCTTTACACTCCATCATCATTCATCATTCTGAAGTAGAGCGATTATGTTCATTCTAGTAGAGAGGCCTTCAGATCTAGAAAAACAAAAGTTATAGTGGTTTAGCCTTGCCTTGTTTTTACTTGTTACTTAGTTGTCCTGTAACGGCCTTTCAGTAAATACTCAAAAATCTAAAGTTATGTTTTTTGGGAAAATGCAAGTGGATTCAATAAACGTTTCTATTTATATGACGCCTATAAATGTTGTAAGCTCGATGAATTGTCTTGGTTTGTATCTTAATTCTGGTTTGGTATTTGATGTGCATGTTAATTCTGTCCAAGGTAAATTTTATTTTAAAAAAGTTGTGCTGTTTTTTATTATAATGTTGGCTAAGAAAATTAGAATTCATTGGTCCATGCCTTGATTATGCCTCACTTTTTAATTTGTATTGAGTTTTTTTGGGGTACTCGTGGTTTTGTTTTCCGTAATTTGGGTTATGAAATATGTTTTTTGTGTTAAACGTCGTGATCATATATCTCCTTCTGTGAAAGAGTTTCATGGTTGTTCATTTGATTGTTTTGTGAATTAAGGGTCAACTTTAGATTTCGGACATCTTCTCTTTTGGATCTGTTTATGTTTCCTACATCTGTAAGGAACACGTAAATCCATATAGCACACTTGACTCCTCTGTTGCAAAAAATCTTTTATGTAAGAAATGCTCGTATTTTCAACAATCTGCCGCCCAATCTTAGGACATTCAATTCTTCCTTAAAATTTTATAAGCGTAAATTTGCGCTCACTTCAATCAAAATATTGTTTAAAAAATGTTCATGGTTTTCTTGTGGTAATTTTATTTTTGTGTTTCTCTTCCATAATTTGTTTTAATATTTAATTTTAATTAAAATTTTAAAGATTAAACATGGCTCTACGGGCTAGGTAACTGTATTAATTGAAAAACTATATATGTATAAAAGAAAGTTGTGCTAGTTACTTATAACCGTAACTCAAGAACCGCTCATCTGATTTTAACGATTCAGACGTTAAATCCAATAAAATCGCTTGAAAATGTGAAATTTGAACATTTTTATTTTGACTTTTGAAATGTACAATTGTAATGTTTTATTTTGCATAATTTTCCCCATTTTGACTTAAAGAAGAGGAAGTTATGTTAGTTACTACGCTTACATATAACTCAAGAACGGCTTGACGGATTTTGACAAATCATAAAATCTCGGAATGGTACCTTGGCAAAAAAAAAAAAAAAAAATAAATAAATAAAAAACAAGTAAGCAAAGGCTACAGTCGAGTGGGGCCGACCGTTGAATACCCTACAACACTATAATAAACGATACAGTTTATGTAGGCGAGATACTCGAAAGAATTCCACAAGATATTGTGACAAATAATAAAAGAAAATCATCAGGTTTCGTTCTCTAATTTTCGAATAATAGCAACTTAAACTAATTTGCTCATTTCCAATTTATTGGTAGATGTTGCACGTAAATGGTCTTCCTAGATCTGGAACCAATATTTCCCAAAGACCTATAATCTCTCAGAAGTGGCAAAAGAATTACATTTATTATTGGTTTTTGACTGAAACGCATCTATATGAGATACAGACATTTGACTATATTCTTCAACGAAATCAGCCTTAACGTCAGAAGTGAATTCTCCAAAAAGTCACTGGAATGGACATTTTCTTATTTTGTCTACAAAAGTTGGCAAACTCCTTCACACATTGAATATTTTTGGATGGCCATCCAAAACTGCTTGGCTTTTGCAATGTCCGGTAACCCCCATTCAAATGTGCATGAGGATCGGGCGATAATTACGACCTGCTGACAATTTTGCAGTTTTTTGGTCCATTTCAACCCCTAAATATATGGCGATCATCTCCAAAAAGAATAGGCTTTTATTCTGGCGGACCAACTTCTTTTACATGATAATAATCCGTCCAATGAGAACTCAAAATGCAAAATTCATTGGGACCGCAATCAGTGAAATACCGAACATAAAGGATGCAATATAGTAAAGGCATTTTGTAAGAAAAGGATTTCTTCCTAAACTTTCAAGATACCTTGGTCATGTACCCGGATAAGGGTACAACCCGATTTCAAGCATATTTTAAATTCTAACCATATTTTTATACTAATTTCGGCAAATTTTGGTAATTTGAGAAGAAACCATCATTGCAAAAACTGATCACGTTTTGATATAACCATCATATAATTTAAGCTATTTTCGGCGTTTTGCCCACTTTTTTCATTCCTTGGCCCTTATTTGGCATCTTTGTTTTTAATGGGGTAGAATACCTTTTCGCATACAATTTTCAATTTTCCGAATAGGGAACATCTTGGTCTTGATCACATTCATCAATTGATTTGTCTAAAATATTTTATTTCCGACCTGTAGAGAGATTACAAATTAACAGACGGACGGACATACATAGCTAGATCGACTCGGCTCGGCGAGATA
The DNA here is from genome assembly GCF_030504385.1 of Musca domestica. NCBI lineage: Eukaryota > Metazoa > Arthropoda > Insecta > Diptera > Muscidae > Musca > Musca domestica. Next base: position 13,152,785 of record NW_026712328.1, on the reverse strand, counting down.
GGAAGATCCATATATACTTTCCTATGTGGGAAACCAATACTTTGACGTCTTACATAATTTTTGGCCCAATCAAGCTTATAATACCCCCAACACATAGTGTTGCAGGGATCAAAATAAAGAAACAAGACAGTTTCATAATTACTTTTGATTCTGAGTACGTCTATGCATGTTCGTCCACGTAATTTTGCCGAACTTTTAACTCCCTCCACCATGAGATAAAAAATAACTAAAGATATGCTGGAGGGTATAATAAAGTAGTCGCTATTTTTTATCGATAGAAACAACTTTCTTAAATGTTACTAGAGTTTTTAATTTTACCTATTTTTTACATTAACTTCCAAAAAATAATTGCACTACTGACTACATTTCTTTAATTCATATAACTTTACAAAGGTGCTATTTTTATATCCTCCACCTTGAAAAGGAGGGTATATTAACTTTGTCATTCCGTTTCTAACATCCCAAAATATTCGTCGTAGACCCCATAAAGTATATATATTCATAATCAACATAAAATTCTATGTCGATACAACGATGTGCGACGGCCTGTCTGTTGAAAGTACGATACAGCCCACGTAGAACTTCAAAATTTGGCAGAACAGTTTGTATTGTGTCGAGGATGGTTGAAAATTAGATATATCGGTCCATTTTGGTATTGCCGCCATATTATGTTGATGATTTTCGCCACATGTTATCACGGATTTGTCTAAAAAATGGTATTTGTAGGTCATAATGGGTTCTAGCTGCGGTGGCGAAACATTGTATGTATAGGACCGCCTTTTTGTATAGCCCCCATATAACGGTACCTCTATATATTCGATATTTTGATGATTTTTGCTACATTTTCCCACGGATTTGTCTAATAATTGGCCATAATGGGTTCTAGCTCCGGTAACGAAACATTTTATGTACAACTCGTTTTTGTATAGCCCCTATATTACGGTACCTCCCGATATTCGGTATTTTTCAGATTTTTTGCCATATTTATCCACGGATTTGTCTAAAAATTGTAGTTCGCAATGGGTTGTAACTCCGCCACAGGAGCTATACATAGTGTGTATAGGTACACGTTTTCGTACAGCTCCTACATAATGGTACATCCGCATATTCAGTAGTTTAATAACTTTTGTTACATTTTTCCACAGATTTGTCTAAAAACGGTTATTTGTAGTTCAGAATGGGTTCTAGCGCCGGCGGCAGAACATTGAAAATTTAGGCCCACGTTTTCCGATAGCGCACATATACCGATACCCACCGATAACTCCTCGGTATTTTGATAATCCTAGTCATATTTACCCACGGAATTATTTCAAATTTGGTATTTAAGAAGATTTGGTAGATGAGAATCCTTGAAGTATAAAATTTTCTATAGAGGTTTCCGTTTTTGTATTGTCCCCATACACGCAACACGCAACACGTTTGAAATCAGATACTTTTATATATGAAAGTTTTCTTTATCCAAAGGTGGATGGTACTTAATGTATTTTTACTTGTTTTTATTTGCAGATGTTACTGTCCGAAGTAATCGTCCCATTCTTCTACCTTGTGGACACAACCTGTGTGAGAACTGCATTGTCAATAACAGGCAAACCCTTATGTGCAACATTTGTCTAAATCCAATAGAACTGCCAACAGAAAATAATGGCCAGTTACAAAATTTTCAATTTCGTGATCATTTTAATATGAACTTCTATTTATTGGGCGAATTGACTAATCTACGTTACTACAACAAGGATAATTCAGCAAACAGCACACTTCTGGCCACTACACAGATTGACAATAATAAAAAAGGTACAATACATTGTTCGGAATGCGAATTAGTTCCTGCACTGGGCAAATGCCGTCAATGTAAACAGTATTATTGTCGACGGTGTTTTGATGAAATACACAAATGTGGTAAAACATTGAAAATGCATAAGTTGCAAGTTTTGGATAATAGAATTAAAAGTAAAGAAACGGAGCGTTTTTTGAAGCCAGGTTTCTGCAAATATCACAAAAAACCACATGATCGTTTCTGTCCAAAATGTGACTGTACATGTTGTCCAGAATGCGCTAAACATGACCATAAACAACATGGCTGGAAAACTATAATTGATGAGGCAAGTGTAGTGAAATGTATTCAATAAGAAAGTTACTATTTTTGAAATAAAAAAATATTTCATATTTTAGAATAAAAGGCACAAGGATGGTATATCCACTACATTGCAGAATGTAAATAGCTTTCGGAGTGATGTTAAACGGGCGTTGAAGGTAAGTGCACTCAACCATTTTGCCAATCGATACCTGGCCAAAAAAAAAATAGCATGCTAACTTATTGTGCCTAATAAATGTATATTATTTTAGTATCAAAATTAAATGTTATATTCTTCATAACTCCAATTCATAATATGGTAGGTAGTTATTTTAGTTTTCTTTCTTTGTTCAATTCTTTCTTAATTCTAAAGCCTCCAAGGCCAATTAATTGCATTAATAAGGCACTCAATACTAAGTAGAAAATACAAATAACTTAAAAATACTTATCACACTACACTATTTTAAATCGAGTTATAAAATACAAAAATAAATCAATGGACGCATAATACCCAACAACAAGCAATCAGAAATTTACTTGAATGAAGTTGAAATTTGACGGTGAATAATAAAAGAAATACTTTAAAAAAATATACATCTACAAACAAAATTTAAGATAATGAAAGAAATGAAAAAGTTTTAATAAACTCCAAAGTTTTGAACTCTATCCCTAGGTTAGGTTAAAGGTACTCGCAGTTGTATTGAGGCAAATACTCCACTCGAAGACCTGCTGGTCCATAAAAGTAATTTTGAAATCCGCGAAGATCTTTTGCCATGTTGTCTTTAGCCACTTTAGTCTTCTAGCTAACTAAAGAATGACTGCTCTTCCTGTGTCGGAGAATGAAGGCAGATCGTGCATAATTTTCTCCCCCATAACGAGTAAACATTCGACGGTTTTAGTTTCCTCCTCATCTTGGCACAGTGACCTGTGGTGATTCACACTACAAGTTAAGGTCTGATTTCGCCAAATTTTCTTGGATACATTAAATCACCATTCAATCAGCCAGTTTTATTGCAATCTCACTAAGTAATATCTGTATATCACTCGGAAGATGTGGTAGTTAGGTGGTTTCAATATAGATTCACTCGTTTCCACGTCTTCATCTGCTGATTATTACCAGAGATGGGATGTTGGTCTGAAACCCAACAAAGGTCGATGAACGACTTAACTTTTTCTAATGCATTCCTACACTCCAAAACTGACACAGATTTGATGGTACGCAACAGTTGTTAAATTTGAAGGATTGTCTGAAATTCAGGCTTGTTACGGGTTCAGATATTCTTGTCAGGTATATGAGTGTCTAGTGGTTTGAAGTTCAGCCGTGGTGAAATACTATCACTGGTTTTGACTCCTCTTCTATGTGTTCAACATACCCTAAAATTGCAGCCCTAATGATCAAAGTGAAGCAGGGTATCCGATGTAGCTCGGGGTGTACACCGAAATGCACCTCTGATCAGTAATGTTGCGAATCTTTGCTCTTTATTAATGATTCGCTGGTACAACGGATGGTATAATTATATGCGGTTTTAGCCTCCAACTCTTGCCTATAGGGTTCTTGCAAAAATAAAGTACACTTCAACCCCTCTTCGTGTGCTCCCCAATATTCCCCTTTCTTAGTACTTGTGCCTAGATATCAGTATGTAGATAATTAGCTCTTCTGGACATAGGCTTAGTGTGACTTCATCTACCATAAGTGGCTTACGTTGGTTAGTCGCTGCTTTGTACCCACCTTGCTATTTTAACGGGAGCTTCTTGCATTAGATCTGAGACTGTTTGCAGGATTTCAACAGAAACACGTCAGCATATGCCATTTTGTTCCAGATCCTTGAGTCTGCCATTTATCATCACTAGCCACAATAATTGTGAAAGAACACCGGCTTATGGTGTGCCCCTGGTGACCGAACTCCTGACTAAGTTTTTCCATATGTGTGAGTTGATGATTCTTCTGCTAGACATAACATTAATTAACTCCATGAGGAGCAAGGGGACATCAAGTTTTTAAATAGAATTATTAATGGACTCAAGTGTGAGTTGTTAAAACCCCCTCAATTCATATTTTTCTCGATGTGACCAACGACGTCGCGCTGATTGGGTCCGTAGGTCGACTGAACGGAGGTCCCGAACTGTGGTGCCGACACAAGCACTACAAAGTTTTGGACTGGAATTCAGTTATATGTGTTTAAAGGTCTTACCCGCATCTTTATTCAATTAAGCAGTTAATCGTATTTATTTATTTTTTTTATTTATTCATTGGCGTGTTCCATGCTTTGGCTGCCCGTTAATTTCATATTTTTGTTATGAATGATGAATTCGCATTCCATGTCATCGGTAAATAAAGCTATATTTTATAAAGCTATATTTTCTCTAATTTCGACCACTAACCAATTCAAGGGTCACTTTAACAAGTATGAAATGTCTTTTCTTTGTCAAAGGAAGTTGTTTACAACACATCCTGGGGAGAATATCCTCAAATAAGAAATGTTGACGTAAGACTTTAGCACCCTATTATATATTCGACTATAAACCAGAAGATTGATTATATGAAACCCTGATTTGAAGTAGATCATACCAACTATCAACATTTTGCTTTAGAGCAGTTATAATTTGGTTTCAGAGAGAACTAATATATAGGAGGTATATCCAATTCTGAATCGATTTTCACTATATTTGTAGGAGACATTTTAATCTTTTATACCAATTAACATTGCTATAGAGTGCATGATATCACATCGAAAAGGCGAGTGCAAACGTGCGTCCCGAAATTCTCTCTATTTGGGCTGATATTAGCAATTATTTGCACAATAAACCTGAAATCGGATTAAGGATATATATGGGAGCTATATTAAAATCTTAGCCGTTCTCGATAAAATTTGGCAAAGGCATTTCCGAGCTCTGCAAGATATCTGGTACTAAATATTATTGTTGTCGAATGCATATTACGAATATGAGGTACTTAATCACCAAATCGGATGAAAAATATATATGGGAGCTATAGCTATATCTGAACCGATTTACACCAAATTTTAAGTACTGGTTTCTAGGATGAATTCAGTCGTAATGGCCAATATTCAGTCCGTTTTGGCTGATATTAGCCATTTGATGCCCAATAAACCTGATATTGGTTAAAAATGCATATGAGAGCTATATTCTAGTCTCAACCGATCTCGATAAAATTTGACAGAGGTATTTTGGAGCAGTATCTGATGTTCGGTACCAAATATCATTCTTGTGGCATGTATATTTCGCATGTGAGGGACTTAAAACCCCAAATCGGATAAAACATATATGTATATGGGAGCTATAGCTATATCTAAACCGATTTTCTTCACATTATATGTACTTGCTTCTAGACTGAATTTGGTGGGATGTCATTAGGACTTATATTGGCCATTTGGTGCACAATTAACCCGAAATCGGTAGAAGATATATGGGAGCTATCACCAATTTCAATAGATTTCGTCCTTGGGACAAACTAATATTGTTTGCAAAATTTCATCTTAATCGGATAATAAATGCGACCTGCATTTTGTTCACAAGAATACATGGACGGACTGACATGCATAAATTGACTCAAAAGATAATTCTATGAAGATCCTCAAAGTGACTATGGGTCTATCTCGCTTCCTTCTCCCTGCACAAAGACATAATGCCCTTACCACTATATGGTGTAGGGTATAATAAAATGAGTGCTTCTTCCTTCTTATTTATCGACTTTAAGACTATAAACCGTTTTGGATTAAAAATGATTCGTCTCGAATAGCATCTCGTATGCCTGATAAGCCGCTTCACCAAATGCGAAACGCTTGGTATACTGGTTAGATGCGTGGGACTTCTTTAGTTTCTAATTTTCAATGTCATCCTTGTAGGTCCAAAAGTATCAAATATACATTCACAAATTACCTGCGCCCTAAAAAGGCAACAAATTAAAACAAAACAAATGTTTTTTGTTTAAATTAATTATTTATTAAATATTGGATAACATAAAATGTATATGCTACAAGTTGTGTAAAATATATTTACATAATAAAGATTTCGATATACATAGGTAATACTTATCATTCTAAATGTTATTCAAATGGAAATTATTAACAAAGACAAATCAAATATGGCAAGTTCTCGTAGCCATTCCTGAATGGTTGTGGAGAATTAATACTATGTTTCAGGTGAAAATTTCAAATATAATTTTGATTTACTTGCCGCGATTGTTTTTTTTTCTTTAATAAATAAATACAGAAAATGATTAAAGTATGGTGCAGGGCCTTTTTAATTTGTTCAATGAAAATATGAAATATGTGTGCATATGAACGATGTATGAAATTGTTGCTAGTCCATAGAATTATAACTCTTTAGGAGATTTTCATACGGTTTATTAAAGAATAGCACTACTTGGATAATGTGTACTTTGTTGAGAAAGTTTTGATTAGTTTGCTGATTGGCTGGCTTGTCTTCAGTCTCCTAAAGTATAACATATTGCCGAAATAGTTATATTATTTCGTCTCACTGTTAAATATCATTTCACGTATTAAATGACCAGTGGCGCCATCGGGTTTTATTTCAATTACATCTACTTTTTCTACTGTTATTTTCATGTGTTCTCCCTTGGAGGTTGGCGTGGAGTGCTCATTCTTCTTGGGAATATTTACTATTATTTCTTGTAGAATTTCTTCGTTTTTATCTGGCTTTTCATTGTCGTTGTCTTTTTGATCATTATCGTGTTGTTGTTCTTCTTCATCGTAATCCGGCTCGACGGTGGAAGATACTACAATTGGTCTCAGACTCAATGGCAAATCTTTGTTGGCAACACTAGATATTGTTGTACTTTCGAATGTATCGATTGAGCCACGTTGTGATATATCATCCACTTCGTCGTCAATTAAAAGGTTTCTTTCGGAACTTTGCTCACTTACTTGCGAATTGACGGTTTCATGTTTATGCAATACCGATACTTTAGGAGGGTTGGGTGATTCATTTTCCGTTGTAGTTTCCTCCAAATTATTGTCTTCCTTGCTGTCTTCAGATGTTGATTCTGCTTGATTTTCCTGTTCTGTAGCTGCTTCTTCCAATGCCTTCTCTTTTTCTAGGCGCATTTTTTCCTCCATCTCTTGGAATTTCAGCGCAAGATACCTGTTAAACAGAAAAAAAGTACATAGGTTATATACATGACATTGTTAATTATTTCTATATATTTTACAAAATTGGTTACCACTCACTTATCAACCAGAGGTCCACTGTAGTCTTCCGGGAATTTAGGAGTAAATGGTAAGATGTATTTGTACAAACGCTCATTTAACACATATAGTTGTGCCGTTGCGGCGCATTTAACATTGAACCACCAATCGCAGGTTAGGGCAATCTAAAATAAAAAATTAGAATAGAAATGAGTAGTGTAGATACAAAAATCTATGAAAGTCATATGAAATTGCTCTGTTCCAGTATTGCAAAAATGTAGAAATTTGTACTACGATAACCCATATTTCCTTTACAATAACGGAAAAATTGCAAAACCGGTAGGTTCTGGAGCAGAGTAAATGAATTTGTTTATTTGTAGGTTTCGTTTGTATTGGATATGGAAATTTGTTGTAAATGGCCAATTCCCCAACATGTACATATAAAGAAGCCCAACCCGACAAAAAAGCTCCAATGCAAATATGCTACACATTCTTTTTTTATTCAGAAAATGTCTTTGAATTTGAATGTTTATTTAAAATAAATAAAACAATCATCATATATGTTTTTAAGAGCATCCTAACAGGATTAACATGTTGTATTCTAAGCAGGAATGATCAGGGCATCACTGCGACATTTTGCTCACGCCGTTACTAGTAGAATTAAACCACCATATGATATATGAACCACCATAATGACCATTTCCTACTTAAAATGTTTTATTAATTTTTAATGGAAATTCAAAAACATACAATATATTATACTTTGAGAATTGCAAAATAAATCGAAGATAGTCAGTTGGAACTGAAAAAAAAAAAAAAAAATAGAAAATTACTGTTATAACTCGAATTATTTGCATTTTCGTTAGATTCCATTTGTAATCTATATATAATGTATATATAAAAGAAAGTGATGTTAGTTACTGCGCTATAACTCAAAAACGAGTGCTCAGATTTTGAGAATTCACACCAATTCGGAATGGCAAAAATGGATAAAATCTAAAATAAAATCTCATAAAAATATGTGATTGTCACCCTGTGATACAGGGTGAGATAAAAAAACTGCAACCAACTTCAGACTGCTGTCATTATTTCGTTATTCGCGATGGAATTCAAGCGTGATAGTGTGATTTCGTGGAAAACCACAAGTGGCTATCGTTAGAGCACTCCAACATTGAAATGTGAATAAATCTTTTGTGTCTCCTACCATCGCTCGTTACCGTGATATTGTGTAGCCCGACGTCAAGGAAATGGACGGAAGAAAACAGCAACATCAGCAGAAATGGTTCAAAAAGTTAAGAAGCGACTTGATCGAAACCCGCGTCGCAGTGGCCGAAAAATGGCTCGTGAGCTGAACATATCGCAATATTTCATTCGGCAAATATTGAAAAATGAGCTCGGGGTAAATCCATTGAAATTCCAAAAAGTGCAAGAACTTACACCGCACAGAAAGAAAATAGACTCAAAAGAGCCGCCAAAGTCTCCGGATACCAATCCGTTGGACTATTGTGTCTTCAGTATTTTGGAAAGCAAGGTTGGCACTAAAAAATACCAAAATGTCAATCCAAATGCCAAAATACCGCAGAGCAACATTCGGGACGCGTGTGACGGTTTCATTGGCCGTTTGAAGGCCAAAAGTGACCAATTCGAACAAATCTAAAGTTATTCTAAAATTTTATGCTATTTACGAATTTTTTTGGTTTCATTCAATAGAGCTTAAAAAAAAATATATTGCGGCGTTTGAATTTGTTGCAGTTTTTTTTTATCTCACTCTGTATATCAAATAGAGTACTATTTAATAATTTCCAAATTTGACTCCTTATCTAAATGAATCGCATTCACTGTTATCCTAAAACAAATTTACAATACCACTTTTATTTCCATGCTATATGCTAAATTTAGTACCGTTTTCTTTTCTCTTTCTATACTAAATGGTGAATGGAAAAAAATGTATTATACTCACCCAAAACCAAATTGTAACACATTTTGTACGATTAAGTACAGTTTTTACACTTACTTCATACATTTCTTCATATCAACATTTCTTTCATTACTCTTCTTACATTGCCGTATAACATTTATTGTTTGAATTTCCATAAAAACTTTCGGTTCATCAAACCCATTCAACATCAAATACTTTAATTCCAAACTTACCAACTCTGCCTCTACCTTACCTTACAGACTACCAACTCTATATCTTCCCTAAATACCAAATTTGATACCATTTAGTAATTTTCTTACTTTTGGGTACGTTTTTCAAAATCCACCACCATATCTCGAGCCCATCTCACAAAAATTTACCTTAGTACCCAATTTCAGATTTCCAGCTCTATCCATATTCCATATACTAAATTTGGTACCATTTTGTACTTTACAAACTTTTTCGTACATATTTTCAAAACCATCTTCAAATTTCAACCCTACAAATTTAGAACCATTTAGTACAGTTCTTACACTTGTTACACATTTCAAAAACCACATCCTTATATCAAGCGTAGGTCCCCAACTAAATTCGTATACCTTATGTCTTCAGTTTAGCTCTATCCGTCCGCATAATACCAAATGTAAAAGAATACTAGAATCTAGTACTTCTAAAAGCACAGTACTTCTAGTGCTCTTTTAGTTCAAATTTCAATAAAACTTTAGTTCATTCGTCCTACTCTCCTTTTTCACCCCAAATTTCAGAATTCTACCTCTATCCGTTTGACCAACACAATAGATTCAATTTTAAATAACAATTTCTTTGCGCCCTTCTAAATCTTACCTAAACGCCGGAATTTTATAAAAGTCCTAAAAACATAATTTTAGAAGGATGACGTTAAAGACAAAAATATTCTACATCAATTTCCACCAATGAAAATAAATCTCTATTTCGATTATATATCAAGAAAATGTTTGGAGAAATATTTTCAAATTTTTTGATCAATTTTCAAAAAAAAAAAAAAAACAAGTAAGCAAAGGCTACAGTCGAGTGGGGCCGACCGTTGAATACCCTACAACACTATAATAAACGATACAGTTTATATAGGCGAGATACTCGAAAGAATTCCACAAGATATTCTAATTTATTGGTAGATGTTGCACGTAAATGGTCTTCCTAGATCTGGAACCAATATTTCCCAAAGACCTATAATCTCTCAGAAGTGGCAAAAGAATTACATTTATTATTGGTTTTTGACTGAAACGCATCTATATGAGATACAGACATTTGACTATATTCTTCAACGAAATCAGCCTTAACGAAATAGTCAGAAGTGAATTCTCCAAAAAGTCACTGGAATGGACATTTTCTTATTTTGTCTACAAAAGTTGGCAAACTCCTTCACACATTGAATATTTTTGGATGGCCATCCAAAACTGCTTGGCTTTTGCAATGTCCGGTAACCCCCATTCAAATGTGCATGAGGATCGGGCGATAATTACGACCTGCTGACAATTTTGCAGTTTTTTGGTCCATTTCAACCCCAAAATATATGGCGATCATCTCCAAAAAGAATAGGCTTTTATTCTGACCCTCATCTTATCTCCATGCAAAATTTCGTAAGCATCGGGCCATAAATGCGATCTGTATATGATATCCTGATATCCTAACTACTTAGTTGTGTTAGCTGTAGAAATATTACAAAATGTTGAATTTAAAATGAAAATATGCCAAAAATATGACAAAATTGAAAAAATATGAGAAAATTTTACAAAATCAATATTTTCATCTTTAGAGAGATATTTTTATGCGATTTTTTTAGACGTTTTTTCTTTCCTGCCAAGAGGCCATTCTGAATTAATGAGAACTGTCGAAATCAGTTCAGCCGTTCTCGACATATAAGAGATCTTTCAAGCATATCTTCTTTGATAGAAATATATATCGCACATATTTTGCTATATATCCGTTTTGTTGGATGTTAACATCAATGTAAAGATTAGAAGTAACCTTGTCATGGCTTTGTGATTTCGCCGGGATTTAAAATATTCGCGGTTTAATGAAAAATTTTGAATTTTTTCAACAATAAAGATATGGTCTATTTTACCCGCTAAATATTATCCGATGACCACCCAAATGGGTAGGCTTCTTCCCCGCCCTAAACTCTAGCTACATGCGAAATTCCGCGTCGATTGGGCTATAATTGCGTTCTGTAGAGCAAGTGCAAAATCAGGAATTTTTTCAGTTTTTGGTCCATTTCAACCCCTGAATATTATGCGATCATCACCAAAAGAAATAGGGTTCTATTCTGACCCTAGCCCCACCTCCATTCCAAATTTCGTGAAGATCGGGCCATAATTGCGACCTGTAGAGTGATTACAAATTAACATGGACAGACGGACGGACGGACATACATAGCTAGATCGACTCAGCTCGGCGAGATAGGAAGATCCATATATACTTTCCTATGTGGGAAATCAATATTTCGTGGTGTTACATAATTTTTGGCCCAATCAAACTTATAATACCCCCAACACATAGTGTTGTAGGGTATAAAAAAAATGTTGTGGCAACACTTGATTGGTTTCTTCAGTTGGGAAACTATTATTTTAAATATAAAAATAAAAAATGTCAATTTAATTGTGTATCTGTTATTAAAATATTATGTCTTTGTGCATTTGTTTGTAACATAAAGAAGGAAGCGAGATAGACACATAATTATTTTCGAAGATCTTCTTCTTCTTTCTGAGTCGTTTTACGCATGTCAGTCCGTATTTTTGTGAACAAAATGCAGGTCGCATTTATTATCCGAAAGAGATCAAATTTTGCAAATAATATTAGTTTGGCCAATGGATGAATCCTATTTGGAGAAGATCGGTTCAGATATAAACATAGCTCTCATATATATTTTTCATCCGATTTCGGATTTTAAGTCCCTAACATGCGTAATATGCACTACACAAGAATGATATTTGGTACCAGTTCAGATTAGGATATAGTTATATATCTTTATCGGGTTTATTGTGCACCAAATGGCTAACACCAGCCCAAATGACCTGAATTTCGGCAATTCCGACTGAATTCATCATAGAAACAAGTACTTCAAATTTGGTGAAAATCGGTTCTGATATAGCTATAGCCCCATAAATATGTTTTATCCTATTTTGTGTTAAAGTCCCTAACATGCGAAATATGCACTCCACAACAATAAACTTTAGGACCAGATATCAGATACCGCTCAGAAATTAGTGTTTAAAATTTTGTCTAGATCGGTTCAGATTTGGATATAACTCCCATATATATCTTGATCCGATTTCACTATTTTTGTACACCTAATATCAGCCCAAATGGACTGAATTTTGGCACTTACGACGGAATTCGGTCTAAAAGCAAGCGCTTCACATTTTTGTAAAAATCGTTTCAGTTATAGATATAGCTCACATATGTATGTTTCATCCAACTTGGTGTAAAAGAACCTTACATGCGTAATATGCACTCCTCAACAATGATATTTGAAACCGAGCATTAGATACCTTTGCCAAATTTTATCGAGACCGGTTCAGATTTTTATATAGCTTCGATACACGGCTGTAACATCTTCATCCGATGTTACGGTTATTGCTCGCCATATATGTAACACCATCCCAAATTGAATAGATTTTTTTTATATTCAACAGAATTTTACCATTCGGTGAAACTAGGTCCAGTATATCCATTTTTTAATATAATCCTTATCGAAGTCATATCATGCACTATACAACAATGTTATTTGGATCATAGTTTGTATGATCCACTTCACTTAAATTCCCAATATAAACTTTTTTTGCAAAAAGTGCTCAATTTCATTATTGTAAGTTTAATAAAAATTACGTATATTTATATAACCCCAAAATTCAAACCACAATTTATAAAACCCAAAAGCCCAAAACATTTTCGATTTATTTTGAGAATTTTTTAAGATCATTATATATCCTCGACCATATGCCAAGGGAACCCAATATTTAGAGATTTATTTCGCAAATATTTTCTATTGACTTTTCACAATTTATAGAGAGCCTCGAATTACTTCAAGAATCAATGGTTTAAAAAATGTCGGAAGTATAAATATATTTTGAAAAAGGCCAATAAAGCCCTATCATTATATAAACGTGTCTTCCAATCATAAATCTACTTTAATATTCTATTGGATACTTGTTGTAATTATTGAAAAAAATGAAATTTGTCGCACAATGAAGTAGGAGATATATGTGGAGTCGGGGTCATGTTTACTGTAACTTCTGCAAAAATGTTGGACTCTGCAATCCAGGTTGGAAAAATCATTCAATGATTTTATACTTTTCGTCGAATTGGGCTTGTTTTTATACCCTACAACACTATGTGTTGGGTATTATAAGTTAAGTATATGGATCTTCCCATCTCGCGTCCATCCCTCTGTCCATGTTAATTTGTAATTACGCTACAGATCGCAATTATGGTACGATCCTCACGAAATAAAAAATAGAGTTGGGGATAGGGTCAGAATAGAAGCGTATTGTTTTTAGAGATGATTGCAAAATATTTAGGGGTTAAAATTGACCAAAAAATTCTTATTTTGCTGTTGCTCTACAGGCCACAATTATAAACCAACCGGATTTTGCATGAATTTGGAGTTGAAGCCAATTTGTACAGTCATCGGAAAATATTTATTATTCAAATTTAGGGCTGGGTCGAAGCCAATTTGTACAGTCATCGGAAAATATTTATTATTCACGAAATGGAAAATGGAGTTGGGGGTAGGTTCAGAATAAAAGCGTATTGTTTTTAGAGATGATTTCAAAATATTTTGGGGTTAAAATTGACCAAAATTATTTTCTGATTTTTGTGTTGCTATACAGGCTACAATTATAAAGCAGCGGAATTTTGCATGAAGTTAGAGCTTAGAGCTGGGTCGAAGCCAATTTGTACAGTCATCGGAAAATATTTAGCGGGTAAAATAAAGTATAACTTTTATATCAGTGTAGGGTTTGGGTCAGAATCAAAGCCCATTGTTTTTGAAGATTTAGAGGTTTAAATGGACCAAAAAATTGTTCCTGAGTTTGCAGTCGCTCTACAGATCATAATTGAAAACCAATCGACGCGGAATTTTGTATCAGAAGAGAGTTAAGGACAGGGAAGAAGTCTAGCATTTTGGATGACCATCGGATTATATTTAGCTGTGAAATGGACCACAACATTCGTGCGAAGTGTGCTTAAATATTGGGCAAATGCCCCGTACAAAAAGATAAGGCTAATATCTGGGCGGGGCTCTATGACATCATTTCAAAAGCGAAATCTTCCAAATTCGATTGTTACATAAGGGGGCTTCATCATATTGTGATGTTGTAGGGTATCACATGGTCGGCCCCGCATGGCTATAGCCTTTGCTTACTTGTTTTTATTTTTTTATTTTAAATGCTGCTGTTGCTGAGGGACTTTTTATAAAAGTGGATAGTAGCCTAAAATGTAAAAAGGCTGGGAAAAAAGCTATAATTTATAAACTAATCTTAAAAATCTTATATGGGGGGATATACGTAGACGTAGACCTGCACAGACAATTTTCTGTCACAGATTTTAGTATTTAGTATCAAATTTGCAACATTTCCGGTGAATAATCCTGCAGACGTAATATACTTTGTGGGGTCTAAAATGTATAAAAAATATACCTGACTGAAAATCGTTCCATTCGGACAGAGGAAAGACGCCTTGCCGCCATTCAGATCACAATAGTGCCATACTTGGCAATTTGTTTCGGGATCTCCGAAAAATCCTTTGTACCGCTGTTGCGAACAGTCAAATGAAGTCTGAGGTATTTCAGCATAGTTTGGATAGTCAATGCCGGGTCTTCCAGTACTGGGTCCGGGATGTTTGTCTACAAAAACAAATAATAATAATAAGCGATACAAACATTATTGAAACCTTGAAGTTGTAGGCAAATTTCCGCCCTTACTTGGTGTATTGGCTGCTACTGGTATGGGGAGACGCACATCACCTTGTTGGTGCGGCAAATCCTGGTCCTGTTCCTCACTACCCGTTGCATAATCATAATCCGGCGAAATGGCCGGGGAACTCTCATGGTGCTGTGGTGGATTGGCCACAATCGTTTGGGTCTTCTTCAAATTGTTCAATATACGAATGAGGGTTTTGATGGAATTGTCAATGTTGTCCGGCGTCAAGGTATGCGGCAGGTGGTTGCTCTCTTGTAACTTGTGCAATATTTCTGCCAGTGAGGATGTGCGTATGTCGGGCAGCTCGTTTGGATCGGATAAAGTGTGTCGTTGTGGTGGGGTGGACTCCACCGTGGATGAGAGTTCGTTGTGTCCATGACCGGCGACCGGTGGTTGTGGCTGTAGGTGTTGCAGCTGGTCGTGTGGCTGTTGTTTTGTAGGAATGTGATTATCGTTTTCATATTTTTGCACTGGTTTCAGTTTTATTGGTGGAGGGGTAGCCAGTTTCTGTCCAAATTCCTCTTTGACGTAAACATATTTGGGAGCAGAATCCACAATCATGGTATTTGGAGTTGTTGAGACTAGGGCAGGAGAAGGTCTTGCCGTTGGATTCGGTTGCCTAATGACTGGATAATTTACATTCTTCTCCTTGGTCACGGGCTGTAATTTGATATTCGGTTTATTTTTGTACAGAGGTCGAACGGTGGAGCCATAATTTTCTTGGATCACAGGCTGGTGGTATGTTGGGGGTGCTGCGGTTGTAACCACAACAAAGGCGTGAGTTGGTGGCCCCAGTGTGGGTTTTAGGGGCAACTGTGCCGCCGGTTGTCGGTACGACTCATTGTCGTGGTCTTCATCCAAGGATTGCTTCGGTTCATCTACAGGATAGTCGGCATATTGTGGCGTTGAAGGTCTGTTACAAAAGAGTTTCAAATCAAATAAATCAAAGTCATCTCACGAGGAGGCAATTGCTTAAAAAAATCTATGGTTGTCTTAAGAAACACTTTTGTGTGGTTGAAGAAATTGTGCTGGCGAGCAAAGTGAGGACACGGTTAGCATGGAATTTCCATGCTCTTAAATGAAGTTTGGTGCAGAGTTTCTCCTACTTACCCATTGAGTTTAGGATAATGAATACCCTGTGGTGGGGATGATGCAAAGTGGTGGTGATGATGTTGTTGATGATTGTTGTGCTGATTATTTCGTAAATCACTAAAGAGATTGTGAACTGGAATTGTAAGGATTTGTTCGCCGAGTGGCAGTTGTTGTTGTGACTGTGACTGTGTTTGGGGTGGGGTGGCCAATGCCGCGTTGTTTCGTATGTTGTGAGCAGATGGGTTATGTTCTGGCCTTGTATACAAGGAGTGGTGATGTATGGCACTGGGTTGTTGTGGATATATTGCAGAGGAAAGAATTGGGGACAAGGTATTCAATGAAGCATCATTTGGTGACACAGTCGAGCTGAGAACAAATATGTGTGTTGGTGTTTGTTTGATGCGCTCACGATACTTGGGTTTGGTCAGGAGTTGATGTTGTCCTTGGTCCTGTTCCAATTGATGTGGTTGGTTCTTTGTTTGGGCGTACTTATCACTGGGACGTGGACGTTGCTAAAAATAAACGAAATATTTGGCTTGGGTCTTACTTTAGTAAATGCACTTGTCGCCTGCTGTACCTGTTCAGAGTGCTCCTGTTCTGATATGAAAAAATGCTCAGGTTTCGAAGGACGAAATTGTATAGTTTTTGTGTGATATTGTTGTTGGTTTTGTGGCTTGGATCCAATCAATGTTAACTGTTGCGAATGCTTTGGCGGTCGGGGTGAGCCATCAATAAGGACAATTTCGGGACTATGTTGTTGTTGTTGGGAATGGTCATAACTGGATGAAGGGCTACAATGATCAAGAATAAAATCGAATGAATGTGGTCATGAAAGTGACCAATGTTTTGATTTTGTAATAACACTCTTTGCTATTCACATATCTGCCAGAAATGTCCAAAGTGGCTGTGGCTATAAATGGAAATGCTTCAGTTTTCAAATGTTGTATAATAGGATTTTAGCTGCACATGCGAAACAAAACAACGGTTTACCGTAATAAAATGGTGGTGGACCGTGATTGGGACATGAATCCCAGAAGAATCGACGATGTCCGTCTGTTGAAATCACGTTAAAGTCCGAAATATTACACAAAGATTTTAGAAAATTTAAAAGGATCTCCGACGATTATTTCGATGTGTTACAAATGGAAGGATGAAATTAGTAATATTATTATGGACGGAAAAATTAAATAACTTACTATTGCTATCGCGCTCAATCTCTCCCTCCACACAAAGGGTTGAAATTCGAACTTTGCGAAATCTAATATTTGGCAGTTGGGCCATATTCGTTCACTTCCATAGGTAAGATCCCAACCAAATTTCATGTTATTAAAAAAATTATAAGTCTCTAATCATACACTCCTGATTTGTTTCAAAATTCTGGTACGGTCCAAACAAAGGGACGATGAATAATCGTAGCGCTTATAAAATCCGAAATAATTTAACGAAGATGGGTTATATCGATCCACTTCCTTAGTATATCGCAATATATTTGTCAGGCCTTTGTTAGGTGGGAAAATATCTAATATCCCAATAGCCCACTACTTCTGGTACCTCCTCCAGCTCGAATAAATATTTCATATTCACTAAGGGTGTAACCGATATAGTTCGAACTTTCTATAGCGTAGCATTTTGATAAAACAAACAAGAACTTTGAATACCCTCCACCATTTGGTACAAATTTAACAATTTATCAAAAAATAAAATCCGTTAAAAATTCTGTAAAAATCTTAAAAATACCGAATATAGCCGTATATTATGGTCTATACGACGACGTGGATCTGCAATGGCAACTTTTGTCACAAGCCATTACAATATTCAAATGCGAAACTTCAAAAAAAAAAAAAAAAAAAAAATCTGCTCATAATGTAGCTAAAATCATCAAAATACCGAATACAGGGAGGTACCATGGGGGTTATAAAACGGGGGTACAGTCCGTATGGGGGCTGTACGAAGACGTGGGCCTGCACAGACAATTTTCTGTCATAGGCTGTAGTATTCATTACGAACTTCAAATACAAAATTTGAAATAGTTCCGGAAAATAATGTCTCTAAAATCATCAGAATACCCAATATCGGAAGTTACCGTTATATGGGGGCTATACGAAGACGTCGACCTACATGGCACATTTTCTGTCCTAGGATGTAATACCCATTACGAACTTCAAATACCAAAATTGAAACAATTCCGGTAAATAATGTCGCTAAAATCATCAAAATACCGAATATCAGGGGATACCGTTATATGGGGGCTATACGAAGACGTGGACCTACGTGGCCCATTTTCTGTCTTTAGCCGTAGTATCTATTACGAACTTTAAATATGAATTTTGAAACAATTCCGGTAAATAATGTCGCTAAAATCATCAAAATACCGCATATCGGGAGGTACCGTTATATGTGGGCTATACGAAGACGTGGATCTACATGGCCCATTTTCTGTTTTATGCTGTAGCATCTATTATGAACTTTAAATACCAATTTTGAAACAATTCCGGTAAATAAAAAAAAAACATCAAAATATCTTTATATGAAGACGTGGAACTACATGGCCCATTTTCAATATCAAAAATTCTGCAGATATAATACACATTTGAGTAAAATTTTTTCAACCTACTTCATTTCGTGCGGAAGCTAGAGTAATTTCCACAGACGGACAGACGGACGGGCATTGATAAATCGACATAGAATTTTATGCTGATCAAGAATATTTATACTTTGTAGGGTCTAAAATGTCTATTTCGAGGTGTTACAAACGGAATGACAAACTTAATATAACCTCCATACAATGGTGGAGGGTATAAAAATTAGATCAGGTGCGAAAATGGACAATAAGGACAAATATACATACATTTATATACAGGCTGAGATAAAAAACTGCAACAAAGTCAAACGCCATAATTTTTACTTTTTTTTTAATTTTATTGAATGAAAGCAAAAAATGTCGGAAATAGCATCAAATTTTAGAATAAGTTTAGATTTGTTCGAATTGGTCACCTTTGGCACGAATTATGGCCTTCAATATTTGCCGTGCTTTTCAGCCAAATATGAAGAAATCACACTATCACGCTTGAACTCCATCACGAATAACTTTTTTTCTGGAAAATTCTCACCAATATGTTTTTGTACGCTTTTAAACAATATAATGAGCTGTCACTGGAATAATTTTTACAGCTGTCGGACAGGTGGCTTAGAAATGACAGTAGTCTGAAGTTGGTTGTAGTTTTTTCATCTCAGCCTGTATATAAGCAAGTATGCAAAGGCTATGGTCGTGCCATTTTAGCAGATTTCGTTACACACAAATGAGTATTTGCCCTATATTTACGCTGTCTGTCGTGCTGATAGGTATTGAAAACAATTTCACACAAAAGTTGTGGTTTTTTTACTCTCTAAATATAATCCAATGGTCTTCCAAAACGGTACACTTCTGCCCTGTCCTAAACTCTAACCTAATACAAAATTCCGTGTCTACTGTTTTTAATTGTGACCTGTAAAAAAAAAAATCAGGAATTTTTTAAATTTTTGGGCCATTTGAACCCATAAACGTACATCTTCAAAAACAATAGGCTTTTATTCCGATCCTGAATAAAATATTGTTTATCGTAGTAAATACGTTTACATTCCTGCAGTTCTGGAACAGAGCATATGAGTTTAAAGTTTTTCTATACTGAATTTTCCAAAACTCTTTCTTACTCGTTTTTATCAAAGATCGAGAGCAGGGTCGACCGGAATAAGGGCAGACGTCAAAGCAAGTGAACATGCCAGAGAGAATATTTGTGTGAAAGTATGTGTGAATTGTTTAGCAATTCAAGGCGATTGAATACAAAAATCATACAAAAATCTTGTTCTTGCCCATGCAGTATCCATTCGGGAAAGGCCGAAAAACTTCGTCACCTACTTGGTGACGTCTGGTCGACCCAAGTCAAAGTCAAGTGATGACTACACTTACCCAATGGCTTGTATATCCTGATGTTGGGAGTTGCCTGTGTCTCTTCCAGACGACAACGGCGTTACACTAAAATATTGTCCCGGCTGTTTAGGATTTAGACGATGCTGGTGTGAGAAGGGCTGGAGGTGTTGCGTAGACGGTGACGGACGTTGGTGTTGGGTCACACCATCAATTGAAGCTGGATGCAATGGATCGGGGTATTCAATTGCAATTTGTTGTTGTTGCTTTCCACCTCCATTTGCTGTTGTTGTAGATAAGTCTGGTGGCGAATTATCGGTGTCGGTGGTGTGGGTGTCAGCCGCGGATGTAGCATGTGATGTTATGACTATGTTATGGTTGTTGTTACTGTTGCTGTTTACTGGCGTATAAACAATTGGCACAAAATTTCCCGGCACGGAATTGGCTGGTGTAAATGGTGTTAAATTGATTTTTGATTGTTTCGTTCGTGGACGATAAGCGACACTATGTTGTTGTTGCTGCTGTTGGTATCGTTGGTGTTTCAGCGAGGCAGATTCATATGTTGATGTCGACGATGAGGAGGTGGCTGGATGTGATGGCAGTGGTGGAAAATGCTGTACGGTTTTATGCTATACAAACGGTTTTATTGAAAGAAGTATTATTCTGAGAGAAAAAAATGTTCAAGGATAGAGTGTATTAGAGTGTCAAGAAATGAAATGAGTATAACAACCATCATTCCCGGTCAGAATTATTAATGCTGGTGAAGGGTATTTTTTGAGAATTCAATTGCTTAGAGTTGGCAAGTCAGAAGTTGTGCCATATCGTCGGTGTAATGCTAAAGTGTTCTATACGCCATTTTAGACTTTTTGAGATGTAGGTGATTTTTTAGGTTTTTTGAATTTTTGGTCAGTTTTCAGTCACCTGTCCAAATTCTAATGATAGCCACGTAAAGTATCGGTATTTGTGGAGGGTTTTGTAGTTACATAAAATAGCAATTTGAATTATGTTTTGTAGGAGAATTTTTGCAATTACTCGCTTGAAGTATGGCTTTAACCTAAAATATGTTTTTAATATTTAAGAAATACTGTCGTTGAGGTAACATTTAGAATTTTGATGACAAATAATTTTGTAAAATATTTTGACTTGTTTTGAAACCGTTTCAATTGAGTTTTTGAACATATTTGCAAATAAGAACCAAAAATATCAATTTGGTGATTTGTTTGAAGGTTAGAATTTTGGGCTAAAATATTCTTTTTATATCTAAAATATGTGTATGAAAATTTAAAAATATGTGGAAGAGAGGGTACATGCCTCTATTTAGGTTACTTCGCGATGTAAACTTTCAAAATGCCGCTATTACAAACGGAATGAAAAACTTAATATACCCTCCAACTATGGTGGAGGTTTATACCCTCCAACAAAGTATATATATGTTCTTGATCAGCATAAAATTCTATGTCGATTTAGCGATGTCCGTCCGTCTGTGGAAATCACTCTAGCTTCCGAACGAAATGAAGTAGGTTAATAAAATTTTTCTCAAATGTGTATTGTGTCTGCTGGACTTTTGGTATTGAAAATGGGCCATGTGGGTCTACGTTTTGGTATGGCTCCCATATAACGGCACCTCCCGATATTCGGTACTCTAATAATTTTAGCGACATTATTCACCGGAATTGTTTCAAATTTGGTACTTGAAGTTCGTATACTACAGCCTATGACAGAAGATTGTCTGTGCAGGTCCACATCTTCGTATAGACTTCATATAGCGGTACCTCCCGATATTCGGTATTTTGATAATTTTAGCGACATTATTCACCGGAATTGTTTCAAAATTGGTATTTGATGTTCGCAATGAATACTACAGCCTATAACAGAAAATTAAAGGTCCAGGTCTTCGTCATATATCAGTACCTCCCTATATTCGGTAGGTCATACATCAGTACCTCCCTATATTCGGTATTTTGACAATTTCAGGTATAATACTCACCGAAATGGTTTGAGATGTCACATTTGAAGTTCGTAATGAATGCTACAGTCTGTGACAAAAAATTATCTATGCAGGTCCAGGTCTTCGTATAGCTCCGATAAAACGGTACCTCCCTATGTGCGGTATTTTGATGATTTTAGCTACAATATTCAATGTGTCATTGCTAAAATATGACCTTAAGTGCTTGAAAAGGTTGTCGAAAATTGTACCTCCAGAATAGGCCCGACATTTTATTTAAATGTTCACTTACAAGAAATGTGTTTTATTTAAATTTCAAAACAGCAAGCTCTTAGAAAAACACCCTCAAGTTGTAGGTTTCTGACACAAATAGTGACAGATAATGCTGTAACAGTGATCATCCGTTCTATACTGCTAAATTTAGCAACCGACGTGCCGAGTTACAATAATTCAACAGTGGAAAACTCGGCGGTATCAGATAATTTGTCTAACCTTGCTCCTTACTTTGAGATATCTCGCCGAAAAAATAACCGAAAGTATTAATTAAATTAATTATTATTATTAATTAATTATTGTTAAAGTTAAAAAGGACCTTTTCTTGTTATGTCAAGCAGGCCTGCTGCCTGCATTCCCCGAGATTTGATGGCATTTGTCATGACTGTTTGGACACCCTAATACAAGCAACGCCTTGATTGTTGTTGTTATTATTATTTATTACATGAAATTTATATGAATTCCATAATCATTCTTCTTTCTCATCGATTTAATGCTACTTACCCGAATGGGATTTATCTTATTGCCAGTCAAGTTAATTCCAGCGGATGGTGCCGAAGGGCCGGGCGATCCCGCAGAAAGTAACTGCTGTCCAGGGTATTTGTGGTTAGCGCCATTATCGATGTGTTTTATAGCTGTTGGTACCAGTTGATATGGCTGCTCTTGGTGAGGTGTGCCCCCAACACCACCACCACCGTATGCTGCCAGCCCATGATAGGCATCGCCTGAATCGGCCTGATAATGTGGAGCAGCTGTTGGAGATTGTAAATATGACGCAGCTCCCGGCCCCGAATATGTTTTCATGTTAACATATTGCGGTGGCAGGGGAATGTGCGACCCTGAAGATGTGCCTGTTCCACTGAGTCGTGGTCCATTTTTTGTCTGCTATGAAAATGACAAGGAAACGAAAGACAAACAAATAAAAAGAAGTTGGCACTCGGTTAAGGGGCTCATTGAAATCATTGAAAATGATAGTCTTACCGTTGGTATTGCAGCATACTGCTGGTTAATGGGCAGATCTTGGACGGGCACATAAAAGGCCATGTACGGAATTAAACGTCTTGTACGTTCCGATGCACTAAGCTCCGAGTCCCCGGTAGACAAGGTGACATTCTCTTCAATATTGCTGGATTTATATTGCACTTCATGGATGGCAGATGTATCCGTTTCATTTTCGTTGGTGCTTTTTGCATCAACAGTTATGCACCTGACACCACGAAATAAGGCTGAAATGAAGTTGAAATATCCCAATTCATTAATAAGTTCTATATGTATGCATGGTATATTGCACCATGTATGTATGTATTTGTGATGAAATTTCAATTTTCGATTTTAATGTTTATTAAAAATAAGCGGGTGGTGTTCTACAAGTTGTTCTGGAACACTTTCTAATGCGACCCAAGGCCTATATCAGTTGTTGGATTCTGTAACGCATTTTTTGAGTTATCGACAAATATCGGGAAATTTGAAAAACAAAATTATCAATGAAAAGTCTACATTGAAGTTATCACAACTATTGCTGTGGGTAGGACTTAGAGATTACTTTATTTTTGTAATAACCGAAATTACAATAATTTTAATTTTGCCGACTTTTGACAGCATTTTTTAAATTTTAAATAACAATTATGTATTTTTACAGAAAACTTAGTTGTCCGCTGTGTTGATGGTCTACATAAGGTCGGCCCGTAAGCCCATCTGACAGCCAAGACATATTATGATTTGAAATTTAAAGTGATTTAAATCGCAATAGTGCAAAAACTACTAAGTTTATTGTCAGATGGGGTCTCCTTGGCCTTATATAGGTTTTGGCTGGCTTTACTGGCCGACCTTATATAGGTCATGATGCGGCCCATGCACTATCTGGGCATGCAAGACAGCAGATGAAAATATTCAATTCTTAAATTTACTCAGTTTTCATGCCTTACTTTTACTACGCCCCTGTGGTGTCAAATTTTGAACATGTAAATATATTTATTTTTAAATTCCAATTTCAATTTTTCCTTCAATTCGTACTCTTTTCATTTCCATCTCTGTCATTGCAAATTGTACAGCTTTTAGGAGTTCTTTGTTTCGGGCATAAATTCCAAACATCCGAAAATCTCTAGATACAATTGACCAAAATTCCATCATCAGCACCATTGAACCCAAAGAATTATGTCAAAATTTTCAACAGCCTCTAGTCGCCAGCTGAGTACTCGAAACTCGGACATTGATGCTCTGGCACAGCGGGGCTACAACATTGGCCATAAAATTGGAGAAGGTTCCTATGCCACGGTAATAACGGCTGGCTATGCAGATAGCACGGGACAGGGCTTGCACTTGGCGTGCAAGATAATCGACAAGGGAAAGGCGCCTTCAGACTTTGTGCATAAATTCTTTCCACGCGAATTGGAAATTCTAACGAAAATTGACCATCCAAACATTATTCAAATCCATAGTATTCTACAACGTGGTTCGAAAATTTTCATCTTCATGCGGTATGCTGAGAACGGTGATTTGTTGAGCTACATCAAGAAGTCAGGTCCCGTGGAGGAACTGCAAGCCAAGGCCTGGTTTATGCAGATGGCAAAAGCTGTCAAGTATTTGCACTCTCACGACATTGCCCATCGAGACCTCAAATGTGAGAATATTCTGCTGTCGAAGCGTCTCAATGTAAAGTTAGCTGACTTTGGGTTTGCTCGGTATTGTCGTGACGAGAATGGTCGTGATATAAAATCGGAAACCTATTGTGGCTCGGCAGCCTATGCAGCGCCCGAAGTTGTCTCTGGTCGTCCCTACGATCCCAAGTTGGCCGATGCATGGTCCCTAGGGGTTATTCTCTTTATAATGCTGAATGCGAAAATGCCATTTGATGATCACAATCTCACCAAGCTACTCGAAGACCAGCGCAATAAAAAATACACATTTCGTCGTAAGCTGCAAGATCAAATCTCAGCGCAGGCTAAGGCTACAGTGGCAGTTCTATTGGAGCCAGAGCCCCAGGCTCGTTGGGACTTGCGTGAAATTCTCAATTGTAGTTGGGTTCGCAACGACGAAGAGGAGGATACTCTAAGGACTTAGTTATTCTTTACCGAATGAAACTAAACAAAAATAATTCATTGATTAAATAAAACTTTCCTTTTCATTTAATTTTTTGTCACTGTTGAATTGTGGTGTTCCTTAATATTACTGTTACCCCCGACCTGGGGATGGTGGTCTGTAACACATCGAATTAATGGTTGTAGACGCACCGACATAATAACTAAAATTAACGCAACGTTTGTGTTTGTTCATCTAAACCATGAAACAGCGGTAGTAGTTGGGACCGATGTTGGTGTTTCTGTCCAGGTGATGTCTATTCATTTTGCTCATGAACGGCTATTGTTTAGGGGACAATATCGGCAAACAAGAGTAAGAATACAGGGTGAGATGAAAAAACTGCAACCAACTTCAGACTGCTGTCATTTCCAAGCCACTCGTCCGACAGCTGTTAAAATTAGTCCAGTGACAGGTTTACAAGCGTACAAAAGCATTTTGGTGGGAATTTTTCAGAAAAAAAGTTATTCGTGATGGAATTCAAGCGTGATAGTGTGATTTCAGCAGAAATGTTTCGAAAAGTAAAGAAGCGACTTGATCGAAACCCGCGTCGCAGGGGCCGAAAAATGGCTCGTATGCTGAACATATCGCAATATTCCATTCGGCAAAAATTGAAAAATGAGCTCGGGGTAAAGCCATTGAAATTCCAAAAAGTGCAAGAACTTACACCGCAACAGAAAGAGAATTGACTCAAAAGAGCTAAAGAGTTGCTTCCCTTGGACGAAAATGGTGAACTGCCGAATTTGGTTTTCTCCGATAAGAAAACATTCGTTGTCCAGCAGTTTGTAAACAAACAAAATTATCGTGTTTACCTGCCAAAGAGGTCAGCTGAAAATGTGCACCTTCGATTGGCCACCAGAACTCAAGCGCTGGCCATGGTGATGGTGTGGGCCGCCATAACAGCCGATGGTCGCTCTCTGCACGTATTAATCGACCGTGACATCAGAATAAATGCCGAATATTATCGCGAAAATATTCTGGAGGGTGTATTAAAGCCTTGTGCACGCCAACATTTTGGCCGCATACCTTGGACATTTCAACAGGACTCAGCACCATCGCACTCAGCACGCGCCACCCAGGAATGGTTAAAAAATGAAGTTCCTCACTTCATTTCCAGCGTACAATGGCCACCAAAATCTCTGGATGCCAATCCGTTGGGCTATTGGATCTGGAGTATTTTGGAAAGCAAGATTGGCACTAAAAAATACCAAAGTGTCGATCATCTCAAGCAAACGCTTCGCCGGGAAGTGGCCAAAATACCGCAGAGTAACATTCGGGCAGTTAAAGTTTGATGCTATTTTCGAAATTTTTTTGCTATGGGCTATATTGGGCCATGTTTAGGTGTAGCCCCATGTAACGGTGTAGCACGATTTTCGGTATTTTGAAGGTTTCTGCCACAATTTCCAACTCGGTAGGTCTGTTCTCTCCTTGGGAATTATGGTCGATGAAGATCCACTAGCTGGTATAACCCCCATATAACGGTACCTCCCGATTTTCGGCAATTTTGTAGGTTTCTGCCACAATAATTAAAATATGGATTTCGATTATTCTAATTAAAACGGATTGATATTTTCTCTGTTCCAGAATCTGAGAGATTCTACTAGTTTTGTAATGGTTTTCAATATCGTAAAGGGAAAATTGGTTATCGTAGTAAAAACTTTTACATTCTTTCAGTTGTGGAACAGACCATCATTCTAAAGATTCCACGTCGATCGGTGTGACAGGCATATTATCTATTTGTGACCTGTAACATTAAAAATTATAATGGACTGACGGACGGACACACATAGCTATATCGTCGAGATATCATGATCGGTATAGTCGTTGCAAAATTCTGGCTCTAATCGAACCATCATACCTTCTCCACAAAGTTGTATAGGATAAAAATACCTCTGTAAAGTTTCACCTAACTTCCTTTGGTCCCAGCAAATGCTCGTTTGCTTTATGGGTGCTATCTATGCAACATTGACAAAGTTAGCCAAATATTAAACAAATAGGTTATTCCAGCTTGTTGCATCGATTTAGATTTCATTGTTGGCTTTTTTGATACTTTACAATGCCCAATGTAGTAGTATTGGTGAGAGCGACGAAATAACACTGGAAGAAAAGATTTTTCTATTCATTTTATTTAGTCGTCAACGAGATAGCGACGAAAGCACATGTGTGGCGGGTGTCGTCATTTTTTTTTTCTTTATATAAATAAAATACGTAATTATAACAAACAACCAAAAAAAAAAAAAAAGAAATGGAAATTATTGTTTTTTTTTTCAGAAATAATTAATCACTATTCAATTTGCAATTAAAAAGTAATGAATAAAATTAAGTTTTTCAAAAAATTTACACAATATATTTTTGACAAACGGCCCATCTGAAAATGGCCTTCTCTTTTTAATAATATATAAACTTATTAAGTTAGATAAACCCAATTTTAAATTCTCCTCCACCATATCTTCATCATTATCTCTATATTGATTTACCCATTCCTTCAACTTTTTTATAAAAAGTTTCTTATACATTTTAAATTGTTTTTCTTTTTCTTCCCCCCTGCAAACAATTCATGTCTTTATGAACAGTTTTTTTAAATTATATTTCTTTTTTTTTAATGTCTTATAACATATAACACATTGCATATCATCAAAAGCATTTTGTAGCATAAAATACTTTTCAAAAGACATCATTGACATATCGCAATAATTTTCAGTTTATGTGTTCACTAACGCCAGTCTCGATTACGATTAAATGTAAATATTACACAAAACTTCTGCCTGTGTAGCTTATCTCTCCCACTCATATTTCTGCTTTCTTATTGGTTGATTGGCGATCAAACAAAAGAGCGTAAGAATACGTGTGAGTTGAAATTGCTGAAATCAGCCACTACTGGGCATCTATGCTTTACAAGGAACAGTTGAATCAATTATAGCCATTGGATGGGATGTCTTTACAAACAGTTTTCAGCATTTAGAGAGTCGTGCCATTAGAGATAAAATACACACACACACACACAAAACCACATATATGGCATGACATACGGCAGCCGACATATGTGTGTGTGTGTCAGCCACAAAGCAATCACTACACTCCTATGCTGTGCAGCTAATTTTGTGCTTCGAATTAAAATAATTCTTTATTGAAATAATATTGAAATCGTGGCATGCTGCTGCCATTATGCCACTCATCGTCTTACCGTCTTTCGTACCGTACCGTTGCGTACTGCTGTTGCTGTTATGGCATTGGCTGCTTCTGCTCGTTTACCTTGAGGCACTCAACGCTGCCTAATGAAGTCACCTTCATTGCAGGATATTTAAACACCGGAAGCAAATTAATGAGCAACACGCACAAGGCAAAAAATTAGCTTAACAACATAAGTCTGATGTTGTTGCTGTTGTTTGTTTATGCTACTACTGCCACCAACCAGGCCGTTGCAACTTGGAAATCTCCATGAGAATGGGTTGGCGGGAATAATTGTCATTGAAATATGAATGCCAGAGAAGACTCCAAATTACTTTCGAGAAACACTTTGTCCGGAAAGAGAAACTTTGGTATCACTATTTGCATTATCCTCTAAAGTATATTTAAATATTTATGACATGTATTTTTCGTTTTCAATTTTTGTGTGTTGACTCAATAACGAAAACACTGAGCGAAATACGATGGTTGAATTCGGGGAACGTCATACATTATGTCATTATGCTACTTCATATACAAAATATCTTATGTAAAAATACCGAATATTGGGAAGTACCGTATACAAGATATAAAAAACTGCAACAAAGTCAAACGCCATAATTGAATGAATGCAAATAAATATAAATAAAATAAAGAGTGCAATAAATAGAAAGGAGGACAAAGATAATACAAATGCAATATACACGATAGCAATTTTTTAGTCGTATTCCAACAATCTGTGCACCTAAGCAACACCTGCGATATTTATAATAATTTATTTATATAATTATTTTTACATTTATTTATTAGTTTAATTGTTGTGTTTGTGAAAAACCCTTCGCTTAACGAAATCTAAATGTAGAAACTTGAAAAAATTATTTGTAAGTATTACTTTACTTATTGCTAGGAACAAGAATATAATATAAACTTAAATAAATATTTCACCACTTTGGTTGTCGTTGCCAGATTTAATAACAATATCCCTGAAGAAGTTGGAAAATCCCAACGAAACGTCGGATGAAACATTAAATAAATAGTTTTTATTTTCATTAAATAAAATCCAGACCTAAAAGTCCAATAAGACAAAGTCGTAGATCATTCATAAAACACAAAGAGGTCGAAAAAACATAATCCATTAAAGCAAAATATATCGGAAATAACATCAAACTTGAGAATAAGTTTAGATTTGGTTGAATTGGTCACCTTTAGCACGAATTATGGCCTTCAAACGGCAAATGAAACCGTCACACGCTGCCGAATGTTGCTCTGCGGTATTTTGGCCCATTCCCGGCGAAGCGCTTGTTTGAGGTGATCGGCACTTTGGTATTTTTTAGTGCCAACCTTGCTTTCCAAAATACTCCAGACGCAATAGTCCAACGGATTGGTATCCGGAGATTTTTTGGTGACCATGGAGCGCTGGAAATGAAACGAGGAACCTCACTTTGTAACCATTCTTGTAACCGTTCTTGGGTGCTGAGTGCGATGGTGTTGAGTCCTGTTGGAATGTCCAAGGTCTGCGGCAAAAAGGTTTGCGTGCCCAAGGCTTTAATACACCCTCCAGAATATTTCTGTTGCGGTGTAAGTTCTTGCAATTTTGGAATTTCAATGTCTTTACCCCGAACTCATTTTTCAATATTTGCC
Organism: Musca domestica; assembly: GCF_030504385.1. NCBI lineage: Eukaryota > Metazoa > Arthropoda > Insecta > Diptera > Muscidae > Musca > Musca domestica. The sequence continues at coordinate 13,122,573 of NW_026712328.1, read as the reverse complement.
GAATGGAAAATTGCGATATGTTCAGCTCAGGAGCGACGCGGGTTTCGATCAAGTCGCTTCTTTACTTTTCGAACCATTTCTGCTGATGTTGCTGCTTTCTTCCATCTACTTCCTTGACGTCGGGCTACGCTACCAGTAACTAATTCAATTTTATTTTGTTGGGTTACAAACGCCTTTTATACTAAATTTGGCCTGCTTTTGGGATATATCTAGTACATTTCTATCAGTGTACATCTTTTCAGCAACAGTTGCAGCCGCCGTACTTCGTTCTATGAAATGTCTACGGTCGTTTCTATGTCTAAGCAGTCATAAGGTATTGTTCCCATGTGTTGCATATCCAAAAGTACACAAGTTTTACTCTAATACACCATTTAATTATTTCCATAGCTTCGACACCCACCCAAACCCGTTCGCACGATTTTTTCTTCTTCTTCTTCTTGACAAAATTTTATGCAAAATTCTTGAGCAGCCTTTTTGAATGTCCTTAAATTAGTTTCTTACTAACGTATGCGTGTGTGTGTGCACCTTTATCTCCTGTGGAGTGAGCAACGATTCAATTCATAGCCGAGCAGTATTTGCTCTGTAAATTGTTGCAGATTATAAAGTTGCATATTTGGAAATGTCTTTAATTCCATTAAATATGATGGCATTTATAACAGTTATGGTGATTGTGGTCTCAAACTTGTTCCTGTCCTGCTTCACGTCCAAGACGGTATGTTAAGACATTGGAGCAATAGTACCTCATAGTTGTTTGTCCGTTGTGTACATAAATCATCGGCCACAATGTCCATGTGTTGGAGTGTAATAAAATTGCCAAGGAAGGAATTATTAATAATTTCCATTTGTATTGCTATATCGGTTTTAGAGTGCAAAGGAACGCTTTATTGCAAGCTAACTTTTAAAAGTGCATTAAAAAACCGCAGCAACTCAATTGAGTGTGATAATTCATAATATTCAACACTGTGAAGTTTTGAAGAGTGTGTGCAATAAACCAACATCAATGTACTTAGGAATTATATATTGTATTGGGTAAAATGGGGTAAAATGTCTAGGTCCGTTAAGATAAATTCGAAATTTAACTTGCAGAATCACGAATCCCCTGTAATTATACTTTACTTAAAAAAACATCAATTGACTTACTTGCTCTAGTTCCCGTAGCAAGAATTAATTGTGATAGATAAATTTAATTAAAAACAAGTAAGCAAAGGCTATAGCCGTGCGGGGTCGACCATGTGATACCCTACAACACTACAATATGTTAGAAGACCCCTTATTTATGTCCAAAACAATTTTGGAAGATTTCGCTTTTGAAATTATCTCACGGAGCACTGCCCAGATATTACCCTTAGCATTTTGACCAGGGACGTTTTTCCGATATCTACACACTCCGCCGTGCTGTTAGTTTCCTTAACTCCCTTCTCAGACGTGTCGATTGGCTTTAATTGTGTGATAAGAAAATTTCTTCTGTTATTGGTTCATTTGAACCCCTAAATATTTTGCGATTATCTCCAAAATCAAGAGGCCCCTCTGCATCTCCAAATTAAGACTCATCTATATGATTTGCTTGTCTACGATATTTGGCTAAATTCGTCAACGAAATCAGCATTTAAAGTTTGCCTTTTGTGTATTTCGGATATTGCCTCTAAGTAATGCTGGTATTTTTAACACAAAAGTAGTAGTCTATTCTACACGCTGTCCTAAACTCTAATTTGATGCGAGATTTCGTGTCCTTTGGTTTCTATTTATTTATAACGGCTGCTAAATTAGGAACATTTTTAGTTGTTGGTCCATTCCAATCCCGAAATAAAATGCGGGCATCTTTGAAAATAAAAAGCTTAGCCCTTCTGAGCCTAACCCTAATTGCAATCTGTATATAACTTCAACATGTGTTGTAAGGTGAAAAAATATCACAAAATATACACTTCAATATTAAGTCAAATTGAAAAAATCCCATGCGATAAAAATATGAAAAAATAGATTTTTGGTCCAATGAAACTTATAATGCCCCCAACACATTGTGTTGTAGGGTATAAATAATAGCCCTTCAGAAATATATAGGTTCGCTAGTCTATATGTTAGCTAATACTTAATAAGTTCGCAAAAAAAAAAAAAAAAAAAAATAAATAAATAAATCAACAAAGTAATGTTGACAAATTACATCTAATTGAACTCGAAGCTCCTTCGTAATGTCAACTGAACAAATTATTTCAGTTGATACAATAGCACGGATTCCCTTATGCAGAAAAAAACCTTAACTAATTCTGTTTTTAGCATATTCCCCACTTTGACGTGGAATAGTTTATGAACATGGACGGAATTTGTGAAAAGGCTTCAAAAAAAATTTTGACACAAAATTGATTTTGGAAAATTGAGAGTACTACTGCAAACACATATGATATAATAAGATGGGACATTACACTTTCACTTTTCATCGATATATGGCGTTGGTCGTGGAAAAATATGTCATAGCATTATGTTAAATTTAACAGAGCTGACACATTTTAAGGGATGTTGTTGATTTTTATCGATTCAATGTACAAGGAAATGCTCTGGAATAGATTTTTGAGAGCATGTCTATCATTTTTTCGCGTATTTGCGCCATTTTTCGGCGATATCGAATAACGTATTTTTCTAAAATTTCCAATGCATTTCTGTTATATCGCCTGCCATCTATTGCCTGATTCAAAAATTAAAGTCTATATGCATTTGTCCAGTCTTTATAGTTTTATGTCTTTGACTATTGTATTAAATGTACAAATTCGGGAAAAGCGTCCTGGCTTACAACGAAATTACAATTACAAGAAGAAAACTGTTTTAATCAAGGTATAGAATTGTTAGAAAAGCGTTGGCCTAAGTGTATTGAAGTTTCAGGAGATTATATTGAAAAATATAAATATTTTTTAAAAACTAACTATTCTCTTTCATTGATAGGCTAAGAAGTTTCCGAAACGCCCTCGTACTCTGTGGAATGGGTATTATAAGTTTGTTTGGTCCAGGAGTCTGTAACACCTCGTAATATTGGTCTAACACCCATCCTCATATCCCGACGAGCTGTGTACTTCCAGCTTTATGTTCCTGTTCATTCATGTTAATTTGTAACCGCTTTACAGGTCCCAATTGTGGCCCATTCGAGTTAAGGCCAGAGTCAGAATAGTGTTTAGGGGATGCAATGGATAACACTGATTTTTCCTGATTAAGCAGTTGCTCTACAGGTCAGAATTATAGACGAATCGAAACGGTAGAGAGGACGTCAAACATTTTAGATTGTCGTCGGATAATTTTTATTAACTACACCACAAGGTGGCCAGGGTATTATGTATTTGTGTATTTGTTTGTAACAGGCAAAAGTAAACGAGATAGACCCATAGTTCCTCTTGATGATCTGCATAGAAGCACATTCTGAGTCGATTTATGCATGACCGTCCGTCTGTCCATGTATTTTTCTAAACAAAGTCCAGGTCGTATTTATTGTTCGATCCGGATGAAATTTTGCAAGGACGAATCCTATTGAAACCAAACCACCAAACGTGTGATAACATCCCAAATAGTATTGAATTTTACACATATGACGAAATTAAGCCTGAAAATAACTTTGCCAAATTTTATCGAAATCGGTACAGATATAACTAAAACTCCCATATATATTGTTCGTCTGATTTGTTATTTTTGTCCTCCGCAGTAATATGCACTCTGTAACAACGATATTCAGGGAAATTTATTAAATACAGCTCAGAAATGCCTTCGCTAAATTTCATCGAGATCGATTGAGATTTGAATATAGCTCCCATATATATCATCGTCTGATTTGCCTTTTATTGTGCACCAAACGTGCACAAATATTAGCCCACATGGGGTGGAATTTGGCACTTAGTACCAAATTGGGTCTAGAAACGAGCATGTTAAATTTGGTGAAAATCTGTGCAGATATAGCTATAGCTTCTATATCATCCGATTTCTTGAATTTGTTCACTCGGTAGTAACGATATTGGGGGACATATCTCAAATACAGCTCAGAAATACCTTTGCCAAATACTTATCGAGATCGATTAAGATTTCGATATACTTCCCATATATATCTTTATCCGATTTCAAGTTAATTGTGCACCAAATGGGTAATACAAGCCCGAATTGAAAAGGCAAAAGGAGGATATTCCTCGCATATATTAGTTCCTTTAGACTTCAAACATAATCATAGTTTGTATCATGGCTCAATAAGAAAGGTTGTTCCACTTTGAAAAAACTAGAAAAATGTAATTATATGCTGGAGTCTTAAAGTGTCAGATAGACTTTTAAATATGCAACAGTAGTCGTTGTTTATTTTTATTTATTTTTTTTAAATTCTTATATTGGGAAGACCCTGCGAAACAAGAATGAAATTTAGGGGTTATTCCACAAGATTGAATTTTAAATAGTTGGACAATACAGTTATATCACTAAATTTTACAATCTGTTACCCATTTCGTCGAAAACTTGCATTTATTTTGCATTTTTATTTAAAACAATACACACATACACCAAATGAGTGTATGTTTTGACAGAATAAGGGCACAAAAAGAAAATAATTGTACTTAGGGCGTAGCTTTGTTCTACCGTCTGTAATTATGCCATGGTTGGTATGATTTAATTCTCACAAATTCCCCATAAAAACTTTTATTTGTTATGTGAAGTTCTCCTAAATATGCTAAGTGGTGTAGGGTATCATAAAGTCGGCCCCGCCCGACTGGTTAAATGATGAAATAGACGGTAAAAGTAGCTTTCTACCGAAATTAGAAATAAATGATTAGTTGAACAATATTTTCAAATATCGAAGATATAGCAAAATGTACATAATTTAAATTTTTAAATGTTGCTTTTAGTTTTCATTAGCACTTTAGAAGGCGTAAAAATAGGTTAATTTTTCACACACTTGGAATCCGCGCATTTTTTGTTAATGTTTGTTGAACAATTGTAACCCTCAAGCGAGTCAATAAAGGGATCTTGTTGGTCCTTTCAAAATATGGTTAATAACTAAAAAATTGTTCGTCAAAATAGTTTTACTATAGGTCCCAGAAGATGTCAAAAGTCTAAATCTTCTTCAATCAGGAATTCATATATATTAAAAACTCAGTTTAAGGCTAAAGCCTTACTTTATGTGAGTTTATGCAGAATGCTCCTACAAAACGTCATTCTAAAAGGATAACATCAAAGGCAAAATTATTCCTTGTCATATATCACTATAAGGCCCAATAGAAAGAGAAATCGAAAATCATAAAACATATGATCTTCGCCTTAACAAGGCAAAACTCAAAAATTCAGCCGAGCCTGGCTGTGGGATTTGAACCGCGGACCTCGGTGTGCAGCCAACTAGAAGTTGCCGTCTCTACGTTCAGAGCCATTAACCCGTCTTCCTAAAGCAGCACAAAAACAAGTGTATGCATTGGAAGCAATGTAGTTGTTGTGGACAAAAAATCCATCACTACAAAAACAAAAAAAAAACTTTGCTGTGAAAAAGATCTGCCAATAGAACTTGAGTCGAACCTGGAGAGTTTCTAGTGTATAATTCGCATATGCTAATTTGCAATAAGTTCGAAATATATACTACTTTCCAGAGAACGGCCGCTTAACCAACGGCGAAACGCGTCGCATAGTGGTGAGTGTGTGATAGTGTCTATCTGGCTTTCCTTTTCACTGCAAATTTCAGATCATTAAGCTCGCCTCAAAAGAGAAAACAAACACATAAATCATAAAACATATGATCTTCGCCTTAACAAGGCAAAACTCGAAATCGAATTTATATAAAAAAAAAAAAAAACTTGAAAATATTTCCTATTTTTTATGACAATTTTTTCCTTGGCCTTCTTTGGAGTTGATGCATAAAAGTAACATAAAATTCCCTTTTAGCCAGAAATCGTAGACAGGAGAAATATTCTACACAAAATGTCTCTATAAATCTCAGATTTTATAGTTTTTAAGAAAATTACATTCGAAATTTATATATTACAAGTGAAAATTATGTGTTACCTTTTTTAATGTTAATTTAATAATTTTTTTGGGGAAAATGTCAAAGACAGAAATATTCTAGATCGAATTTTCATGGAGTCCCTGAACAAAAGACATTTGTATACTTAATATGTACCATTAAAAATATCCCTGTCTTTGAGTAAAAAACTCTTTTATTTTGTGTAAATTTTAACAATTTTTCCGCATTTGCTGCAAATTTATTCTAATAACTTCAATAGCCAGTTCAATTGTACTTGGTTTGCAGATCAAAGCCCCAGAAAATTTCGGGGTCTGGGTTCAAACTTTTTAATGCCTTTAAACAGGGTGAGATTAACAAACTGCAACCAACTCCAGACTGCTGTCATTTCTAGGCCACTCTTACGACAGCTGTTAAAATTATTCCAGTGACAGCTCAATATTGTTTACAAGCGTACAAAAGCCCGAAGCCGGACGTCAAGGAAGTGGACTGAAGAAAACAGCAATATCAGCAGAAATGGTTCGAAAGAACAGACATCAAAACCCGCGTCGCAGTGGCCGAAAAATGGCTCGTGAGCTGGACATAGCAATATTCCATTGAGCAAATATTGAAAAATGAGCTAGGGGTAAAGCCATTGAAAATCCAAAAAGTGCAAGAGCTTACACCGCAACAGAAAGAAATGGACTCAAAAGAGCTAAAGAGTTGCTTCGCTTGGCCGAATGTGGTGAACTGCCGAATTTGGTTTTCTCCGATGAGAAAACATTCGTTGTCCAGCAGTTTGTAAAGAGAAGAAATGATCGTGTTTACTTGCTAAAGAGATCACCTGAAAATGTGCACCTTTGGTTGACCATCAGAACTCAAGCTCCGGCCATGGTGATGGTGTGGTGGATCGCTCGTATTAATCGACCGTGGCATCAGAATAAATGCCCTATTTTATCGCGAAAATATTCTGGAGGGTGTATAAGCATTTTGGCCGCAGACCTTGGACATTCCAACAGGACTCAGCACCATCGCACGCGCCACCCAAGAATGGTTTAAAAATGAGGTTCCTCGCTTCATTCCAAGCGCACAATGGCCACCAAAATCTCCGGATACCAATCCGTTGGACTATTTTGTCTGGAGTATTTTGGAAAGCAAGGTTGGTACTAAAAGATACCAAAGTGTCGATCACCTCAAGCAAGCGCTTCGCCAGGAATGGGCCAAAATACCACAGAACAACATTCGGGCAGAGTATGGCGTTTTCATAATTTTGATGTTATTTGCGACATTTTATTATACCCTCAGCCATATGGCTACAGAGGGTATATATCATTTGATACGGTCAAAACGTGCCTAGTCGAAATAACGGTTTTAGACCCTAGGTCTCTTTGGACCAAATCCGTTTCAGAACATTTGGAGTTGATCTAGTGATGTCCGTCCGTCCGTCTGTCTGTCTGTCTGGCTGGCTGGTGCGCACGATAACTCTCGAAGGGAGTATCCGATTTAGTCCAAACTTGGTACATCGTAATATTTTTGTCAAACTTAGATCGAGTTCGGAGATGGGCAAGATCGGTCTACTCCTTCTGGTACCTCCCCCACAAAAGGTCGAAATTTGCAAAAAATTTATTCTTTGCACAGAAAGAGAATGGATAATCCGATTTTGCTCCAACTTTGCAAATCCTAATATTTGCATCAGTTCTAGGTCAAGTGTGAAAATGGACAATATCAGTCCACTCCATCAAGTACCTCCCCCACAAATGGTCAAAATTTTGAATAATTACAACTCTCATAAAATGTGATTTAAGAGTCCGATTGTCTTCAAATTTTACACATCCCAATATTTATATCAACCCAAGGTCTGGTGCTAAAACGGGCAATATCGGTCCACTACTTGTGGTACCTCCCCCACAAAAGGTCGAAACTTTCAAAACATATATTTTTTGCACAGAAAGAGAAACGATGATCCGATTTTGCTCCAACTTTGCAAATCCTAATATTTGCAACAGTGCTAGGTCTGGTCCGAAAATGAACAATATCGGTTCACTCCTTCAAGAACCTCCCCCACAAATGGTCAAAATTTTGAATAATAACAACTCTCATAAAGTGTGATTTAAGAGTTCGATTGTCTTCAAATTTCACCCATCCCAATCATTTTATTAGCCATGGTCTGGTGTTAAGACGGAGTATATCGGTCCACTTCTTCTGGTGACTCCCCCACAAATGGTCGAAATATTTTCTGTACAGAAAGGGAAGCAATAATCTATTTTGAAAAACATAACAGTCAAAGAAAGCGAAATAAGGATCCAACTCTCTTCAAATTTCAGACATACAATAATTTTTGCTAACACCAGATCTCTTGTGAAGATGGTATATATCCGCGAACACCTGCTGGTACCTCACCCACAAAGGGACACAATTTTCAATATTTTTATCTATCATAAATTGCGAAGCAACTCAGTGATTCTTTACAATTGCTATATCCATCTGCTATACTTTATGTTTATACATATAATTATTTTTATATATAATGATATTTATATCATATATATTTAGGTGGGATACGAAATGGTCAATATTGACCGTTTCTTTCAAAACCCACTCCGTAGAAGGTGAAGAGGGCTGAGGGTATACATCTGTCGGCAAAACCGACCGATACTTTTTCACTTGTGCTTTCATTCAATAAAATTAGAAAAAAAAAATATGTAAAAATTATGACCTTTAACTTTGTTGCAGTTAAATTGGAATTAAATAAAATCTAAATGTTTCGATGTGTTTTGTTTGAATTATCTTCAAATTATATATATGAATATTACATATTGAAAATATTGTCCTAATGTTGACACAAATATTGCGTTGTACGAAAATCAAGGAGTGAACTCATATTTTCTCTTTTCGTAACAGATATAAGTCTGACCATTTGTGACAAAGGTAGCAGAAGGATGAGGAGTGAACCTAATTTCTTAGAAATAGTATGGTGGTACCAAGCGTGAGTTTCATTGAGTACACTCCTCTTTTTATATTTGAGATATGTGCAATTTTTGAGACCTTTGAACTTCTGTTAGGGATGTATTTTTATTCTTAGTTTTCCCCCTGAAGTTCTTTCCCGGACAAATTGATTTTAATTCGGACAGCCAGGTATCTGTCCCTTATTGGACGAAATAAATGTGCCACACAAATTGCATTTGGAAATCTACTACTAATAACATGTATCTGCCTTGACCAAAAATAGTGCCAGAAAATAAAATAAATGCATGCAACATGCTGCAGTTGTATGAATGGTTGGTTCGTTTTTGGAATAGTAACCATTGTCCAAGTACTTGGTTGGTTGGTTGGTTGGCTGCCTCCCCCCTGCATAATGTGACAAGGAATTGTTCCAATATGAACAAATACAGATTTTGATTACGAATTGCTGGACAGCAACAAATAAAACGACTTCTTGACGAACACGATTGTGATTTTACGAAACTTGAAGTGGTTGTTTTTTGTGAAGTACCAGAGCCAGTAGTAGAATTGCTGGAGTGCAGCTCGAGCTTGAGTTGGTGATGTGGCGACGAGGAGACGCATTAAAGTTATTTTGGCATTAGATAAATAAACATGAAGCAGTCTGTGGTGGATACATTGTCCAGAACAGTGGAAACATCTCAGAATTGAATGCGTAAATTTTTGCACAAGAGATATATCCAATAAAATGTGTACATCAAACATGAATAAATTCAGCATGTTAAGTTATTGGAATTTTGTCTCCACAGACTTATTTCCACTGTTGTTCAGGTCGTCGGTACTGGCCCCCTTTGACTCTTTTGGAGTTTCGTTACGTCTGCCTTTTGCCACCACCAGTGCCTGCGAAAGCAATGAACCATGGAAATGGAGATCATAACAAATGCCTGAAATGATGCCGCATTGTGCATTTTTTCTAATGCAATCCAATATTCGTTCGACGACACACAAAAGTGACAGATAGCCGCCATTCAGCAGTCCTACCTCTCAGCGAAGGTGCATGGATGGATGGATGTGTTTGAAAGTGTATTTAAGGCAATATTTTGGCCAAATAAATACAGTACAATCGTGTGTTGCTTGGGCTTAATGTACCTGTTTGTAGCTGTTGTTGAATCAACGGTGCAGCTTTGCCCAACCTTCATTTGTTGTGGGACAACTTGGATTCGGCAAAAAATGAGGAAAAATTACAAATGATTATTTCAAACTATTGCAACGATTTAATCACATATCGGAACTTTTTATGTCAATCCAAAAAAATCATAAGGAAAGGCGATAGTCTGACGGCCGGACCACTATAGTTTGCGGTAAATATTGTTTAGACTTATCCATGCGTACAAAAATACCAACTTTCGCACTATAATCAGGCATTTTGTACGGCCGTATTAGCCAATTATGCATCGACTGTTACTCCACACGCATCAAATAAAGTTCAAAAATTGTTAAAAAATTTTAAAAAGCTTTAACAAAAAATCAAATATTCATATGTTTTCAATATTATGCTTTTGAAGGGTGATTTTTTAGCTTTTATATTTTTGGCAACACTGTTTTAAACAGCTCACTTTGATTTCGCTTCGATTTTTTTCCTTTTAAACATCATCAACTCGTTGCACTTTTTTTATCGAAATGCGCGCTCTGCTAAGAATTTCATCGCACGCTTCTTGTATTAAGCGACGAAGCTCATTTTTGGTTCACTGGGTACGTAAACAAGCGAATTTCTCGATTTTGTAGTGAAGATCAGTCAGAAGCATTTCAAAAGCTACCGATGCATCCTGAAAAAAGATACAGTTTGGTGCGGTTTATGGGCTTGTTTTCACACATCACGCATAAGAAATGACTTATAAAGCGGTGAATTCGGTGAACATTTTATTTAACCGGTCAATTGGCTGCCGTGCTGCTTCATGTCTTTAGACTATTTTTTGTGAGGCTATGTTAAAGCTAATATCTATACGTGTAAGATAAAAGAACTGCAACCAACTTCAGACTGATGTCATTTCTAAGCCACTCGTCCGACAGCTGTTAAAATTATTCTAGTTACAGCTTATTATATTGTTTACAAGCGTACAAAAGCATATTGGTGAGAACTTTCCACAAAAAAGTTATTCGTGATGGAATTCAAGCGTGATAGTGTGGCCAAAAAATGGCTCGTGTCGCAGTGGCCAAAAAATGGCTCGTGAGCAGAACATATCGCAATATCCCATTCGGCAAATATTAAAAAATGAGCTCTGGGTAAAGCCATTGAAATTCCAAAAAGTGCAAGAACTTACACCCCAACAGAAAGAAAATAGACTGAAAAGAGCTAAAGAGTTGCTTCGCTTGGCCGGAAGTGGTGAACTGCCGAATTTGGTTTTCTCCGATGAAAATTCATTTGTTGTCCAGCAGTTTGTAAACAACGGAAATGATCGTGTTTACATGCCAAAGAGGTCAGCTGAAAATGTGCACCTTCGGTTAGCCACCGGAACTCAAGCGCCGGCCATGGTGATGATGTGGGCTGCCACAACAGCCGATGGTCGCTCTCCGCTCGTATTAATCGACGTGGCATCAGAATAAATGCCGAATATTATCGTGAAAATATTCTGGAGGATATAATAAGGCCTTGGGCATGAAAACATTTTGGAAGCAGAACTTGGACATTCCAACAGGACTCAGAACCATCGCACTCAGGTCGCGCCACCCTAAAATGGTTACAAAATGAGATTCCTCGCTTCATTTCCAGCGCACAATGGCCACCAAAATCTTCGGATACCAATCCGTTGGACTATTGTCTCTGTAATATTTTGGAAAGCAAAGTTGGCAATAGAAAATACCAAAGTGTCGATCACCTCAAGCTAGCGCTTCGAAAATTTGATGCTATTTCCGACATTTTTTGCTTTCATTCAATAAAATTAAAAGAAAATGTGAAAATTATGGCGTTTGACTTTGTTTACCTCACCTTGTACAGACGAGCCCGCTTCAATTGACGCCTGGCCTAAATATTTGTAAAAGTACACCAAAATTCGAATAAGCAGATGGACCATTTAAGGCGTAGCCGCAGTCAAAATTTGAGCTCTGAAGGAATAACTTGTAAATTGTTTAGGGTGGACTCATTATTTTTTGCTCACTGGTAATGCTGAAGGTATGTAGTCTCCATGACTGGTGCGGGAAATGGGACATGCATGACTCATGATTGGCCACCCATGGCTTGAATGTATCAAAAACTCAATGGCATGGAAAAATTTCAAATTTCCTCCCACTCTTCTTATGGGCTTGCTTTCCAACCAACGCACGTGCACCCATCCAATATTTAAGTGTAAACACTTTTCATCCACACCAGAAATCGATTTTGACGACAGGTGTCCGCGAGTAAATATTTTCGGTAATTTGTATTTGGATAAATTCAAATTTACGGCCGTTTCTCATTCATTTGACTTTGCTTTTGTTCGATTGTCACAAATGTTGATGTGTTGTTGTTGTTGCTGTTGTCCCCCCGTATCAGCCACAATAACAACAACGAATGGTCCTGCCATTGATATTCTCGTAATTTACGTCCCAATTGAATTGATAATTTAGTGCTATTTCAAAATCCAACGGAATTTAGATGCAGCTTCGTTTTGAAGGTGGAGGGCGGCAGGAGATATCTACACATATATGTATGCATATATATTTGTGTGATACTGGTGTCTCTTCTGTGCCCAGAGAGACTATTTTGTTTATTATGCGATAATCAGTGGATGTCCACAACAATACTACGGCTGCAGGAGTGAGGGTGCGTGTTGATGTTGTGATGCTGATGATTTGTTTTCAAAACTGAAATGGAATCCCCGTTATTTAACGCCAGATTCGGGAATAATTATCCGCTAAATACAAATGGCAATTCACAAAAACATTAGAATTAATCCCATGAATGTTTGTTTAGACGTAACTAACTCGTTGCTGCTTTTCATGGTTGGGCGTTGGAGGAGAGACCTGTCTTGTTTCAAATAAATTATATATTGGCAGAGGATTGAATTCATAAAACTTAATTTTCGATATTCATTTAATGTAAATTGATAAAATAATACTTTGACTTGAAAATGAAATTAGTTCCAAATCTGTATTACATGCAATAACCAACTGTACGAAAAACTTTGGTTGGTTTGAAAGTGATGGTTTTAAACTAGTGCGGTCCGAAATGACACGAGCAAGTTCGGCAATCCAAATAAATTTAAAAATATAACTTAACTTGATGTTGTTGAATGTTATTTTGTAAATAAGGTTTCCCATAGGTTTAGAAACATTTTCACATTTTGTCATACGGATGACAATTTCTTTTTAGTTCTAACCAAAATGTTTTTATACGTTTTTAAACAATATAATGAGCTGTCAATGGAATAATTTCAACAGCTGTCGGACGAGTGGCTTGGAAATGCTAGCAGTCTGAAGTTGGTTTCAGTTTTTTTCATCTCACCCTGTATACATAAAAAATTTCCTCAAATCTTCTGTCGGATAAATATCATTACTGTTCTTAGTTTCTATAGATTTTTTCTAACTGTGAATATTATAGTTTTAGAATTGTTGATATATTTCTTAATATTTAAGTGCTGTGCTCTTAAGTTATATTTATACCCTACACCACAAGGTGGTTAGGGTATTATGTCTTTTTTTGCATTTGTTTGTAACAGGCAAAAGGAAACGAGATAGACCCATAGTTCATTTTAATGATCTGCATAGAATCACATTCTGAGTCGATTTATGCATGGCCGTCCGTTCGTCTGTCCGTCCGTCTGCCCTTGTATTTTTGTAAACAAAGTAAAGTTCGCAATTATTGTCCTATCCAGATGAAATTTTGCACAAATCATTTGTTTGGCCCAAGGTCGAACCCTATTGAAATTGGAGATAATCGGTCAAAATTAAGATATAGCTCCCATATATATCTTCGTCCGATTTGCCTTTTATTGTGCACCAAACGTGTAATATCAGCCAGAATAGTATGGAATTTTGCACGTACGATCAGATTGGACCTGAAAATAAGTATGCCAAATTTGATCGAAATCGGTTCAGATATAGCTATAGCTCCCATATATATTGTTCATCCGATTTGTTATTTTTGTCCTTCGCAGCGGTAATATGCACTCTGTAACAACAATATTTGGGGAAATATATCAAATACAGCTCAGAAATACATGTACCAAATTTTATCGAGATCGGTTCAGATTTGGATATAGCTCCCATATATAACTTCGTCCTATTTACCTTTGATTATGCACCAAACGTCTAATATTTGCCCAAATGGGATGAAATTTGGCACTTAGGACCGAATTTAGTCTATAAGCTAGTATGTTAAATTTGGCGAAGATCGATTCAGATATAGCTATAGCCCAAATGTGCAATACAAGTCCGAATTTAAAAGATACAAACGCTTCGGCATATTTAGTCCTTTGAACTTTAAATTATAATTATAATCATAACGTGTATGATTGAATTCTCCCATAAAAACTTTAATTTTTATGCGGAGCTCTACTAAATTAGCAAAGTGGTGTAGGGTATCATAAAGTCGGCCCCGCCCGACTTTAAGACTTTCTTTACTGGTTTTAAAATGAAAAATGTTAATATTTTCTTAGGGCCTGTTTCTGCATTACAATGCAAAAGTGAATGCGAACGAAATATGCCATTCCAATGCCATTTGTTTTAATTAAAAACTCATTTAATTATTTTTCTTTAAAATTCACATTCGTATTGTCATAGAGAAGCAGGCCCAGAGTAATAATTTTGATAGAACGCACGATTGAGCATAAAATAACTAGGAAGCACTCATGAAAAATTCTTTGGTTTATATACATATTTTCTGTAATCTTAGCCATTAGTTTCCGCCGACTAATGGACACTTAAAAACTGTTAACATTTTCATTGTGTTTCTTGGTCGCCTTCTATCCTGCCTTACAGTTTACTACACCCATGTCGTGATCACCTTTTAGCCAAAAACCATATTTAAAGAAAAAACATAGACGAAGATAAAACTTGGCCAAAAACAATAATAAAAAATGTCTTTGTCTTACACGGCGGAACATTCGAAGCATGAGTAACAACAGAAATAACAACAATTTCCGATAGTACTAAGAACAAACATTGATGGCTGTGAATTTGGGTTGGTCGACATTTTGAGATCCACGGAGCTGTCGTATTGATTTTTTCCCTTGAGAACCATCGTTCCAGTTGCCGAATCATTTGTTAAACAAATTATCAACAGCTACACAGGGCGCAGTTGCAGTTTTATTACTTATGGGTTATTATTATTATTTTTTTTTTGAGTTGAAGAAGAAGAAGGCGGTATCTCATAACGGATTACTGTTGTTGTGGCGTTTGTTACGAAGGTAATTTGTATGTTTGTAACAAACCTTTCCGGAACCGATTTCCCTTTGTTAATGTTAAACATGTAAAAAAGCAGCTAAGTTCGGCCAGGCCGAACTTTTACTACCCTCCACCATTTTGAAGGGAATTGAAAAGTTTAAAAAAAGATCCGTAAACAGACCTCTCAAATGAAACGCTATACGAAGACGTTTTCCTTCATAAGTAATTTTAATAGGCTGTAAAACCCATTACGAACTTCATTTACGAAAGTTAGAACAATTATAGTGAATAATACCGTTAAAAACCTCAACATACCGAATATAGGGAGGTAGAGTTATATGAGGCCTATACGAAGTCGAGAATCATTACGAACTGTAAATACAAAAATTGAAACAATTCCGGTAAAAATGTCGCTAATATCGTAAAAATACCGAATATTGGAATATGAAGACGTGGACCTGCAGACACTTCGACTACGAAATTTGAAACAATTTCGGTTAATATCCGTCGTAGGCTGTAGTACCTTTAAATACGAAATTTGAAATAATTTCGATGAAAAATATGGCTAAAATCATCAAAATACCGATTATTAGGAGGTACCGTTATATGGAAACGTGTACCTACATGTCCCATTTACAAATTTAACCTGTCTACTGGCAAAATACATATGTTTGTAAAAATTAAGCCTTCTATCTCAGTTCGTTCGAAAGATAGCATGATTTCAACAAACGGACAGACAGACACACACACGCTGATCACAAATATATGTACACTTTCTGACATGAGTATATAGAGGAGTTACAACAGTTGAATGACAAATATAATATACCCCCCATAGAATGGTCGAGGGTATAAAAAGTCTTTTGTTGTTTTCAAGAAATAAAGGGCGAAAAAGATATAGAGGTAATCGAGTTAGAAGGACGAAATATTTCGTAAAGTGTTCCTTATTCCAATTGTCTGAACATATGTACGTCGTTTCAACAAAAACTCAGTTTCACCAGCAAAATAATTCATACTGACATATTTTTTGGAAGTTGGACCCACGACGAATCTCTCCTAACCAAGACTTTTTATCCTCAAAAGAAATCTTTCGTCCACAGACTTTGGTCTCCAATTTGTGTCGCAGTGATTAAAATACCTTCCAACATCTGTCCGCAATATCTGTCTTTTCTGGACTGGGAAATTAAATAATGACATTTGAGAACATAATTTCACGAGTTTTGGTTTGTTTAACTACCAAATTTGGAATTGTTATTGAAAGTTTTTCATTTTTTAATAGCAAACTTAGTTTGTCGTGAGTTGATTAATTTTATTTTCCTTAAACTAAAAAAACACACCCACCTTTGTTTCTAAAGAAACCGACCGATCAAATCGAACTGACCTTGCCATTGTTTGGAACATTAATGGCTTTAATTAATTGCTCATTTCACTAAATAATGTTTATTATTTTCTTTTAATGTTTTATAGTCAAACAACTGCCGTGTCCAAAATCAACGGCATCTCAAAAGAGTATTTCATCAACAAATATTGGTTCTGGCAGCAAAAAGTGTTGTTGTTTATAACCCGAGTCACACGTACCAATCCAGCGGATGGCTGACCTTGTGCGGGGCACAGTTCAATCATTGCAAGGCGATACAACAATTATTGGAAATTTTATTCTGGACTTTGTTTGCTCATTTTTCTGAGTTAATTTCCGATCCAAACAACTTTAAAGTAGTTCTCACCATTGCTGTCATTTACGCTGTGCAGCAGTTGATGGTTGTGTGTGATTGTGGTTTTTATCACGCTGCACAGTGTGCATGATTTTGCAATTGAGTATTTTATTGTTATTGAATTCGCATGTAAACGAGGTACCAATACCGGTGTTGGGGAGCGGTTTTGGTATGAGAATCACCGATGTTCTTCGGTTTGTATTCCTTGGAATCAAATAGACCTCACAATACCTGAGATAAATTAACGTAATTTGATGTGGATATTTGTAGTACTCTACAAAAGATTCGCTTTAGCACCAATTTTTAAGAACATTGACAGAAATTTGGTCATTATATTTTTAAATGGATGTAAAGTCGACCATATTGCTAGAGAGTATATAAATCATTTGATACGGCCAAAACGTGCGGTTTTAGACACTAGGTCTCTTTGGACCAAATCCGATTCAGAACATTTGGAGTGCATCTAGCGATGTCCGTCCGTCTGTCTGTCTGGTTGGCTGGTGCACACGATAACAATCGAAGAGAGTATCCGCTTTAGTTCAATCTTGGTACATCGTAATATTGTTATCAAACTTAGATCGAGTTCGGAGATGTCGGTCCACTCCTTCTGGTACATCCCCCAAATAAGATCGAAATTTTCAAAAAAAAAAAAAAAAACTATATTTCTGCACAGAAAGAGGAAGGATAATCCAATTTAGCTCCAACTTTGCAAATCCTAATATTCGGATCTGTGCTAGGATTAGGTGAAAATTGACAATATCGGTCCACTCCATCAAGAACCTCCCCCACAAAGGGTCAACATTTTGAATAATTATGACTCACACACTCAGATTATTTTACAACTTATACACACAAACAATTTTACTAACACAAGATCTGTTGTGAAGATGATATATATCACCCACAAAGGGTCACAATTTTTAATACTTCTATTTGCCATAACTTGTGATTCCTTACATCTAGCTATATCTAAATATATGTCTCTCAACCATAAACTTGATATGAATATTTCGCATACAATTTGATATAAACGTTCGAATTTCTTGTAATTTTGCCCATATCTGTATTTTTATCTGTATTAAATGAAGTATGAAAATGGAATACGTCG
The DNA here is from genome assembly GCF_030504385.1 of Musca domestica. NCBI lineage: Eukaryota > Metazoa > Arthropoda > Insecta > Diptera > Muscidae > Musca > Musca domestica. Next base: position 13,104,518 of record NW_026712328.1, on the reverse strand, counting down.
GTCGACTATATCTGGTACATCACGCACATATTAAAAATGATCAAATAGCTCACATAAAGGGAAGGAAGTAGTCGATATAGTCCAATAATGGCACGTCGAAATGGACAATTTCTTCGGAACCTGCTCTATAGAGAGTCAGCAATTTAAATAAACATAACAGAAAATATATTTAAATAATCCAACATTGATTGAGGGTATACATCTGACTGATACTTTTTAACTTGTCTTAATATCCATTCTTATTTTGATATAAACCCAATATAGGGTTAACAATCGATTTTTGGCGTTCTTGAGGTCCTGAAATATTGAGTATTTTCAGGGACTTTGAGGTCAACGGTTTAAAAGTTCGCCACGGCCGAGTTAAAAACTTCTTTTTTATTATAATAAAATTATTTTATTAAAATCAATTCTTTTCAAAATGTTAATACAGGACATAATTACCGAGCAATAGAAGACAGTGGACAGTCACATATCCTTACCTCTAGTTTATACCAACTCCAGTTTTTATCAGATAGCCAATATAAACGCACCTCTATTTGTTTTTTTTCCTTGGCATTTGAAGAGGTACATCAAGAGAAAATAAGGGTGATTTTTAGCTATTATCTATTTGACAACACAGATTTAAGAATTGTTGTTTGTTTAAATTTTGTTTCACTTTCAAAAATCTTCAGTTTGGTCTAAAATTGAATCCTGAGTCGTCTTACAAACGAACAACACTTGCAAATCATTGAATTTTATTTTTAAAATGTGCCCTCTGTAGGTTTATCGCGCGCTTCTGCCATTTTATGGTCAGTTTAATGATAGCTGTGAAACAGCTATTCGGGCTATTCTAAATAAATTTCGCACCAAAATTAAATTTTTGGACATAAAACCACCATCGCACTTAAGTAGAGTGAGAACATAAGAAAATATCACAGCTGTAACAGGCAGTGTTAATAATGACCATTAATTATCGATTCGTCGCCGTTCGCAGCAATTGGGCCTCACTAAACAACTTGGACAATTTTTCCGAAGGATTTATGTGTGAAAATTTTTAAAATATAGGTGGTACAAGAAGCCGAACGACCTATGTAAGTTGGTTGAAGATCCTACTATTTATCGAAAAATAATAAATAAAAATAATTGTCGATTTTGGAGCAAAGATTATCCAAAAGCAATGCAAAAGCTACAAATGCACTCAGAAAAAGTCACAGTTTTGGCGTGGTTTATGGGCTGATATTACCACACGTGCTTCTTTAAAGATGCGCAACGTAACAGTGAATGGTGAGCGCTACAGTGAGAAGATATTGAACTTTTTGTGTCCAAAACGCAAGAGCTTGACTTGCATGACATGTGATTTCAACAAGAGGCGTAACAATGGACTTATTCGTTAAACATTATATTTAACGTTCGGGACCGGGCTGCCGAGATCGTGCGAGTTAACGCCTTTAGGCTATGTTAAAGCTCATGCCATGGAAGACCACATTGAAGTATTTATTTGTAAGATAATAGGCAAAATGTTGGAAAGAGTATGCCAAAGTTAGACTAAGTGGGTTGATCATTTAAGATGTTGTTGCGGTCAACATTTGCATGAGATAAGGATTTCATGCAGTTTTCTGAATTTTATGTTTTTTTTTGTTTTGTCGATTTGGAAATGCTCGTCCGTATGTAGAAATCACTCTTGCTTCCGAACAAAATGAAGTAGGTTGATAACATTTTACTCAGATGTGTTTTAGGTCTACAGGACCTTTAGTATTTACAATGGAATATTTAATTTTTTTGTATGTTTAGGCACAATTTCAAACCGAATTTGCTGTAAATTGAAAATATGTGTTCCCAGTATGTAGGAAACATTCCTGAGTACTGTACATATAGGACTAAACTTTGGTATAGATCATTACTGTACCTCCGGATATTCGGTATTTTGTTGATTTGTTTCACAATTTTCACCGCAATTGTTTCAATTTTGGTATTCAAATCTAAAGCAATTGTAATATATTTTCGCGAAATAATTTTTGTGCCAAATTCCGTTACACATTCCAAATTTCATTGAAGTTGGAGATTCATATAGTGTTTGGTGTATTAAATACCTAAAATCTGCCGAAAATATATATGAGCCGAAAATATTTATGGGAGCTGTATCAAAATCCAACCGATTTCTGTGTAATTTGGCAAACACATTTTTCTATCAAATTCCGTTACAGATTCCAAATGTCATTGCAATTGGTGATACATATCGTGTTGTGTGTATTAAATACCTGAAATCGTCCGAAAATATGTATGGAAGCTATATCCAAACTCTAACCGATTCCAACATAATTTGGCAAACTCATTTATTAAACAATTCCTGTAGTAACCATTAACATCTTCCAATACGAAATTCGAAACGATTCCGGTGAATAATGTTGCTGAAATCATCAAAATACCGAATATTGGGAGCTACCGTCCTATGGGGGCTATACGAAGACGTGGACCTGCATACAAAAATGTTTGTTATAGGCTGTAGTACCCATTGCGAACTTCACATACGAAATTTGAAATAATTCCGGTAATAAAATATCGAATATAGGGAGGAAAACGTGGGCATGCATACAAACATTTTTGTCAAAGGCTGTAGTACCCATTACGAACTTCAAATATGAAATTTGAAATAATTCCGGTAAATACTGTCGCTAAAATCATGAAAATACCGAATATCGGGAGGTACCGTTATGTGGAGGTTATACGAAAAAGTGGACCTGCACAGACAATTTTCTATCATAGGCTGTATTATCCATTTCGAACTTCAAATACCAAATTTGAAACAATTTCGGTGAATAATGTCGCTAAAATCTTCAAAAAAAATGGAACCGTGGACCTACATGACCCATTTACCAACTTAACCTTCCTACAGGTAAACTATGCATGTATGCAACATTTTAGCCTTCTTTCTCAATTTTGTTCGAAAGATAGCGTGATTACAACAAACAGACGGACAGACAGGCAGACACACAGAGGGAAAGACGGACACCGCTAGATCGTCCTAAAATTTTACGCTGATCCAGAATATATATTCTTTGTAGGGTCTCTTATATATTTCGAGGAGTTGCAAACGGAATGACAAAGTTAATATACCCTCCATAGAATGGTGGAAGGTATAAAAAATATTTAGCCTATGTTACATTCAGACGATGCTATACTATATCTGGAAATTTTCAGCACAATCTATTTTTGAGTTTATAAATTATAAAAAATCAAACGTACAAACATGTTCCTCTTTTATAGATATAGATGAAATGTTAAGAATCGGCTTCAACACAAATCTATTCGCAGTTTTCTATAAAAATTAAAAAAATCTATTAATGAGGTTTTTTGTGATTTTCCCATTTCCTCCTTCACGCTGTACATATGTACTGTGTATGCAACACACTGTACATAAAACACAATAATTAAACTCTGTGTCAATAGGAAAAAATAATCGAAATAAAAAATAATAAAGCAAACGACTTTTGGTTCTCACATTATTTATGCAAAAGAACGAGCACAGACAGACGGGCAAACAATTAACAGCTTCATTCCGCCCGTTCATGGCGTGAAAAGTACCAGAAAATATACGGCAGCAGCAACAGCGGCAGTGGCAATCTATCGCCGAGTCTGTAGATTCGATTTTAAAAATTATAATTAACATTTGTTACCTCGGCTCGTTCATAAATGTACTTGCACATTCTTTTAATGTGTTTCTGGCGGTGTGTGTGTGCGTTGATGTTTGGTATGGTGGGATGTGTTTATGTTTTCCCATCACACCATTCAAATAAAAAAATACAAATTAAAATAATTAATTATGCAGCCTACTACTACCACTGCTAACTTTAATGTTCGACAACCCAGGAGATGAAATGTGAATACTCTCGGTGGGAAAGAAGGGATGACACAAACTAACTACATATTGAAAGAATGAACAGATAATTATAAAAAACATTGATTTAATGAATATATTGAGGCTATGATACACTTCTTAACACTTCCATTAACTTCTTAAACCAAGGAAACTTTGATCATTACATCAAGGATATACCTAAACGGACACTATGTCTCGTTGATGATGACATCATTTTAAAATATTCAAATCGTCTGAATTATAAAAAAACAGATGTTTCTAACAAGGATGTTTGTTGTTCTTATCATGACAATTTGCATGGTTTGAGTCATATCGATCGGTCATATCGAACATATCCGGTTCTTTTCAATTAACTAACAACAGCAACAAAGTAAATGATTTTGTTGTCATGTTGTTCGACTCCTGTTTTTTATTTTTTACTGTCGCCTGCTGTTCACCAAAAGACTAGATCACGTTTAACAAAAGACCCAACACCAAAAAATAAATATATACACACACACAAAAGACAGACGAAATAATATTTTGCAAGAGGTAAATCCGTTGGATAAAAGTGAATGTGATTTGGGTTTTGTTTTGCAACAACCCGATGCGGGCTGCCACCGTCATTGCGTCCATTGTATTGTAATACAAGTTGCACAATCATGTGGGGGCAGTATAGATTGCAATTTCCACATCATATTTCAATGGAGTAATGGTTTTGTAGCTGACCACATGGGCAAAGAAATTCAGGGGGTTCGTAGCATTATTTGGGCATAACGGAGGAGTGCAAGGATTTTTTGATAGAAATAAATACTTTGTCGAACAAATTTTGCGAGAGGAAATTATTAACATAAAGACTAGAATTAGTTAGGACCTTATGTGGGATATCTTTATTGTCATATCGTGTGTTGTTCCATTTCGTGACTGAAAGAAACTGCGAATCTACAAACATACATAATTCGGAACACGAGGACAGTGCCCGATGGCGAATAGTTCGGATGGCTTCTAGATTTCAATTGTCAATGCCAACTCCTTAGGTGGCCATTATAAACTCAATTCGAAAGAGAAAATTATCAAATATTCATCAACAAATTACCTTGGCCTTAAGACAAAAACATTTCAAATAAAAATATTTTAAGCATGAACCCAGCTGGGATTAGAACCTACGTCTTTGCCAACCAACTGAATGCGGTGCGTCGTTTCAGCGTAAATCTTCAAAACGGGAAGAAAAATACAATAGATGTACGGAAAAAATCCTATCGTTTTATATGTTATGCACTGAACGCTGATATATGTTCTTGATAAGTTAACATTTTATGGTGATATACCCCTATTCCTTACTATCTGCTGAGATCTCCTTAGCGTCCAATCAAACTGAGATACATATAAGTACCCGTTATGTGTTTTGTTTACGAACAGATGACACATTTACTCGACACAAGTAAAAATATTGTAATTTTGGCCGAGCCCAACTTTTATAGATTTTCAAATTTATCAACAATTTTTTAGATAATTGCTGAATATAGGGGGTATCGTTATATGGGATATAAACCACAATGTGAATATATATTTATTATTATATGCAAGATGGTAAGGAACTCGTATCAACCTTCAAATACCTAATTTCAAATAATTCCTTAAAAAAATGTCCCGATTTTTATCGGCTTTCGTTTGAGCACAAATTCAAGTTATCGATAACCATTGATATTAGCTATTTTCAATTTGCAACTAAATTAGCTATGGATACTCTTCCCATAATGTTCAGTATTTGTCGATTATGTTCTTAATATTTCTCAATATCAAGTATTTTGAATTTATCGCATTTTCGAATTTAAATTTCTCAGGATATAGAATGCTAGAGATTCTCGGTTATTCCTGAGTAAGATTAATAATTTAATAATCGGTATGGGAAAGAAGTTTAAACAAAACTTTTATTCATTGCAATAGAAGAGAGAATTTCAAGAAAATGTGAAGCGAGGGTAAAATATACCACCACCGCACTAGTTAAAGCTTAAAGAGGTTTTTTTTATAAACCAAATATTTAATTTTATAAAATACTAGCTGGCCCGGTCCGCGTTGCCGGCCCGTAGTTTTTGTCTATTGTGCATATTTGTCAAAGCATAATTATTCAAAGATATGAATGTTATAAGTGTTCACGTACTGGTCGATTAATTTTTAGTCAAATGAGCAGTAATTAGGAATTTACTGTACTTTGTACACCTCATAATCGAGGGTTTTTGGAAGGATAGAAATCCTTTTCTTACTAAAAGTCCCACTCGCTTTACTATTTTGCACCCTTTATATTTGGTATTTTACTGATTGTACTCCCAAAAATTTTTGCATTTTGAGCTCTCAATGGACGGATTATTGTCACATGAAAGAAGTAGGGCCACGCTTTGAAATAAGCCCCATTAGTCTTTTTCGGTCATTTTTGTTTGTTTAAATGTCTGCGCATCTTCCAGCTGAAGCACGATGTAGGCCCTGGAGTTGAAAGGTAGATGTCAGTTTCCATCGTATTTCGTACTTATTTCATTTTTTGGTGAAAAATTGTATATAGTGAAAAATTATTCTTTATTTTGTTCACAAAAAATTCACTGAATTCAATATGATATTACAAATTGAAAAAAATTGACAAAAGAAGAATAACAAATTGAAAAAATCTTCAACTTGTTCGCTGATTTTTTACAGCAACTGTTTAAAGATCCTTACAAAGTTTGTCAATATAATGTACTTTTATTTTAAAATTCAATTCCATTGGAATTTTTTTTCGATATTTTCCCGTTTTGAGAATTGTTGCAATGAGATCTCTTTTTTCGTGATTTTTTTTAACGATTTTGAAAAAGTATTTATCTTTTAACTTTGGTGTGACCGCATTAAATTATTTTCCGTTTCGCCACCACATAATTCGGTACTACACTTCCATGTAACCCGTTTCAGTTCTCAAGAAATCAAGTCAATTAAATAAATTGGTATTAATATTCGAATTCAAAAATAAAATATAAAAAACACTACAAATGTACATTAGAAAAAAGTAAGTCAAAATGGAAAAAATCATGCAAAATAAAACATTACTATTGTACATTTCAAAAGTCAAAATTAAAATGTTAATATTTCACATTTTTAAGCGATTTTTTTGATATAGATAGATTTGTGCGAATTGATGATAGATTTGTGCGAATTGATCACCTTTGGCACGAATTATGGCCTTCAAACGGAGGTGATCGATACTTTGGTATTTTTTAGTGCCAACCTTACTTTCCAAAATACTCCAGACACAATAGTCCAACGGATTGGTATCCGGAGATTTTGGTGGCCATTGTGAGCTGGAAATGAACCGAGGAACCTCATTTTGTAACCATTCTTGGGTGGCGCGTGCTGAGTCCTGTTGCAATGTCCAAGGTCTGCGGCCAAAATGTTTGCGTGGCTTTAATACACCCTCCAGAATATTTTCGCCATAATATTCGTCATTTCGTTCGATTTATACGAGCGAAGAGCGACCATCGGCTGTTATGGCGGTCCACACCATTACCATGGCCGGCGCTTCAGTTCTGGTGGCTAACCGAAGGTGCACATTTTCAGGTGACCTCTTTGGCAAGTAAACACAATCATTTTTTTTTGTTTACAAACTGCTAGACAACGAATGTTTTCTCATCGGAGAAAACCAAATTAGGCAATTCACCACTTTCGGCCAAGCGAATCAACTCTTTAGCTCTTTTGAGTTTATTTTCTTTCTGTTGCGGTGTAAGTTCTTGCACTTTTTGGAATTTCAATGGCTTTACCCCGAGCTCAATTTTCAATACTTGACGAATGAAATATTGCGATATGTTCAGCTCACGAGCCATTTTTCGGCCACTGCGACGCGGGTTTCGATCATGACGCTTTTCGAACCATTTCTGCTGATGTTGCTGTTTTCTTCCGTCCACTTCCTGGACATCGTGCTACGCTACCAGTATCACGGTAACGAGTGATGGTACGAGACACAAAAGATTTATTCTTATTTAAATGGTGGAGTTCTCTAACGATAGGCATATGTGGTTTTCCAGCCAAATGTAAAGAAATCAAACTATCACGCTTGAATTCAATCACGAATAACTTTTTTTTTCTGGAAAATTCTCTCTAAAATGCTTTTGTACACTTGTAAACAATATGATGAGCTGTCACTGGAATAATTTTAACAGCTTTCGGACGAGTGGCTTAGAAATGACAGCAGTCTGAACTTGGTTTCAGTTTTTTCATCTCACCCTGTATATCTGTGAATTCTTGGCATTTACATAAGATGTAGACAAGAAGACCACTTTGGTGACTTGCTTTAGGGCTAACACTTCCGACAAAAAAATCCGTGTATTGTTTTCAGTAATATTGCCCAAGATAACACAATGAAGTCGTTCTACTAGACGTAGGGATAAGGTCGCCACCGATTGTGAAATTGATATGCCAAAGGAACTACCATTATAATGGGAGAACGAGCGTGAAAGCTCGGACGAACGATGGTCGGATCTTGAACTCGAAGCAGAAGCGGAACTTGTATACGGATGGGATCTTGTATGCTGGAGCGGACGGATGCTAAAATCCAGGGATTCCAAGGAATTTTGTTGTTGCAAAATGGTTAGGCTTAATCCCATTATTGTTGTTTTTATATAAACAACGTTTATTTATACTGATGGTAATGTTTACCTGGGGGTATGGCAGGGCATACCTAGGTTTCGAAAAGAGCAACCAATCTTCACTTACGATCTCGTCACTTGGGTAAAAAAAGTTTCAAGAAAAATTTCAAGAAATTTTAATCCGAAAATTTCAAAAAATGTGAATGATGGGGAACTTCTCCCCTCTATTTGGGTTACTTTGTAATGTAAACTTTCGAAATTTCTATATTCATAATCTGCTTGATTTTCCTGCACTTTTTATACCCTACAACACTATGTGTTGGGGGTATTATAAGTTTGATTGGGCCAAAAATTATGTAACACCACGAAATATTGGTTTCCCACATAGGAAAGTATATATGGATCATCCTAGCTCGCCGAGCTGAGTCGATCTAGCTATGTATGTCCGTCCGTCCGTCTGTCCGTCTGTCCGTCTGTCCATGTTAATTTGTAATCACTCTACAGGTCGCAATTATGGCCCGATCTTCACGAAATTTGGAATGGAGGTCGGGGTCGGGCCAGAATAGAACCCTATTTCTTTTTGAGATGATCGCCAAATGTTTAGGGGTTGAAATGGACCAAATACTGAAAAAATGTCGGATTTTGCAGTAGCTATACAGGTCGCAATTATAGACCAATCGACGCGGAATTTCGCATGTAGCTAGAGTTTAGGACGGGGAAGAAGCCTACCAATTTGGGTGGTCATCGGATAATATTTTGCGGGTAAAATAGACCATATATTTTGTGTTGAAAAAAATCAAAATTTTTCATTAAACCGTGAATATTTTAAATCCCGGCGAAATCACAAAGCCATCACAAGGTTACTTCTGACTTTACATTGATGTTATTATCCAACAAATCGGATATATAGCAAAATATGTGCGATATATATGTCTATCAAAGAAGATATGCTTGAAACATCTCTTATATGTCGAGAACGGCTGAACTGATTTCGACAGTTCTCATTAATTCAGAATGGCCTCTTGGCAGGAAAGAAAAAACGTCTAAAAAAATCGCATAAAAGTATCTCTCTAAGATGAAAATATTGATTTCGTAAAATTTTCTCATATTTTTTCAATTTTGTCATATTTTTGGCATATTTTCATTTTGAATTAAACATTTGGTAATATTTCTACAGCTAACAAAACTAAGTAGTTAGGATATCAGGATATCATATACAGATCTCATTTATGGCCCGATCCTTACGAAATTTTGCATGGGGATAAGATGAGGGTCAGAATAGAAGCCTACTTTTTTTGGAGATGATCGCTATATATTTAGGGGTTGAAATGGACCAAAAAACTGCAAAATTGTCGGCCACATCAAAATTAAAGTGCAACATCTACCAATAAAGTGGAAATGAGCAAATTAGTTTAAGTTGCTATTATTCGAAAATTAGAGAACGAAACCTGATGGTTTTCTTTTATAATTTGTCACAATATCATGTGGAATTCTTTCGAGTATCTCGCCTATATAAACTGTATCGTTTATTATAGTGTTGTAGGGTATTCAACGGTCGGCCCCGCTCGACTGTAGCCTTTGCTTACTTGTTTATGTTAAATAGTGTAATTGATAGTTTGAAATGTTGCATCTAATACTTCCATATTTCAAACAAAATAAATAAAAGTAGATACTCCAAAATCTTTTCATATATGTTGGTCAAATAATGAATTGATTTTTTGCTTGCAAAGAATTGAAGCTATTTTTATTTTTTTATATACAATTGTAATTGATAATTTAGACAATGTCCTAAATAGTAATACAAAGAAAAAAAAAAACACCCGGACAAACAAGATGTCGCGCTCTCAGTGATTTATTTGCGGCGTAGATAACTTCAATAGTAACACCAACCGTTCGCATGGCCAGAAATAGATTCTAAATTGTATCTATTTGGCTAAAACTGGCCGTTGCATGATGGTAACTCAGCAGCCGAAAGCAGGCATTTGTGCGATGGCGACGAAGTCATGTAGCAATTGTTCCTCAATGCGATACTTCAGTGGCAGCCAGTCGATGGCAGCATTCTCAAGACAATACAGACTATGTATCACGTTTGCTGTTGCCGCCGAACAGTGGATGCTGGCAGAAAACAAAGAATATTTTAAGACAATCATCGTTGTTGTCAAAACAACTATTCTAGCCGAAGTAAAAAATATTGATTTCAAATCAAATTGTAGTGAGATCGATTTGATATTAAATAAATAGTGTTATTTGTTGTTTGAGGTATCCGGATTAATCATATGTTTTGTCCATGAAGACGCCAAAAAGATCAGACAAATCTCTTCTAAGGCGCTGGAGTTTCAGCGCGGATCACAAATTAATCCTCAAATTTAAAACAATTGTTGTACCTAAACCATCGAAATTAACTTCAAAGCGTTTTAACCCATAGTGCGTTTATTGTAGCAAATTTATTCGTTCATTTGTTAAACTGTTTTTTTTTTTACTTTAAAATAAATTATTCCATACAAATGGCGGTGCATTGCTTGGTCTGGTATGACATTTGGAAAATAATTCTAAAAAGTTTCTACCGTTTGCCAAGCAAAATTACCAACAACGTTAGATCGACTTCGTCTGTCAGATATTGTTGAAAATTCGTACAAATGAAATCGAGTTCGTTTTAGTTGGAAGTGAACAGCCATGTATGTCATTCAAATTTCAATTTTTGTATTTTATCTCCGGCTTTATTCGTTAGTTGTGTAGTTGTTTTTCTTTTGATCACAAATTTTATTAAGTCGCATTTACAGATTTTAAGGAGCACGTTTTGGCGTAGGCGCGATATGTTGTACTTTTATTTCTTATTTTGTCTCCGTCCTTTTAAAAGGGCATTAAAACTCTCACATATATTTTAATAGTTTCCTGAAGTCTCTCTGTTATCTTTTAGAATTTTAGTGACAAAAATGGTGGTATAAATGGTAATTTTAATGAAAACGTATAAAAAAATATATATAAAAAAGTGTATCTAAAAGCTTGGCTTAGTCTTCGGTACATTTATTTAATGTTGATTAGCGTTTTTCCTTGTTGTATAACAGTTACAATAAACTGTTATACTCACTAAAATTTGCTTCAAATTGCGTTAATTTTCCATATTTTACATTAGGTTTTGCAAATTAATTAATTTTGAAGTTGTATAACAGTCTCCAGAAAATTGTGTTGTATAACAGCTATAAAAAACTGTTATAAACGATTAAACTATACAAAAATCGTTCTAAATAGCCAAGTAAAATGCCCTTCCAGTTTCTATTCCCATCATTTTTTATTTTTTGTGTGATAATTAGGAGGTTTTCAATAGTATAACAGTTATAAAGAACTGTTATACATATGGAAAATGAATTCCAAAGTCTGTTTTATTCGTCTCTGCACTTATTTTTATTGATTGGCGTTTTTCTTGTTGTATAACAGTTACAATAAACTGTTATACTCACGAAAAAGATTATGAAATTTTATTATTTTTCAATATTTTCCACCAAATTATGCAAATGAATGAATTTTGGAGTTGTAGAACAGTCTTCAGAAAACCGGTTATAAAAAATGGATATACCTAAAATGTCCTTTGAATATCCAAGAAAATGCTGTTATAGTTCCATTTCCCATTATGCTTATTTTTTGCGTGCTAAAAACGATTTTTTATTAGTATAAAAGTTACTAAAAACTGTTATACATATGGAAAACTTTATTCAAAGGCTGTTTTATTAGTGTTTTAATTTTTATTTTCATCGATTAGTGTTTTTTTCATGTTGTATAACAGTTACAATGAACTGTTATACTCACGAAAAAATGCTTGGAATTATAATTATTTTTCCATATTTTCCAACAGAATATTCAAATAAAACAATTTTTGAGTAGTATAACAGATTTCTGGAAACAGTGTGGTATAACAGTTATAAACAACTGTTAAAAACAATTGAACTATACAAAAAGTCCTCTAAATAGCCAAAAATGTCCTTCTAGTTGCTATTGCCATTATTTAATATTTTTTGAGTGAAAAAATTCGAAATTTGTAATAGTATAACAGTTATAAAAAACTGTTATAAATATGGAAACTATATTAAAAATCTGTTTTATAAGTTTTTTAATATTTTATTTCATAGATTAGAGTTTTTCTTGTTGTATAACAGTTACAATAAATAATATAGCAATAGCTTTGTGACAAGAGGATTATCTCAGTGAAATAGCAGACTATCAGACCTCCGAAACACTCGTGGGTATTTTTGCAACCGCCACTTGCAAACGTAACAAAAACAGACAAATCAAACACAAACATCGCAATACATTCTGCTGCAATGTCCTGCTGCTTTCTTTGTTTTTGTACACGATCAACCTGAACCGTCTGCCTCCCTCCCTTTAAATTTCACAACATCATAACCGGATTGCTGTTGCACAAACGCACACACAAATCACCAACCAAAAAAAAATGTTCTACTTATTTTCACTCTTCCACCAAAGTCTTGAACAAAAAAGTGAAGAGTAGACTCCGTAAAAACTCCTTTTGAGCAATCCTGCTCGTGAGCAAGTTTCACTCCCGAGTGAAAATGAGCAAATCGGAGCTCTGATATATGTAGAGTGACTGAAACGCGAGTATTAATAAAAACTTGCTAGTTTACATCGCAAAAGTAACCCGAAAACAAATTGTTTGGAATTTTTACATAACTATTCCTTTGAATCCTTGCATTTTAGGCATATACAGGGTGAGATGTAGACTGTCATTTCAAAGTCACTCGTCCGACAGCTGTTAAAATTATTCCAGTGACAGCTCATTATATTGTTTACAAGCGTACAAAAGTATTTTGGTGAGAAGAACTTACACCGCAACAGAAAGAAAATAGACTCAAAAGAGGTAAAGAGTTACTTCGCTTGGCCGAAAAAAATTAGTGGTCCAGCAGTTAGTAAAGAAACAAAATGATCATGTTTACTTGCCAAAGAAGTCAGCAGAAAATGTGCACCTTCGGTTGGCCACCAGAACTTATGTGCCGGCCATGGTGATGGTATGGGCCGCCATAACAGCCGATGGTCGCTCACTGTTCGTGTTAATCGACCGTGGCATCAAAATAAATGTCGAATATTATCGCGAAAATATTCTGGAGGGTGTATTAAAGCCTTGGACACGCAAACATTTTGGCCGCAGACCTTGGACATTCCAACAGGACTCAGCACCATCGCACTCAGCACGCGCCACCCAAGAATGGTTATAAAATGAGGTTCCTCGCTTCATTTCCAGCGCACAATGGCCACCAAAATCTCCGGATACCAATCCGTTGGACCATTATATCTGGAGTATTTTGGAAAGCAAGGTTGGCACTAAAAAATACCAAAATGTCGCTCACCTCAAGCAAGCGCTTTGCCGGGAATGGACCAAAATACCGTAGTGCAACATTCGGGCAGCGTGTGACGGTTTCATTGGCCGTTTGAAAGCCCTTATTCGTGCCAAAGGTGACCAATTCGAACAAATCTAAACTTATTCTCACCAAGCAAAAAAAAATGTTCTACTTATTTTCACTCTTCGACCAAACTCTTGAACAAAAGAGTGAAGAGTAGACTCCGTAAAAACTCCCACTATTTGAGCAATCCTGTTCGAGAGCAAGTTTCGCTGAGTGAAAATGAGCAAATCAGAGCTCTGATATATATTGAGTGACTGAAACGCGAGTATAAAAGATTGCTAGTTTACATCACAAAGTAACCCGAAAACTAATTGTTTGGAATTCTTACATAAATATTCCTTTGAATCCTTGCATTTTAGGCATATATTGTCTTCAAAAATGTTATTAATATAAAGTGAGAATATAATGTGAGAACATTAAGTTCGGCCGGGTTGAACTTTTAATACCCTCCACCTTGGAGTAACATTAGAACCCATTATTAGAACAAATTATGACCCACAAATATGAATTTTAAGACAAATTCGTAAAAAATATGTGGCAAAAATCATCAAAATACCGAATATCGGGAGGTACCGTTATATGGGGACTATACCAAAGCTAGAACCCATTACGAACTACAAATACTAATTTTTAAACAAATCCGTGAAAAAATGACGGACGAATGGACGGACATTGCTAGATCGACTCCAAATATCCTGCAACGGATATGGTCCAAAGAGACCTAGGGTCTAAAACCGTTATTTCGATGAGGCACATTTTGGCCGTATCATGGCTGAGGATATAAAAATGTGAGAAGTAGGGTTGATAAAAGAAATTTGAAATGTTGGTGTTAGCTTCACTGCTGGTGCGTAGAGTTGAAATAAAGAGGAGGTTTTGGAAATGCGTAGTAAATGGTACTAAATTTGGTATTGAGTGAACGGGTAGATCTTGAAACCTGAAATTTGGCATTTGGTAATTTATGAAAACTACTAAATGGTATTCAACTTATAATTTTATGAAGGGATGGAGCTGGAAATCTAAGATTTGGAGTAAGGGTCACTGATGGGGTGTGGGATAGATTTACTGAAATATCTTTTGGAAATTCAAACAAAAAGCGTACCAAAAGTACTAATATGTACTAAATTTGGTATGATTATATGAACGGATAAAAGTAACATTTTGAAATTCGGTATCAGGATTAAGTTTAAAAATATAAGAAGGTGGTTTTGGAGATTTGTAAAATAAAGCGTACAATAAATGGACAAAAATTACTAAATCATACTAAATTTGTTATATAATAGTGTAGGGGAAGATTTAGAATTGTGTAATTTGTTATTAGGATCAATGTTATTAGGAGAATGCGAAACTTGAGATTAGAGATCCGTACTACAATGTGTACGAAACATACTAGTGATATTCAATTTGATATAAAAGTAGGAATAGAGATGAACTCATGTATTTTGCTATGAGGGTAACTATGGGTTAGATAATGAACTGTTTTTGGAAATACGTGCTATATGGTGTACGAAAAGTACAATTCACCTAAAATTTTTCAAAAATTTCTGAACCGATTCTTATGAAATAAAAACTTGAAGATAAGCTTAAGAAACCAATAAATATAAAATGAAAAATCATAACAAGTAAATAATAGGAAAATATATGTTTATAACAAACTAGCTGGCCCGGTCCGCGTTGCCGGCCCGTAGTTTTTGTCTATTATGCATATTTGTCCAAGCATAATTATTAACAGATATGACTGATATAAGTGTTCACGTACAGGTCGATTAAAAGTGTTTTAAAATACCTGTACCCATTTTTAAGCCGTGGGCTTCAACTGTGTGAATGTGGTATACAAATCTATTAAAAAGTATATATCAATCTTATCGCCATGTAAGGGATCAAATTAATTTTTAATATGGTAAAAATCGTAGCAAAATCTTCCAGTTAAATGAGCAGTAATTTGGAATTTACTGTATTTTGTATACTACATAATTGAGGGCTGAATAATTTAAGAATAGCCAAAGTTAATTACTTTTTTAAACCCATTACCACCTTAGATTGTACATTAGATTCCTTATAAGTCCCCCTAACCATGTCGGTCTGTTTGTCCGTCAAAAGGTGGACTTGAGAGGGTATTATTACATGGAGAAAATTCTAAAATTTGTAGATATGTTAACATTTTTGAGTAAGATTTTCACCCTCCTTATACACATTATTAGCCAAATTCTTTGAAATATGGTAAAATTAGGAGGTACCTTCTTTATATGGGCACTACTCCGAAACATCGACCTACACTGAAAACTGTCTTCTACCCCTTATAATCCAAGATGACAAATAGAGGCCAAATCAAAAATATAGCAGAACAATATAGGATGTCATAGCATTTCGCGTGATTTAAATAAGTAAAAATAGTTTATCCACCTAATAATTGAGGGCAGAATGATAAGATGGGAAATATTATTTGCCATTTAAATTTTAAGTTGGAGACCCCTTAAAGTCCATATTTTCATCATAACATAATTCATTGATGATTCAACAAATATTCGGTCCCGTGCTGCTTAAGTAAGTCAAAATGGAAAAAAAATCATGCAAAATAAAACATTACTATTGTACATTTGAAAAGACAAAATGAAAATGTTAATATATCACAATTTTACGCGATTTTTTTGGATATTATCCTTTTCGGAGAGGAGACAATTCCGAATTTGTGTGAATCGTTAAAATCAGTCCAGCGGTTCTTAAGTTATAAGTGTAGTAACTAACACAACTTACATTTATATATATAGATAGATTAATATTAAATATTACATTAATATTTTCTTGTTTTTTTCTTTTTGCAGGTATGTAACTGTAGATTCCTCAAATTGTATGGTAAGAAGTAGAGTTATGTCAATATAGTTCATAGTTCAGTACACCAGTTCCCAGACGTATGAGTGATTTAATATATTTCATATCACTCATACACAGATTTTTCATACAAATGACCGGAGCCCACGGAACTAAATATAAAACTAATTCTTTCGAATGGATTATGTTATGCCAAAGACATATTATTTTTTGCATTTTTGACATTTAAAAAGTTATGTTACGTGGAAGGTATATTGTTTGCTTGTAAAAACTAAAAATGGATCAAAGCCTGCTTTTTACAACCCTCCTCCTCAAAGAATCCCTACGCAATTGTAAGAGCCTAATGGCATAGCAAAATTCTAATCTAATTGCGTACAAGAGTAGTGCTACAATTGGTAGACTTATAAACAACGCGCTGATGAAGCTATTCGGTATAGAATCTTGAGACGTGTGGAAATTCTTACTAAAAGGCTATGTCGACGAAAAGTGTACATTTGGAATAAATAAAACTAAAATTGCGATATGTTCGGCCAATGCGACGCAGGTTTCGATCAAGTCGCTTTTTTACTTTTCGAACCATTTCTGCTGATGTTGCTGTTTTCTTTCGTCCACTTCCTTGACGTCGGGCTACGCTACCAAAAGATTTATTCACATTTAAATGGTGGAGTTCTCTAACGATAGCCACTTGTGGTTTTCCAGCCAAATATAAATAAATCACACTATCACGCTTGAATTCCATCACGAATAACTTTTTTTCTGCAAAATTCTCACCAAAATGCTTTTGTACGCTTGTGTAAGCAATACAATGAGCTGTTGCTGGATTAATTTTAACGGCTGTCGGACAAGTGGCTTAGAAATGACAGCAGTCTGAAGTTAGTTGCAGTTTTTTCATCTCACCCTATATATGGGAGCTATAGCTTTAGCTGAACTGATTTTCACAAAATTTAATATACTTGCTTTTGGATGAATCCAGGATATTTGTACTAATAGTGGCCATTTGGTGCATGATTAACCCGAAATCGGTTGAAGATATGTATGGGAGCTATATCTAAATTGGAACCGATTCTCAGCAATTTCAATAGTGTTCGTTCTTACCCAAAGAAATATTTTTCGGAAATTTTCATCTCAATCGGATAATAAATGCGACCTGCATTTTGTTCACAAAAATACATGGACAGACGGACGGACGGACTGACATGAAAAAATCGTCTCAGAAAGTGATTCTATAAAGATCCTCAAAAGTAACTATAGGTCTATGGGTCCATGTTAAAAACAAATACACAAAGACATAATACCCTTACCACTATATGGTGTAGGGTATAAAAATGGACAACAAGTAAAAGGTTACACTTTTTCCAAGGTCCAATACTTGAGCGGCTTATGTTATATCTGTGAAATGTGGCTCTAATCATCAATATACCAAATACTTGAAGGTACCGTTATATGAAGGCTGTATGAACACTTGGAACCATATATATACATAGTTTCCTTCCAGAGAGGATGGTACCTATTACGACCTTTAAATACCAAATTTCAAACAATTCTCCTCAAAAATGTGATTAAAATCATATAAATAGTGAGTAATTTGTAACTTGAGGGCCGTCTGGAAACGTTGACGTAAACCCATAGACAGTTATCTGCCAGAAAAGATGGGACTTCATTGCCAACCGTAAACGCCAACTTTAAGAAGATTCCGTGGGAAAAAATCGTCTAAAATCGAGGTCCAGTTCTTCGCAAGGATGTTTTCTGTCAGCTGTGAAGACGTACGGCCAACTCGGTTCAAAAATATGACAATCCCTCCAAAAAAATCCTATATCTCGACCTGTAACCTTTTAATGGGGCTATAATAAATCAGAGACCTATATATTCGATTTACCTACTTCATTCATAAAGACAAACTTCATATACCACCCAAAGTATGGTGGATGGTAAAGAAATAATGGAACACATATTACATTATTACAAATTGTACCAAAGATTCTATCCATTATAAAGAAATAATGCCATGTTTACGTTAGAACTTTTTGTAGGGTTAACCTACTTTGAGAGGATTTATTTGAAGTAAAAGTAATGGAAATGACAATTTAAATCCAAATCCAGTGGGTTAACCCTCATATATATATAAACGTACTGTAAGTACCAAAAGGTAAATGTTCCATTTGTTTCCATTTCTGTCTACGTCACAGGGTGAGCAAGGGCATTCGTTTGTCATCCATTTAACTTATTTCAATTAGGTTTGGATACAATGTTTTCAGAACTGTTGGGACAATTGAAATGGGCCAAGGTAAGTCAAAGTGGCAATAAACGACAAACATTTCTGGTACATGCCCTTTGACATTCTGCATTTTTCGTACGAATTGTGTGTGTATGTTTAAATATCAGGGCGTATTTGTAATTTTATTCCCATCTATCAATTTGCATGGTTCAACACGCGATATTTTTTAAGCAATAGTCTGTTTTTCAAAAGTAGCAATCACGAAAATGTCAGAGTGATTTTTTTATGTTTGCAAATTTCAAAATTTTCTTCATATTCCGGTATAAACAATTAAAGCCATTGTTTACCACCACCACCAAGGCGAAGTGTCTTCGAACAAGTTTTGGCTATAAGTTTGTGCTGTAACCTTTTTTGTCGTACGACAATAAAGCGAACTAGTTTAGAATATGTTCAGTGTTTGGTGTTCGAGGCAGAGTAGCAACTGATTGACCAAATTGGTTTTCTGCTGGTGTTCATTAGTCGTACAGTGAGAAGGAAAGAAGCATGTGTGTTAATTTTTGTCAAGGTATTTCTTGTTGGTTAGCCTTCGCGGTTTTTTTTGGCCTTAGTTTTTTTTGTAGAGTTCTAAGGCTGGGCGATATTCCGGGGTGTTATTAATCTTTTAATTAGTACGCTCCAAATTTAATAGAGTGTGAATAAATTTGTGATATTTTTAAGATTTTATTTGGATACCAGTAAACCAAATAAGAATTGGAGGAAATGTAGGTGGGTAATGATACTTTCAATTAAAATCCAATAGTTCTTTACAAATTATTATCAAAAAATTCTGCCCGTCGTTTTCCGAAAACTACTGAATATTTGCAACTCATGTTTCTTGATTACCTACAAGTTTAGCTAAAGTGCACTAAACTGCATCCCTCCCTCCCTCTCACTCCTAACCGCAACCATTTCACGGTGACAACAACCTTTAATTGTTTCGATTTGAACCGAGTTGTGTATTTGGTTGACATTAAAGATAATAATCGTCATAAAGTAAATAATTGTATGTCATGTTCGTTGGCTGACTGACTGACTGTGTGTTCTTGTATTTTGTCTTTGAGAAATGAAAGTTTATGGCATTGTCTGTTGTTGGTATTACAGCGACAAAAACAACGACGACTCCTATTAAATGTAATTTTATTTGAATGGTTTGTTAAATGAAACTGCAATTTGTTTATACAATTTATTTTAAAAATAACTAATATGTTTAAATATGACCTTGGCTGAAAACGAAACAGCGAAATAATAAAATAACTTACTTTTTTAGCTGTTTAAATTTGTAGCGAGTTAAAGCAAAAACACCTAAGATTGTGGTGTATTTGCCACGAATAACTGCTTAAACTCCTCGTTTGGTGAAACTCTGAGATTCCTTAAAAAAGTATATAATCAAATATTAATGAAGTACATTTTAGTACCAGTAACTACGTTTAAAACTTCATCCTGGACCCTAATTTGAACATGAGTATGTCATAGACAATAAATATTTATCAAACTGTAACCAAGTTTGGCAGAACATTAGAGTTGAACATGTCTTCAATTTTACAAAATTGGCCAAAGCATCTATATCTATAAAAGAGGAAAATGTTTATACGTTTGATTTTTTGTTTGTAATTTATAGACTCAAAAACTGATAACCAGAATTTCCCGAAAATGTCCATGTATAATACAACATCGCCTGAAAGTAACATAAGCTATATAAATTTCTAAAATTTTAAAAATTCCACCTGGAACTGGAGTTATAGCATCTAAATAGAACATTTTAGTTTTTGAATTCACATATCTATTGATCGGTTATGAATACAGTCTTAAAATTTGGAGCGTGTAATGGAAATCGGTATAAAAATAAATTTGCCAAATTATATTGAAATCGGTTCAGATTTGAATATAGCTCCCATATATATTTTCAGCCGATCTGACACATTTGGTGCACCAAACACTCTCTGGGAGTTATATCCCCAACTATATCTTCGGCCGATTTCGTTTATTTGATGCACCAAACACGATATGTATGTTCGATTCCAATGAAAATTGGAATGGGTGACGGGATTTGATTAGAAAATAAATTTGCCAAATTATATTGAAATCGGCTCAGATTTGGATATAGGTCGCATATATTTTTTCGGCCGATTTCATATATTTGATGCACAAAACACGCTATACAGAGTGAGATAAAAAACTGCAACAAATTCAAACGCCATAATTTTAAATTTTTTTTTTTTAATTTTATTGAATAAAAACAAAAAATGTCGGAAATAGCATCAAATTTTAGAATAAGTTTAGATTTATTCGAATTGGTCATCTTTGGCACGAATTATGGCCTTCAAACGGCCAATTACACCGTCACACGCTGTCCGAATGTTGCTCTGCGATATTTTGTCCCATTTCCGGCGAAGTGCTTGCTTGAGGCGATCGACACTTTGGTATTTTTTAGTGCCAACCTTACTTTCCAAATACTACAGACACAATAGTCCAACGGATTGGTATCCGGAGATTTCCAAGGCCAAAATGTTTGCGTGCCCAAGGCTTTAATACACCCTCCAGAATATTTTCGCGATAATAATCGGCATTTATTCTGATGTCACGGTAGAATAAATGCCGATTAATACAAGCGGAGAGCGACCATCGGCAGTTATGGCGGCCCACACCATCACCATGACCGGCGATTGAGTTCTGGTGGTCAACCGAAGGTGCACATTTTCAGATTACCTCTTTGGCAAGTAAACACGATCAATTTGTTTGTTTAAAAACTGCTGGACAACGAATGTTTTCTCATCGGAGAAAACCAAATTGGGCAGTTCACCACTTTCGGCCAAGCGAAGCAACTCTTTAGCTCTTTTGAGTCAATTCTCTTTCTGTTGCGGTGTAAGTTCTTGCACTTTTTGGAATTTTGATGGCTTTACCGCGAGCTCAATTTTCAATATTTGCCGAATGGAATATTGCGATATGTTCAGCTTACGAGCCATTTTTCGGCCACTGCTACGCGGGTTTCGGTCAAGTCGCTTATTTAGTTTTCGAATAATTTCTGCTAATGTTGCTCTTTTCTTGAGAATAACTCTTGACGTCGGGCTACGCTACCAGTATCACGGTAACGAGCGATGGTACGAGACACATAAGATTCATTCACATTTAAATGCTGGAGTGCTCTAACAATAGCCACTTGCGGTTTTCCAGCCAAATATAAAGAAATCACACTATCACGCTTGAATTCCATCACGAATAACTTTTTTGCTGGAAAATTCTCACCAAAATGTTTTTGTACGCTTGTAAACGATATAATAGGCTGTTACTGAAATGACAGCAGTCTGAAGTTGGTTGCAGTTTTTTCATCTCACCCTGTCTATCTCCAACTGAAATGTGTGGCGGAACTTGTTCTAAAATTCTAACAGAAAAAGTGAAACGAGTTTCTGACAAAAGTGTGATTTTTTTAAGAGTTATAGGAAACACTTAAAGAAAACGTAAAATTCATCTTTATTTGAATTCATAGCACATTCACAGGAGACAATAAAAATTAGAACCTTATAAAGGTAGGTCAGCGATTTCTTAATGCCCTGCACATTTTCGAGTTCTTTAAAGAAAACATAAAATTCATCTTAATTTGTACATTCACAGTGGACTGAAAATCAAAATCGCTTTAGATTTTGATACAGGTCCTTTTAAAGGTAGGTCTACGATTTCTTATAGCCCTACTCATTTTCGAGTTCTTTATATACAGAAAGCTTACTCTTTTTCATTCCGGATGGCAATAATATTCCAAACACTGACAAATCGAAGCTCCTTTCGCTTGTTGTTTTCTTAAGCTATCTAACAGAAGCTTGATTAAAATATTTTACCGTGAGGAGGGCAAATGAAAAAACTGATACGCATGGAAGCCCATCATCATCATCGTATGGTGGTTGGCCAAGCCATTCTGTTGCAAACGCTTTGGTCGGCCGCGAGTGCGCAGATGTATCGAATGGGGGTATGTAATTTCGTCGTTACTGTCTGTCGTCAGTATGTTTTTGCCAACAAAGTCGCAATGGAATATGTGTCAGTGTGTCGTGCTTGGATTATTGTCATACTTTTCGGTTTTTTTTTTTCGTTTGTTTTGTTTTGACTAGCAGCCGTTGGCGGCGGCTTTCAATCCGATGAAATATTAGATCACTTTCTCATTCGAGTACCATTACAGCATGGCGTGCAACGGTATTATTTTTTGTATTTGAAACTGTTACAACACGCCGTTTGTCATCTTGCAGCATATGCTTCTCTTCTCGCACCAGTAGCAGCACTACATCATAAGCGTAAATTCAACGGCGGTTTAATTAGTGTCTCAGGTGAGAAAGAAATATGCAGCATTCTTTAACATCAGAAAAAAAAAAAAAAAAAACAACAATTAATTTTGAAGAAATAGGGAGATCAGTTGCTGCAGACATTCATTGGATGGTTACATGGCACAATTATGTGAACTTTAAACAAGAATTTGTTGGTGTTTGGAAACATGTATTCCCAAGCTTAAGATTGATGGGTGGGTGCGTTGCAAGATTTATAACTTTCGTGAAACATGATTTGAAAAAGTGTCATTTATTCCCAAAAATGAAAGCTTCTTTTATGTTTCAGAGAGGAGTTACAATAATCATTCAGATAGTCTGATAGCCAAATCCTGGGGTTAATTGGAAATCGTTACCATCAACCTTACGCTATTTTTGATATTTTTTATCAATCGATTTCATGTTAAAAATGGATGTGGACACGATATTCAACCACGATACACATATTTTTAAAGTGTTTCTTTACATCACCCTGGAGGGTAATAATTTAACACATCATTACTTATTTATAATCACAACCCTTATAAAATGTGAAATAAGAATTACATTGTCTTCAAATTTCGCATATCCATTATTCTTACCAACACAATATCGAATATAAAGAGCAAAAAGAATGGAACTTTCCTTCTCGTATCTCCCCCAAAACGCTTCAATATTTTCAATTAACACGACGATCATAAAATGCGTAATGAACAGCCGATTCTTTTCAAAGTTGTAACATCCTAATATTTCAACCAACAAGAGGTCTAATGTGGAGATAGGGTAAATTGATCTACATCTCCTGGAACTTATTTTTATTTTAACCCATAAAATACGTTCGAAAAAGAAGCCAGGGATTTTATTCGAACATCGTGTATTTGTATGAACCCTAGATCTAACGTTAATATGGGGCAAGCCAATTTGATTATCCGTTTAAATTGAAATAATAGTTCGATGTCCTTAATACTTTGCTCTTCTCAATATGTTTATAAGTATTATATATAGTGAAAAAATTGAATACATT
This sequence comes from Musca domestica, assembly GCF_030504385.1. Classification (NCBI taxonomy): domain Eukaryota; kingdom Metazoa; phylum Arthropoda; class Insecta; order Diptera; family Muscidae; genus Musca; species Musca domestica. The sequence continues at coordinate 13,080,281 of NW_026712328.1, read as the reverse complement.
GATAACTGCCGAACAAAAGTTCAACATTTAAAAAAAATATCTCACAAAAAGTTTAGCAAAATATGCGATATAATCGCATGTCGTGATATTTATATCACAGTGACATACGCCGGGGTTATGGTAACAACGATATGGTTACCATTTAAATATTTATTGTACTTTTTGTATGGAAAATTTATTTTTTTTTTACGCTAGGGAGTCCCCGAAATGGTTTCTAAAGGCATTCCTGTGTACGTCCATGTTATATTAAATTTACTCCAATTGCTACAGGGTACCTCCCCTTTTAAGGTTCCAAAAATATTAAAATAATGGACATTAGCTGGCATTCTCATTATATCACAACTACTGTACTTAGTGCTTTTAGTCCGTCTGTCCATGTATTTTTGTAAAGAAAATGCAGGTCGCCTTTATTATCCGATTAAGATGAAATTTTCCAAACAATATTTATCTGGACCAAGGACGAACCCTATTGAAATTGGTGGGAATTAGATCAAATTTAGATATAGTTCCTTATATATATTTAAACTATTTCGGGTTAATTGTGCACCAGATGGTCAATATTACCTGAATTTTGGCACATCCGACCGAATTCAGTCTAAAAGCAAGTACATGAAGTTTGGTGGAAATCGGTTCAGATATAGCTATAGCTGCCATATGTATGTTTCATCCGATTTGGTGTTTAAGTCCCTCACATTCATAATATGCATATCTTATAGAGCTAGGAAACACATTTGCCAAATAGCAAATAATGGCTAATATCGACCCAAAACGAATGCATTTCGGGACGTACGTTTCCATTTGGTGGAACTCGGCTCCGATATATATATATTTTTAATGTAATCCTTCTCGAAGAAATATTATGCAGTCAACAGCAATGTTATTTGGTATAAAAGATAAAAATGTCTCCGTCAAATTTGGTTAAAATCGACTCAGAATTAGATATGCCTCCCATATATTTGTTCCCTCTGAAACCAAATTATAGCTTTTCTAATGCCAACGGTTAATAGGAGGTATGATCTACATCAAATAAATTATTTTGTTATGGAAGCTCTACTAAATATGCATAGTGGTGTAGGGTATCATATAATCAGCCCCGCCCGACTTTAAACTTTTCCTTACTGGATTTTTCATATAGAATATTTCCTACACAGCAAATTTCCACACTAGCTGCTAGCTATGACCTCTTCACACAATGTCAAATTTTGGAATTCTAGCTAAGCTTCTTCGCCCTTGGTACTCTTGGAAACTCCAGTGAAGAGAAAACTCCGGCTTTAATCTCACTGTGTAAGATCTCCATCGGTCAAATGAGACTATTAACATAAATCACCCAGTGGGTATGCCCATTATTTCACTGCGTCTAGTAATTTAGAATTATTTCAAATCAATATCTGCTGCTGCTGCTATTATTTTGAAAGTGATTCAAATTCAATGAATGAATAATCGCTCGGATTGTGTCTTAAACTATTTCAATTTCATTGTTCACGCCTCGTTCATTTGTTCGTGCAGCGTTTTCCTCTTCACCAATTCGTCTTTTGGTTGTTTCGGTCGGATATGAGAAAACTTCATTCACTCCAGTAGAGTAAAGCTCACCCGAGCATAAACTATTTGTGGATTAGATTGTGGTTGTTGCTGTTAACTTTGTATTGTCTTGTTTTTCTTTGTTTTGCTTGTGGTGCTGTTGTTGTTTATATTTAGTTTAATTTGTTGTTTTTTCGGTTACCGCGTCGTTAAAATAGTGATGTGTTACAATAATTTTCTCATATTTGTTCGCTATATGTTTCAACTTTTACTTTTACATACATACATACATGTGTACATGTATTTGCCGGTATTTTCCGTCATCATTTTCTTCTTACTTATATTTCGGCATATATTAGAGTGGTTATTGAATGCCGAAATTGTGGAAAATTTAATATCGTTGCTATAATATTATAAACCGTAACTAGTATTAAGGAGAGAGATTCAATAACGTGTACTGCTTAAATCTTCGTTATTTTTTATGGCACCTAATCAATTTTTTACCAAGATAATATGTCATACTTTGAAACTGTCTATTGCCCGCAGAAGTTCAATTGAAGAAATATTGATTAACATGGTAGAAAAAATCAAATTCTTCCATGTTCTGAAACACAGCCAGTACCAATATTTTTCTTTTATTAAAGATCTAAGTAGCAGCAGTATTTTAAGCAAACCACCCTAATATACGACATTTACAACTTTTAGTCCAATGCACTTTCATATGTATAAACGAATCATATCTCATTTTATATAATATTTATATACACATGTCTATAGATCCATTTGTGTTAACTTTTGAACTCTTATCTCTTTAATGGGCGCTCAAATTTAGTGTTCCACATTTTAATTCAGTAAATCAATGACTGAGGGCTGCATTAGTGTTTTGCATTGTTATTGAATACGACTTTATCCTTCATTGCTTCGGCATATCTTAATATCGTGCTAATGGAATATTTTTACTTGTAACAGCAACAAAAGCGTGAGAATTATTTTTATACCCTACAACATACATAGTATGGAGGGAAATAATAATTTTAGACCCAAGTATATATATATTCTTGATCAACGTACAATTCTAAGACGATTTAGCCCTCTCCGTCCGTCCGTTTGTTGTAATCACGCTAGAGTCAAAACGAATAAAGATATGAAGCTAACATTTTGCACAGATCAGTCTTTTATCTGCAGGCAGGTCAAGATCGAAGATGGTCTATAGAGGTTCACGATGTCGTATAGCCCCCATATAACGGTACCCCCCGATATTCGGTATTTTGATGATTTTAGCCACATTTTTCAATGGAATTGTCTAAAATTCCATACAAGGAGTTTCTTGTGAGAACTGTACCCCCTGAAAGAGAATTGTGTACACGATATCGTATATCCCCCATATAACGGCACCTTCCGATATTCGGTGTTTTAATGATTTTAGCCACATTTTTCTACGGAATTCTCTGAAAATTCACAAAAGGAGTTCCATGTGAGTACTTTATTCCCTGGAAGATAATTTTTTATATATGTCCATGATATCCTATAGCCCCTATATAACGGTACCCCCGATATTCGGCATTTTGATGATTTTAGCCATATTTTTCAATGGAATTGTCTGAAATTCTACATATGGAGTTATTTGTGAGCACTTTACCCCCTGAAATAGAATTGTCTATATAGGTCCACAATATCGTATATCCCCATATATAGGCACCTTCCGATATTCGGTATTTTTAGGATTTTAACAGAATTTTTAATAAATTATATTTATTTATTTTATTTATTTATTTTTTGAAAATTTCGTAATTCATCCCAAAAGGTGGAGTTCGGCCGGGCCGAACTTACTGCGTTTTTAGTTGTTTAGAGTTTGTAATGTTTGGCATTGGGCTAAACAAATTTTTGAATTTAGCATCCCAGAAAAAAATCTCACTACCAAAAAATGGGCCAGAAATGGTGGAAAGATATATAATGTCTCAATCCAAAATGATATACACCCTGATACATACCCTCTTTAGCCACGTAACTGAGAGTATGATAAATGCTCTGTTCCAGAGCTTGCAAGGATCTAGTAGTTTTGCAATTTAGGTCATAGGTCTAGAGAGTGTATATATCATTTGATACGGCCAAAACGTGCCTCATCGAAATAACGGTTTTAGACCCTAGGTCTCTTTGGAACAAATCCGTTTCAAGACATTTGGAGTCGATCTAGCGATGTCCGTCCGTCCGCCTGTCTATCTGGCTGGTGCTCAAGATAATTCTCGAAGGAAGGAGTACCCGATTTAATTCAAACTTGGTACATCGTAATATTATTATCAAATTTCCAAAGAAAATAATTTAAATAATTAAAGAGAAAGGATTTTCCGATTTCGCTCCAACTTTGCAAATCCTAATATTTTCATCAGTGCTAGATCAGGTGCGAAAATGGACAATATCGGTCCAATCCATTCAGTATCTGCCCCACAAAGGGTCAAAATTTTGAATAATGATAGCTCTTATAAAATGTGATGTAAGTGTCCAATTGTCTTTAAATTACACACATCACAATATTTTTATAAACCCAAGGTCTGGTGTGGAATGGAATATATTGGTCCATTCCTTTTGGTAACTCTCCCACAAAAGGTCAAAATTTTGAATATTCATGAAGCTCATAAAACATGAAATTAAGAAACTTGGCACATTTCAATATTTCCATCAACACAAAAGTCTGTTATAAGGATGGTAGAGATCGCACTATTCCTTCTGGTACCTCCCCCACAAAGGGTTAAAGTTTTGAATAACAAAAAACGATCATAAATACCGGAATAAACATCCAGTTCTTTTCAAATTACACACATCACAATATTTATAATATCTGGTGTGTAGATGGTATATATCTGTCCACTATTTCTGGTACCTCACCCACAAAGGGTCTATATTTTTAGTATCCATAAAGCTCTTAAAAGGAGAAAATAATATTCGATTCCATTCGGACTTGGTACATCTCAATATTTCCATCAACACAAGATTTGTTATAAAACTTGCTATATCTAAATATTTCTCTTAACCAGAAATCTGATATGAATATGTAATTTATCGAAATTTATGATCTCGCATAAAATTGGATGTAAATGTTCGATTTCTTTCAATACCAATATTTATGAAATGAAAATGGTATACTTCTCTCCGCTATATCTGTTACCTCACGCATGTTTCCACATATTCCCAAAGTTTGCACATATCTCATATAAAGCATAGGAAGTAAAGGCCTGCACAAGACGAATTGTATGAATTATGTTTTTTCGACACACTGACTTTGTCTACTCAATCATGCGCTATGTATTTGATAGGCAATGACAACCAACAACATCCCCGATTTTGATTCATGTGTGCCATTGTGCCAAGGTTCGATCGTGACATGGCTGACTCGAATATTTGCATGGTGTTCTCCATAAATGCAGGGTGTCAAAAATGACATCGAACCGTGTCATCGTCAAATTGTGTGTCATTTGTGTACGTGTGCTTAAATTGAGAGAGAGTGTGTGTATCAGAGGGCTGCAATGAGTATGATTGAGTATGCTTGATCACACACAGTGGAAATACAATCAAACTCAATCAGTCGGTCAGATGCAACATGTTCATTCGAGTTACTCAAGCCAAACGAAAAAGTTGTGATCAAACATGTATTGATCGAAGTTTTGTGATCGCAATCAAACAGCTCACATGAGTTATTTGTTTACGAACTTATGTTGAATTGTTCATAACGGGTCGATCATCTATGATGAGTCTGATCGGTTTTATTTATCCTAGTTAAGTGAGTGATTTGATTTGATTAAAACACAAATGTTCGAATTTGAGCGAAATCATGATTGTAATTTTACTAAGGATTTCATAACTAAAAGATGTCCCCATTAAAGAAATTGGTACAAATTATATTAAATAAGCATACAATTTTGCATTTTATTTGGGTTTTTGGTATGCTAGACTTCAGTAACTTATTTGAAAAAAAAAAAATTAAATTTTTTAATAAAGAAACACATCATTGGCATTTAGAAAACTAAAAATGTTTAAATATATTTTTATTTTACAATATTGGTCAAGATTTTTCACAAACTTCGACCTTTTCGTTTACCTACACCTGTGTAGTTTCTACTTGCAACAATTTCGGTCGCACTATCACAATATTCTTCCATTTCAAATTTTTAAAAATTCAAAATAAACTGTCCCAACTTGATTAAATGGTTGAATAAACAATGACGCTGAGCGAACTCGATTCAAAGAAGACAATCACGGTTGTGATTGCTCATTTACATTCATGTGTTCGATCAACTCATGTTGCTGAACACATCAAACCGTCTCGAATGCTCATGTTTGATTGTGAGTGAAGTGATTCAAACTGAGCGTTCGATTCGATCAGAAGCGAAAACGGTCATTTCATTGAGATCAAACTAAACGACTGCATCAACAAAAATCATGTAAGAAACCGAGTATGCTTGAATTTTTACATACTCGTTGCAGCCCTCTGGTGTGTATGTTACTTTCGACGGTGAGGGTGTGTTTTTGTGTGTGCTGTAATTTTGAAGTAACAAACAACGCGTAAATATAAAATTGAGTTCAATAACAAAATGTGCATAGACATCAACAAATGAATAGAAAAAATGAAATATATACTGAACAATAGCAATTTATTGGTGATTATCATAAAATTTTGGTCATAAAAAAAGATATTGTTTGCCTATTTTCTATCTACATATAGTGTTATTTTAAAATTAAAGTTTGTGGGCAGAGATTTGACTCTCATTCAATAACAGAATATGCACAGAATTGAACAATGGAAGTATATAGTGCTGTAACGTGAATTACAGTAGCACTCATTCTCATTTACACCTCACTACCGGAAGCAAACATTTATGAAATTATAATTATAAATTATAATCAAAATAAGAAAAATTTTCCACGAAATGTGAAAATTTTGTGTGGGCTATTAGAAGTACCTTTAATATTTTAGTACATATTCGCCAAGAAATTCTTTATTACAAAAAATGCATTTTTCACATATCGGAAAAGCAGGTAGCGATTGCGCTTTGCCTTCATCGCGTGTGTGTCTTTTTCGTTGGCAATTGTTTCATAATTGTTGTTGTTCTTTTGATAGAACATTTTTGTATGACACACTATCAACATTCCCTTTTATTGGTCATTACATGTTATGACGATGGGTTTGAGTGTGACCGACATGACGAGACATCGAGCATCGAGCATTTGGTTGGATGTCACGTACTGTTTTGCGTTTGATCAAACAGGACACAACATGATGAGCGTTTTCTCTCCATGGCATAAATAGAGAAAATTGTCACATTTGCAGCCCTTTAATAGGAAGTAGTCGATATAGTCCAAAACTGGCACGTTGTAACATTTATATCAGTCTTAGGTCAGATGGGAATTGCTGAATATTGGCCAACATACATCTGTCGGCAAAACCGACTGATACTGTTTTATTTGTTTTCGATATCATAAAGGAAAAATCAGTTTTTGCAATAATAATTTTTCCAGTGGATTTTGTGTACAAAAGCAACAACACTATCATCTGCGTTGTTAGTGTAGTTCAGCGACAAGGCTTAATAAGCTAAAAGAGCGCTCGGTAAGCAATAGAATCTGCTCGTTTTCGAACGCAAAAGCAAACCATGCTCGATAAACCGAATAATAGAGTTTTGCTAATTTTGTTTTCTTCTACTCCCAGGAGTGCTCAAACAGTTTCACTCTTTACTCGAATTCGAGCGAGTGAACTGAAATGTTTTCTATTTGTCTTTAAAATTAAAGGCATCAACATTGGAATATAGCAAAAATGATTTTTAAATGTATATGGATTCTGTTTTAATGTAAAACTGCGTTCACATTTGGTTTTCCTACTTCTACAGAATTAAGAAGTTTTTTCTTTTAATTTAACTTTCAACTATGAGTTTTTACAGGCGGTTTGTAATGTGTGTGATCTAAATAACTAAAATCATCTTATCTACTCCATTGTTGCAACATTGTATCTGACAATTGCGGATTTTTACTGGCTAAGTCATCAACGGCGAGAGTACATTAAAGGCTTTTTTGACAGACTGAAGTCATCGGCTGGCCTGTTTTTGTACCTGCACCTTAGAAGTGTTTTTAAACCAAACGCTTAAAAATAAATATTGGCAAGCAGATGTAGGTAAACATGCACATAAATGCACAGTGCCAGGTCTTTGAAGACATATTGAAGTGCTGCATAAGGTGAGAAATTTTAATTTTATACTAGCCATTTCAGGTAACCCCAATTTAATGCATATGTTGTTAACGTCGCACTATGTCGCGATTTTAATATAAACTTTAATATAAACAGTGGCAAAATATCGAGGATCGGAACATTAAACTTTATTTCGCTAATTCAAAATTGTGAATCAGTTTGACCACGTAAAAGTCGTATTAATAATATTGCTCTAAGCATTAAACGCCTTCTTTCTAACGATGGAAGATCTATAAGTTTTAATCGATTTTCATAGGTGGGGAGTGCTTCAGCCGGATTCCAGGGCAGACCTTTGAGAGCGAAAATAATGAATTGTTTTTCAACTGATTCTATTGAATTAGGGTAGCCTTTATAAAATGGACTCCACAACACGCAACCATACTCTAATGTAGGTCGAACTAGACTAGTAAACAAGCGTTTAGTTACGTAAGGGTCTTCAAACTCTTTAGACCAGCGCTTAATGAAACATAGAAGAGACTTTACTTTATTAACGCTAGATTCAATGTGTCAGTTAAAACGAAGTTTATTATCCAAAATAACACCAAGATCAATAAATGAGTCTACATTCTCCAATTTGTATGAACCTACGAAGTAATCAGATTGAATATGTCTAGATATGAATAATGATAATTTTTTCCATTTTTTAAGATTTAGTGACATGCCATTTATATTACACCAATTTACAATGGAATGAAGATCATGTTGTAAATGTAATGAGCTATTGAGAGAATCGAGATTAATGAACAGCTTAACATTATCTGGAAACATTAGATTTTTGGAAAACCTTACAACTGACGGAAGATCATTGAGATAGGGAACGAAAAGTAATGGCCCTAAATGGCTTCCCTGGGGAACACCAGAATGGACTACTACTACTATTTTTTGAAATGGTATTTATGAAAGACACCTTTTGAGTACGGTTTTCAAGGTATGATGAAATCCAGTCTAACAATAATGTAGGGAAACCCATTATATCAAGCTTGTGGAGTAATAAACTATGTACGGCAGTGTCAAAAGCTTTACTAAAATCGGTATAAATTGCTCTCTATGATAGAAGTACGTTATTTTACTCGTAAATAATATAGGAATAACTCTTTTTTAAGCTTCCTAGCAATGCAGTGGATATGCAGTTGTCACTTTTTTGGAATACAGGTAATGCAGAGGGTATTTGATTGTCCGTACTAATAAAGCTGAAAATGGTACATACGGCTACCAAATTTTGAATGGGACATACCTTAAAAAATTCTACTCTTCATTTGCTAAAATAAAACATTGCTTTTCGGGAACGGATTTTAGCTAAAGTCTACGCACTTGTGGCATAGTGCGATGGTAATAAATATCTTTATGACGGCATCTAAGTAAAAGCTTTGTCGAGAAATATGTGACATGGGTTTATCACCAACATTATCGATCGTGTAGCTCCCGTCAGATAAAATTAATGAGCGATCAAAGCTGCGGCAAAAAACAATGTCCAATTCCGAAATAACAAAACAAAAAAAAAAAAAAATAATCTAAACTCAAAACGATTATTTGGCATGCAACATTTTCGAAAAACAAGATTTTCATCAAATGGAAATCATTGTTTTTTTTTGCTTTTGTTGTTTTTGTTAAAAGAAAAAGTTTTACTTTCGATCAATGTAAATTGTCCCCATTAACAGGCGAGAGTTGTTTTGGACGGACGCAGTTGTGTATGTGTCTAGCTAGTGGCAAGTAAACAGTTCAGCAGCAGCTAGTGCTAGACGCTAAGAGGTGGCTCACCAATTCCAGATTTTGCTGAAATGATTGTCTGAGTTTTGTTCATCGAATGTCAATGACTGGGCAACGTCCAAGTCGATTGGATTTGTCGTGATGCCATGCCATTCATTAGAAACTAACTCATTATTGTGTCCACAATTTCAATTTAATTAGAGGGAATATTTTTTTTTTTCATATCTCTCCTCTGTCTGTCGGTCATGCCCCTTTATCGAATTGCACAAATCCGTTTTCATACAAACCTAATTAATTGGCCGGATTGAGTGACTTAATTGCCTTGATTTGGTGCCCGCCTAATGGATGTCATTTACCTTTTTCGGAATGGTTGGCAGGCTCGGTGACTTTCGTTGGTGGACCGGCCTAAACTTGAAGTCGTGGTAGTTTTTGGTCTTGGACTTTAAATGGCGATTTTGTTGATGCAAAGTGTTAAAATCAGTCAAATTGGTTATATCCATTTTTGGCATCAGTGGGTCAATAATAACTTCAAAACCGCCATTTACAAATTGAGATTTTGAGTCATTGTAAGATCTTAAAGGTATTTAAAGTTTTAGGTATTTTTTAGTTTTAGTTTAAAATTGTTCCAGTGACAGCTCATTATATTGTTTACAAGCGTACAAAAGCATTTTGGTGAGAATTTTCCAGAAAAAAAGTTATTCGTGATGGAATTCAAGCGTGATAGTGTGATTTCTCTATATTTGGCTGGAAAACCACAAGTGGATATCGTTAGAGCACTCGAGCATTTAAATGAGAATAAATCTTTTGTGTCTCGTACCATCGCTCGTTACTGTGAATCTGGTAGCGTGGCCCGACGTCAAGGAAGTAAACGAAAGAAAACAGCAACATCAGCAGAAATGGTTCGAAAAGTAAAGAAGCGAATTGATATAATCCCGCGTTGCAGTGGGCGAAAAAAAGGCTCGTGCGCTGAACATATCGCAATATTCCATTTGGCAAATATTGAAAAATGAGTTCGGGGTAAAGCCATTGAAATTCCAAAAAGTGCAGAACTTACACCGCAATAGAAAGAAAATTGACTCAAAAGAGCTATGGAGCTGCTTCGCTTGGCCGAAAGTGGTGAACTGCCGAATTTGGTTTTCTCCGATGAGAAAACATTCGTTGTCCAGCAGTTTGTAAACAAACAAAATGATCGTGTTTACTTGCCAAAGAGGTCACCTGAAAATGTGCACCTTCGGTTGCCACCAGAACTCAAGCGCCGGCCATGGTGATGGTGTGGGCCGCCATAAATGCCGATGGTCGCTCTCGCTCGTATTAATCGACAGGCATCAGAATAAATGCCGAATATTATCGCGAAGGGTGTATTAAAGACTTGGGCACGCAAACATTTTTGCCGCAGACCTTGGACATTTCAACTGGACTCAGCATCATCGCACTCAGCTCGCGCCACCCAAGAATGGTTACAAAATGAGGTTTCTCGCTTCATTTCCAACGCTACATTGGACTACTGTGTCTGGAGTATTTTGGAAAGGAAGGTTGGCACTAAAAAATACCAAAGTGTCAATCAGATCAAGCGAGAACTTCGCCGGAAATGTGCCAAAATACCCCAGTGCAACATTCGGGCAGTGTGAAACGGTTTCATTGGCCGTTTAAAGGCCATAATTTGTGCCAAGGGTGACCAATTCGAGCAAATTTAAACTTATTCTAAAATTTGATGCTATTTCCGACATTTTCTGCTTTCATTTAATAAAATTTAAAAAAATGTAAAAACTTTGGCGTTTGACTTTGTTGATTTTTCTTACCTCACCCTGTATATAATATTTTTTGACATGAATACATACATGAACAATAAAGACAAACCACTTATTTAAATGTATTTCCACCCGATATCTTACTTATCAGCATTACGAATCCTTATATTTCAAGCTATCTTCAAACACTTAATGCGTAACATTTTTTTGCTAATAAATAAATATTTGCTATCGCAACATAAGTGCGTTTCCGCAACAAGGCATCCCATTCACTTTCGGATCCTAGCATTTGCGTTACATTCGCTTTGAACAACATCAGTTTTGCTGTGCATAAATTACCAATGCAATCGGTGTTTTGCCGATATCAGCAAGTTTTGCATTGAGCCTTGACTTGGATCGGCATCGATGGCGTCGATATTTTTCAGCAGCCAACAAACTTTTCAATTTCATATCTCATAACGAGTATGAAAACTTGCCGAGGCGAGTGCTTGTTTCTCTGCAATTACTTTTCCCCATTTCAAGTTCAACAAGAGTGAATTGCTGCGGCTACACGTTTTTTTTCTTTGTGGGCCGAGGCCACCACTTGTTGTTGGTGGTGGACATGCAAACAGGATATTTAATTACCTTGTCAGGCTTAGTAGCTGGTTCCATTAAAGTGGGAATTATGTTACAAAACAAAAAACGAGGTATTTTCTGATGTTGTTGGACATCGATATCTCATCAATCCATGACCTAGTAATGTAAGGCAAGGTCGTATGCCGTTGGAAGCCATCGATGCTCATTTTATCCATATCTAATGATAACCCTCTTCATTTTTAACAACAATATTATATCAAAAGAAGCAAATACTCAATTCTTTGGTGAGTAATCTCTCACTAACGAATTGGCGCATAATTTTTTTCAGTATCACTTAGCTGTCACTGTAAGGATCAGAGGTTCACAAGAACACCGAATTGACATAAACCAATTTTGCCTTAAATGTTTTCCTTTGGCATTAAACGTCAAGACTGGGAAGGTCCATAAGTCTAATACGATTTTAATAAGGAAAAGGATCTACATTTGAATTTGTGGATATATCGTTATGAAGAATAACGAAGAAATTTTAGGAATTTTCTGGTATTTTGCTTTGTAATTAATCCCAACTAATGATTTATGGCCGAAAAATTATTTTGTGTGTTCAGTGCAATCATGTGGGTTCTTCCGCTGGCTTTCCTGGGAAAACTTATAACTGATCCTTCATTTGATCTCTCGAATTGTCAAAAGCAAAAGCTGAAATGTCTAAGAATTTGAATAGAAAGGCGGTACGGTTGATATATCTTATTCCTGTTATTGGGTTCTTGCTATACCAAATTTCCTTTGAAAATCACGCCTGAAATACTGAACGTAACGTAAATAGAGGGGCCATTTCACCCCACCTCCCTGTTTTATTTTTTTGAAATTTTGAGATTACCCCTTACACTTTTCGCCGTACACTTTAAGTCTTCGTATTCTTCAATTGAATACCCTCATACATATAGCTACAGTGGGTATATATCATTTGATACGGTCAAAATGTACCTCATCGAAGAAATAACATTTTTACAGCTTAGGTCTCTTTGGACCAAATCCGTTTCAGGATATTTGGAGGCGATATAGCGGTGTCCGTCTTATTCCCTTCAAATTTCACACATCGGAATATTTTATTAACACAAGATTTGTTGTGAATATAGTATGAAATCTATCGGCCAAATTCCGGTACCTCTCCCACAAAGTTTAAAATTTTGATTATTTTTTATTCGCATAAAATTTTAAATAAGTGTTAGATTTTCTTAAAATTTTTCACATACAATATCACATAGCTATAAAGTGGAGGAAGTAGTTAATATTGTCCAAATCGGGCACGTATAAAATATTTATATCAGAGTAGCTCAGATGTGAAGTGGATAATATTGGTCCACTCCTTCGGTATTTCCTTTTTTTTAAATGTATCTTAATACAGGGACCGCCAAATAATAATTTCGTTTTATACTAGTGCTTATTTCATGAATGATAACACTTAGCTCATGTCTAACTTGAGACATAATTAAATGCGTATACGCTTAAACAACGCCGGGAAATACTGCGACATTACATTGTAAAACATGGTAATGTTGCAGTACCATGCACAATTATGATAAAATTGTCGCATTTGGGGTACCGAAAACTCACACGCATGCTCACATGACCCCTTTTTGGAATCCAAAAGTTCTCTATAAATTTTCAAATCTCTATAATAAATTTTTCAAACATCCAGACTCGCTATTTATTGAACAGTGAAACCAAAGTTAAACCAAATTTGATGATATCTTTTTATACCCGAAACACGTCACTTCTCACCGTTGCATTAATACTGATATCGAGATATCGCATCAAAGAAGGGGATGTTAGTTAAACCGCTTATATCTCAGGAACGGCTGAACGGATTTCGACAGTTCTCACCAATTTGAATGGGCTTTTGACAGAAAAGAATAAAATCTCATAAAAGTATGTTAATAAAAATGTTAATATTTTTCGGTAATTTTTTTTATTTCTTCTCATATTTTTTTATCGCATGGGATTTTTTTTTCAAATTGATTTACGATATTGAATTGTACATTTTGTAGTATTTATTTTTTACCTTAATAGATCTATGTTTTTGGAAAATACAGGGTGAGATAAAAAAAACTGCAACCAACTGCAGACTGCTGTCATTTCTAAGCCAATCGTCCGACAGCTGTTAAAATTATTCCAGTGACAGCTCATTATATTGTTTACAAGCGTACAAAAGCATTTTAGAGAGAATTTTCCAGAAAAAAAGTTTTTCGTGATTTAATTTAAGTGTGATAGTGTGATTCCTTTATATTTGGCTGAAAACCCACAAGTTGCTATCGTTTGAGCACTCCAGCATTTAAATGTGAATAAATCTTTTGTGTCTCGTACTATCGCTCGTTACCGTACTATCGCGGAAGAAATGGTTCGGAAAGGAAAGAAGCGACTTGATCAAACCCGCGTCGCAGTGGCCGAAAAATTGCTCGTGAGCTGAACATATCGCAATATTCCATTTGTCAAATTCCAAAAAGTGCAAGAACTTACACCGCAACTGAAAGAAAATAGACTCAAAAGAGCTAAAGTGTTGCTTCGCTTGGTCGAAAGTGGTAACTGTCTGGTAAATAAACAAAATGATCGTGTTTACTTGCCAAAGAGGTCAGCTGAAAATGTGCACCATCGGTTGGACACCAGAACTCAAGCGCCACCATCACCAGTGTGGGCCGCCATAACAGCCGATGGTCGCTCTCCGCTCGTATTAATCGACCGTGGCATCAGAATAAATGCCGAATATTATCGCGAAAATATTCTGGAGGGTGTATTAAAGCCTTGCTCTTTTTTTTTGGCCGCAGACCTTGGACATTCCAACAGGACTCAGCACCATTGCACTCAGCACACGACACCCAAGTATGGTTACAAATGAGGTTCCCCAATTCATCCTACAATGGCCACCAAAATCTCCTTGGTATCCGGAGACTATTGGACTATTGTGTCTGGACTATTTTGGAAAGCAGGTTGGCACTAACAGGTCGCCGGGAATGGGCCAAAATACCGCAGAGCAACATTCGGGCAGCGTGTGACGGTTTCATTGGCCGTTTAAAGGACATAATTTGTGCCAATTCGAACAATTCTCTACTTATTCTAAAATTTGATGCTATTTCCGACATCTTTTGCTTTCATTCAATAAAATTAAAAAAAGTAAAATTTATGGTGTTTGACTTTGTTGCAGTTTTTTTTTTTTATCTCATATGTACCAATGTGACTCATTTCCAATAGTAAAAGTAAAATTGTATCGACTTTCTTCTTTGCGCTCGAACGCTAGAGTGATGCCCACAGACGAACCGATGTAACTAAATCGAAACAGAATTTCATCCTGATCTTGAATTCAAGAAGATGTCTAATGTGATGGTTCCGTGGGGTTCGAAACTAAAGGATAGAAATAAACTACCCTTTATAGTATGTGTAAGAATGTCGATAAAATACAACAAAATTTTGGAAACTAACTTCTCTGAGCGTATTTTTACACAATCCTGAAGGGTATATGTATGTATGTGTGGATCATAATGGATCCAGATGAACGGAAATCAACTAGACATATTTTCTGACTCAACAATCATATTCCCCACATAATTTATAGCCATTGACTTTTTCAATTAATGAGAATAAAACAGACGTGTTTTAAATTCAATTATGAACATATATGTGTGTGTGCGTAGATCTGCCTTAAAACGTTTAATTAAACTACCAGAAAAAGAAACAAGAAACACATTGATTCTTTGCAATAAAAACTTAATCTATGGAGATATCAAGACAACCATAAATGGCCATTGTGTGTGATCGAATTTAATTTGACGGTTGCCATATTTTTCGACAAACACAAGCATGAATAAAAATCAAAAGTGAAGAAACAACGAAAACAACAATTCGTGGTGGTAATGTACCACCATCTAAATATATCGCGGTAACTTTTTGTTGATGCGTTCAATTTTAATTTATTTTGTGCTTGGAAATATAGACACACAGCCTTACAAATGACCAACACAACTCACGATACTTTAAACACCTAATCGGGCACTTCTGGTGTACGATTCGGAACCGGATTGCTTTGTTGCATGGCTTTTTCTTTGCGGCCAATGTCCGCAAATAGAATGGAAGCAAATCAACACTCTCGGTTTGTTGTTAACATTACAGGTGCCAAATTATTTATTTCCAAATACCGCAAATGTTGTACGTAGCAATTACCACCACAAGCAAACGTTGGAAAACGCTTGAATGAGGCACCTATGTATGCAGCCGAGTATGTTTTGTGTTCCTCATGATCAAAAAGTTGATCAACCGTGAATTGTTTTGTGGGCGAGTAGAGTATCGTTTCTGTGAAGGTAATTACTGCAAACCTATGCCGTTTCATTTGTAAATATGTGAAGTATCGTAAGTTAGCATCTTGTTTTAATTCCTGTAATTGTTATCTGTTAGAACAGGATCTGGTATAAAGTTGGTTCTTTGCTTTAAAGCTATCTTAAATGGTAAATGGCGCACCATGGGTAATATTACCTGTTTGGAGGGAAAAATTAATAATGGCGGTTAAAAAACCGATTAAATCGGGACTTTCAAATGACTTCGAATATAACGAACATCGATTATAAGGAACTACGCCTATGACGAAGGAAGCCTTCTTGTCCCCATTCATAATAATCACTCTAAAACAACTTGTTTTATAAAAAAAAATAAAAATTTATTGGCTTTGTTCAGTATAAGAATATACTGTGGCCTATTTAATAAGTGTTTACTGTAATTCGTATAAATAAATATTAAAAAAAAAAGGAATGGCGATTTGTAGATAACGACGTTTAATGTGAACGCCAGATGCAAGGGACATTTTTCTGTACCCTCAGCTAAATAGATAAATAAGGTTTTTATCATTTGATACGCCAAAATGTGACTCATCAAAATAACGGTTTAGACTATATGTTTCTTTTGGACGAAATCTGATCTAACGATGTCCGGGAGTAACCGATTTCATCCAAATTTGGTAAATGTTTATATTTGAATCCATATAAAATTTGATTTGTGGTAATATTTATATTAGACTTAGACTAACTATTGGGACGGTACTTCCCGGAGTTACCTTAAAGGACACAATTTTGAATACAAATAAGTCCGATTTTTAATATAATAATGTCTGATTATTTTTTATACTCTCCACCATACTATGGAGGGTATATTAACTTTGTCATTCCGTTTGTATCTCCTCGAAATACTCATGTCAGACCCAACAAAGTACATATATTCTTGATCAGCGTAAAATTCTAAGTCGATTTAGCGATGTCGTCTCGCGTCACGTTATCTTTCGAACGAATTGAGATAAAAGGCTAAAATTTTGCAGACATTTATATATTGCCAGTAGGCAGGTTAAGTTCGTAAATGGGCCATGTAGATCCACGTTTTCATATAGCCTCAGCGTAAATAATATAACGGTACCTCCCGATATTCGGTATTTTGATGATTTTAGCGACATAGCGACAAATTACGTATTTAGAGTTCGTAATGGGAACTGCAGTCTGTGACAGAACATTTTTTACGCAGGTCCAGGTCTTCGTATAGGCCCCATATATCAGTACCTCCCAATATTCGGTATTTTGATGATTTTAGCGTCTTTATTCACCGGAGTAGTTTCAAATTACGTATTTAGAGTTCGTAATGAGAACTTCAGTCTGTGACAGAAAATTGTGTATGCAGGTCCAGGTCTTTGTATAGGCCCCATATATCAGTACCTCCCTATATTCGGTATTTTAACGATTTTAGGTACAATACACACCGAAATTGTTTAATATATCGTATTTAAAGTTCGTAATGGATGCTACAGCCTGTGACAGAACATTTGCTATGCAGATCCAGGTCTTCATATAGTTCCTATATAATGATAGCCCCCGATATTCGGTATTTTGATGATTTTAGCCGAACTTACTGCTTTTTAACTTATTTAATCTCAGCACATCCTAATATTTTGGTCTATCTTAGATACCTCCCCCTCACGATTTCCTCAACAAAACGAACTATACAATATGTGTGAGGTCAAAATCTTTATTTCTATGATATTATTATTAAACGGATGTATAATACCTCATTTTAACATACATTTTCAATGGTTGCATCTGACATTTTTATGATTATTCAAAATGTGGCCCTCTGCGGGGACGTACACTGACCCATGTTACTTTTCTAGTATATTTGTGCATGTAAATTGTTTGTTAGTATCTCATGCTCCGGTGTGTAGGGCAATCTTTTGGCCCAACATTCTCCGGGAACATCGGATTCTGCTAGAAATAGCTGAACGAACTCGGTGAAAGTGCAGCAAGTTAATTAAATTGTCATTTCCTCTAGAAGATCCATATTTAAATATGATCTTACTTTGGGGTATCTTCAATATGAGATATACGGATGAAACATTTAGGCATAAGAAGCTATATTTACATCGAAACTGATTCGAACCCAACTTGGTCGTTACTCACACTAACCAAAGTTCAGCTTCTTCAAAAATTTTCCCATTCGAAAAAAAAAAATATGAAATATGGAAAAATTTTCGATCAAAATTCCGAATACCACTGATGACAAATGATATGGTAATGATAGTATTTATTTATTATCTTGTCGGCTCTAATAACCAACTTTAACTGAATTCTCTGTCAGCATTGATACCAAAATAAAAATTGTAATGATGGAGATAAGCAATATAACGATAAAGTTATTTCCTTTTTTATTTTTACTAATAGAAGCGATTATTGCAATATCGAAAATTATTCACTAAATATTGCCAAATGTTGATTCCGTTTTAGCCAAGCAATAAGCAACATTATTTTTGAAGATTGAATTTATTTTAACATTAAATAATGTTGCTTTTTGCAATTATATCTATGTGTGTGTGGGTCTGTATTTCATTATCCAATAGCGATTTGTAAGTAATTTTCATTAAACACAAAAAATCGAAACATAGCAATGAACTGCTGCTGATGATGATGGTGTTAATCTAGCCCGACTACATTGTATTAGTAAATGTAAATGAGGTCATTTTATTCGGATTGAATATTGAAAACATTATTTGGAGACCTACCTACCTGAGTTCTCTTTGAGAAGTAAGTTGAGGTAACGAAAAAACTAATACGTAATGCTTAAAACCCATTGAGAGCACAGAGAAGATCGTTTTTGCTCACATTTTTTTATTACTTTGCTTGTATGCATGTGCATACATACTCGTATGTTCTTCATTGTCAAATTTGGAGAAGTGCATATTCAACAAGTTCGACAAAATTGTGTGGTGTATACAATTATACATACTTACAATTATACATATTTACATATTTAAACAGATCAGTTGTAGATTTTAATTAGGAAGAATAACAATTATGCTCTCTCGTTCAGCCTAATCAGGCTAACTATTTTGTTTATTATGATGTAATAATATATATATAATATATACTTTTTTTATTAAATAGACAATGGTTTTTAATAAACCGTCTGTCGTATCTGATTACAAGTTAATTTATGTTTATACTGAGTTGTATTCAAATATTAGAAATTCTCTATAATTTAAACATATTTTTAAATATATGACCAGCTGCCTCCAATAATGTGCTTCACGACCATCCAGAATGTTAATCACATCTTCTTCGGATAGTATTGCGGATTGGAAAAAACTCGTCCTAAATTCTGCCAGGATAGGGCACTCTCCAATGAAATGCTGCAATGTTTCATCACGAATCAGATTACATAACGTACATTTACGTTCTGCATTTTCAGTGTTAAATCTGGATGCATTCAAATTGATAAGTCCACATCGTGCTTTAAAGATCCATGAAATTTGATCGCTAGTAAAAGAGTCAGTAAAGTACATTTCTCCCATTCTATAGTCTAAATGTTTATAAATTCTATCTTGGCTTTGTTGTTTTAGCCTCAAGTTTTCCTGTAATAAATATGTTTTTTCTTTACCAATAATGCATTTGCTAAATAATGTCCATTCATCTTCAGTTGCGGTATTTGGCCATTGAACGTTTAACCGATGAGCCATACTTTTAATATTTTCTACCCAGAATCCTTCTTTTTCTAGCAATATATTGGTTAATATTTTCGGTAACCGATGTTCTTGGTATTTGTACAATACTTGATGTATATACTTTAGATTTAGTTTGAGTGTATATAAGTGACAATTTTCGACATTGGTCTCAAGCATAAGAGCGTAGTTAGGTGTAAAACATGGTACTTTGAGGATTTTCTTTAAAAAGTAACGCTGCAACTTATCGACCTCGTCAAAATACGAATATCCCCATACTTGTGCAGCATAAGTTTGTACTGATCTACAAACAGCCTCATAGACATTCCATTTCATTTTCACATTTACATCTTTCTTCCCCAGAAAATCAATCCATGTAGAGTTTATTGCCATCTTTGACTGGCTAGTTCGTTTCTCAATGTGTTTTGAAAATGAAAGTTTCGGGGTAAATTTGACTACTAAGTATTTGTACTCATTTACATTTTTAATTTCATTTCCATTAAACTTCCATTTCTCATTTCTGCCCAGCCTTCCTCCTTTTCTGAATATGAGTATTTCAGACTTGCTCATATTGACTTTCAGATTCCACTTTTCACAATAGCTTTCCAGGTTTGAGATCATTTGTTGTAGCGTTTTTATATCATCTGACAAAATCACAATATCATCTGCATAGAGCAAAAGCCTAATGTTTATATTGTGAATATCAATACCTCCTTCTAGATGTTCGTGTAGATCATTTATATAGAGCGTGAATAACAATGGCGACAGGAGGCAACCTTGTTTCACCCCTGAACTGGTTTCAAAGTAGTCTGACCGTTCTTCACCTGTCCAAACCGCATACTCTGTGTTGTTGTATATACTTTCAATCAGTTTTAGAAATTTGTTCGAAACACCAAGTCCAGCTAGTTTATATATTAAAGATTTTCTGAAGACATTATCGAAAGCGGCTTTAAAGTCCACAAAGAAAGCATATACTTTGTTATTTTCGTTTTGTTTAATATTCACAATTGCTGCCAGGTTATATATATTATCCACCGTCGAATAGCCCTTTCGGAAACCTGCCTGGTATTCGCAAAGCACTTGATGATAGTCTACCCAATCATAGAGTCTCTAATTTAAAATTCCCATCATTATTTTAGCAATACTATTCATAAAAGCAATTCCTCGGTAGTTTGATGGTTCTGACATATCTCCTTTTTTGTGGATTGGGAAAATTATGGTTTTCTTAAAAGCATTATCAATACATCCTTTATTTAAAATTGCATTATATCTCCTGATCAATTGTTTGAGAAAATCATCAGTTGCGTATATAATGTGTTCATATGAAATTCTATCCTCTCCTGGCGCTTTGTTTATTTTCAATTTTCTCAATATACTTTTTAGCTCGCACATGGTTATTTCATTGTCTAGAATTGGATCAGTTATAAAATTTTGAGCATAGCTTATCTCAAGAGCTTGATGCGGGGGATTCAACAGACCTTCAAAGTAATTTTTAAAACTACTTGAGGATATTGACGTACTGATTTGATATCTTTGGTTCCTTATCGTTTTCACTGCTTTCCACCACTGTTTTGAGTCATTAACATTGTTGATTGTATCTAACAGGTATCTGTTGTAACTTTGTTTGTTGGACGTGCAGATAGTTTTGTATTTCTTTGTTGATTCTATGTATTTTTTACTAATCTCAAGTGTGTTGCTTTTCTTATATTTTTTTAGTAAAGAAAACATAATTTTTCGCGCATTATGACATTTAAAATCATACCATGGCTGCTTTGGCGTGAACACTTTTCTGTTCACTTTAGATTTTACTGATGCTCTTATTATGTTTCCAAGCTCGTCTAAGGTAACTTCATTTTTCCTACTCAGAGTTTTATTCAGATTCTCTTGGATACATTCTTGGTATCTGTTTATATTATGTTTATCCCATAAGAGCTTAGGCAACAGGTTAAGATTCTTGACGTTAGTGTTTTCTGTAGTATATTTAAGTTTGAGTTTTATTGGTAAATGCTCTGACCATGTTTGATTCTCTACTACAAATTCCTCCGCAAGGCTTAAAATTTCCTGGGATACTGCGCATATATCATTTACGGATTCTCCTGTACCACTTATGTATGTAAGATGGCCATCTTCGTCTCCACGAGTTCTGCCATTTAGAATGAAAAGGTTATAGTTGGTGCATAATTCTATTAGGAGGTTCCCTTTTCTATTTGTAAGTTTGTCCCGAGATTTTCGTGTGGCCATACCTGCAGCAAATTCCACTCAAATCTTGTGTCAATTCACCAATCCTTGGATTAAGGTCTCCGATTAGTATTGCATATAATATATCATTTTCTTCGAGAAGTTTACGGATCTTTTTGTAGTCGTTGTCCCATTGAGCGGGCCTCCAGTATTGAGAAATAGTGGAATTGTTTGGAGTGAAACTGATAGCAATTGGTATTATCATACTGTATGACTCTATGCGTTATGCCCAATTTTGTAGTTCTTTCGTTGACTGCAAATATGATGCCACCAATTGCTCGGCCATATATGTGCTCTTTTGTTGCTGCAACGTTATACAATTGAAATCCAGGGAAATATTTTTTTATGTTTTCAAATTTATTTTCAATCAAATGGGTTTCAGTGAGTATAATTATATCATTATTATGTAAATAATCGAAAAAGGATGGGTATAAATATTTGTTTTCAATCCCATTTACATTATATGATAAAATAGAAAGGTTTTGAAAAAATAAGTTTGGGATTGTATTTAGTTTTTTGACTCTGTATTTAGTTTTTTGATCGTAGTTAGTGTCCACAGATTTAATAATGTCACCATAAAGTTTGTGTAGTTCATCTTTACCATCGTTCTTTTCGGCAATGAGCTTCTGATCTTTATTCCAACTAAACCATGTATTGTTTATCCTAATGCTGTCTTCTTTAACTGTGATTCTATGTTCCTTACTTATGGCCAATATTTTCGACTTGAGACAAAGAGAAGCTTTTTTAAATTGTTGCTTTGATGGGATTAGATCTCGTTCTATGTAAATGTTGGAACCAGCTAGCTTCCTGCTGTTACGCATAATTTCTTCCGATTCATGGCTTGTTTCGAATTCAGCCACTACACTCATTTTTCCATTTCTTTCATAAATTTTTCGAACAGATCTTGCCCTCATTCTCAGTTCTAGTTTGTTTGTTAATAAATTATTTACTTCTTTTGTTGGCTCATTTGTACAATTTAGGCCACGGATGAAAATGTTGCTGCTTTTTATATGTTCCTGCATCCACATTATATCTTTTTTATTTTCTTCACATTCTCTTCGTACTTGCTGTAGTTCCACCTTTAGCTGTTGATTTTCCGACCTTAGAAGGTTTAACTCCGAGCCAATTGAGGTTATTTCCACCTTTACTGCTTCAATATCTTCCTTTGTAGACAACGTTTTTAGCTTTTCGTCTAAATTTGCATTAATTGTGCTGCTTATAAGGTGTATAAGTTCCATTTGTGAGAGTGCAACCGGCGATGTTCCAGTACCTGGTGATAATTCATTTCTGTTTCGTTTCGATGACTGGGCACTAATTGTTTGCTGGGTAGCAATGGCCTTTGGTGGAGGTGAACGTTGCATATTTAATAATTGAAACTATAAGAAATGTAACGGAAAATTCGTTGTGGTTGGCAGGCTAACTATTAAATAGATTAGATTGAACAATTTTACACAAGGTACTCAGTTTATTATCAAATTGTACTCAAAAATAGACCATGGTTTGAGCAAAGTTTCATTAGAATTTTCTGTCACTACAAATATTTATTTGTCCAAAAAATAAAAAGGAATTTAAAAATAAGTAGATATATATTTTTCTATTCTGACAAACTAAAGCAATGATAGAAAATTGCTTGACAAGCTAACCACAGAAAATTTAATCTTATCAAAAATGTATCAAAATAACAAATTTGCAACCTCATCACTGAAAATCTAGCCAGAATGTAAAAAAAATATTCGATACCAAATTCCCTGCAACGAATAAATGAGACATTATTAAATGTGAAATTCAAACAATGTCCGTACGAATTCTTCGTAAGAGGAAGAGGAGGAAAATAGATACTCTAAAAGGTAAGAAAAGTAAGCAAATTCACTTCCTTACTATGGGTTTAAAATATCCCCACATTTACAATCAAGAACGTGAAAAAAATCAGACAATTAATTTTTGCGCGGCATGAAAAGTTGAAAATGGGTTTATGATTTGGTTAAAACATACATACCCACACAAATGTCCCTATGGTCATATCATCGAAGAGAAGTGACACCGAGCAAAGTGTATCAATCATTCAGAACAAAAATAATAATAAAACTGGAAAAGTAAATCCGACTTCGGGGATCCTAAAACATTACCAAAGTGGATGTTGCAAACTAATAAAACTAAAGAGCACGCTTTTGTGTCCATGCAGGGGCATCTTTAGAGACATGTTTAATTGAAATAATAATCGCCACAGACCTCGCTATAGGAAATGTCTTTTATATATAACGTGTCTTCTGCCGCTATATTTTGGAGCAATTGTTACAAATTTTACGATAATCTTAAACTACGAAAGCGGTAATTTGCTAGATTGACTCCAGTTGAAAGACAACATTTTAAACTAAAGTGACCATTTTGCTTTAGAGGAACGTTAAAAGGTTACAACTAATATGCATTTAATATTTTTAAAAATAAGCTTTGAAAACTAAAACTATGGGCCAGCAACGTTAATCGGGTCAACTAGGGATAAATAAAAGAACGTCGTACAAATAATTTATAAAAATGTTCAAGGGGTAGAAAATAGACAGTAAAAACGCGACATAACACGAATGCAAAGTTTTCATGGAATCCGGTGACAAACAATCAATAAAACGATTTTCTTAAAAAAATTGCCCACCCGGATGGATTGATGGTAACATCAAAGTAAGAATCGTTGGGAATTTTCGTCTTTTCAATGGTCTCTGTAGAAAATTGCCCAAAAACTTATTTTCTTCAAACCATTTGTTCTTGAATTTCCTTAAATCGATCGCACTTACCCATGAATGGCAACGCCACACAGATCCAACGCCGCCAATTGACCGCAACCATGATGATGAAGCTTGAAGTAGTTTATGGTTGCTGCTGCTACTACAATTTGATTTTTGATGTTGTTGGTCACTAAGTGCAGTCCAGTTACTGTTAGATCAGCTATGCGTTTATCGCTTTTAACCACAAAAATAGTGAATTATTCATTTGTTGTTGTTGTATTTTTTAGTTTGTTTTCGTGTGTTTATTAATTCCTTGTTTTGTTACCTATTTTTAAAACATTTTGAGGTTTTATTTTTAATTGTATCTTAACACATTTTTGCATACATACATACAAGCCATGGTAGTGTAACGGGTGGTAGAATAATTGTACCTTCTAAATTCAATTTTTGTATAAATGTGTGTATATAGGTTTGAAAAATACAGACAATTTGTCAGTTCTAAGACAATCAGATTTCGACGTTAAAGTTCAATATATTTTTCAATTTTTGGATAAAAAAATTGGTCTCAATTATAAATAATTGCAATATTAATTTTTTTTTTAACTTTTATGGGAGAGGTTCCAGAAGGATTGGACCGACACAAATTATAATGAAAGTAAAAGGTGATCGACACTTTGATATTTTTAGTGCCAACCTTGGTTTCCAAAATACTCCAGACACAATTGTCCAACGGTATCCGGAGATTTTGGTGGGCATTGTACGTTGGAGGAAGCGAGGAACCTCATTTTGTAACCATTCTTGGGTGGCGCATGCTGAGTGCGATGGTGCTGAGTCCTGTTGGAATGTCCAAGGTCTGCGGCCAAAATGTTTGCGTGCCCAAGACTTAAACACATCCTCCAGAATATTTTCGCTATAATATTCTGTATTTATTCTGATGCCACGGTAGATTAATACGAGCGGAGAGTGACCATCGGCTGTTATGGCGGCCCACACCATCACCATGGCCGGCGCTTGAGTTCTGGTGGCCAACCGAAAGTGCTCATTTTATTGCTGGACAACGAATGTTATCTCATCGGAAAAAACCCAATTCGGTAGTTCACGAATTTCGGCCGAGCGAAGCAACTCTTTAGCTCTTTTGAGTCTATTTTTATCTGTTGCGGTGTAAGTTCTTGCACTTTTTAGAATTTTAATGGCTTTAAACCGAGCTCATTTTTTAAAATTTGCCGAATGGAATATTGCGATATGTTCTGCCCACGAGGCATTTTTGGCCACTGCGGCGCGGGTAACGAGCGATGGTACGAGACACAAATGATTTATCCAAATTTAAATGCTGGAGGGCCTTAACGATAGCCACTTGTGATTTTCCAGCAGGTTTCTCATCTCAACCTGTATTTCACCGATTAAGTCTAGTGTGAACATGCGACTTATGGGCATAACTTGTGGTACCTTTTTCACAACATTTTGATTAATTATAATTCTCTTCTTTATATATCTACCAACCATATGTATATACAATGTAAATATGTGATATATCTGACTAATCCTTCGGTATCTCCTCTATAAATGGTCATCACTTTGAATAATGTTAACGGAAGTCAGAGTATACATCTGACGACAAAACCGACAAATATGTTCCCAACTTATTGATAAGGAGATTTAATATCGAACAAACAAACAAGCAAAAGTCCAGTTAGCTTCAAAATGTTGCCATTTTGGTAGGAAATGGTGAAAATCTCTAGAGTCGACTAACATGAAATTAAGTTTTTATAGATTTTTAAAAAATGTTATTACGAAACAACCATCTTTTAATAGAAACTAGGAAAATAATCAAAAATAGTCACACAATTAAAGAAATAAAATTTGGGCTTTAACCTGGAATTCATCAACAGTTAAATGGAGGAAAGCTCAACATCCTAAAAATATCAATCTGAAACACTGTGCGACGTAGATCGACAGGGGACTGATATCGATGGATCGACTCCAAATTTCCTGATATGGATTTTGTACAAAGACACATAGGGTGTATAATCAAATTCACTTTTGCAGATTTTGAACATGAGCTTTTAGGACTCGTCTCATTACCAAGTAATGAGTGAGCTCGAGACTTGGTATCCGCAAAGTAAACAAGCATAAAGGTGTTACTTCGATCGTCTACAATGTGCTTTAAAAATTAAAAAAAATTGGAAATGATATCGGTTGGTAAAAAGTCTGATAATCTGCGAAAAAGTCACCAAAAATCAAATATTCGGATGTACCGTCTTATGAGAGCCTATAGCAGCAGTCTTCTGCCACATAAGACATAACCCATTACAAAGTACACATACCGAGTTTTAAACGATTCCCATAAAAATGTTGTGCAAATCATCAGAATACCGAATATCGGGAATATGGGGAAAATGTGATTTAAATCGCACCGAATATCGGATTGTATATGGGGTATATGGGGCTATAAGAAAACCTGGACCTATATAGACAATTTGGGATCAAGTGGAACCTTTCACAAATTCTAACAACGGATTCTTAAACAAATTCGTCTAAATTCCGAATATGCGAAAATACTGTTAAATGGTCGCTATAAGAAAATGTAGACTTATATAGAAAATGCTCCGCTACTGTTACAAAGTTATATACCGAATATAAATCGATTATGTGATATAAATCGCCAAAATGCCGAATATCTGAAAGTATCGTTATTTCGGTCTACAGGAAACTGTAAACCTATACGGATAATTTTTTCCACCAGAGGTTGAACCCATGAATCTATGGATCGAATCTTAAACAATTTCTGTTTGTGTTCAATTCCGAAAATACCGAATATCGGAAGGGACAGATATATGGGGGCTATACGAAAACGTTGACCCACGTGGCCCATTTACGAACCACTAACAAAATACACAATACAAGTTAATATACCCTCCATAGTATGGTGGAGGGTAAAAAAAAATTATAATATTAAACATCACTGCCCCGCATGAAATGAATTGAGGGATCTTAAGATGTATTTTAACGTAATCCTTCATTTCAAAAAACTTAAGAGTCAATAAGCAATCGCAATTAATGTTGACAGATACATGCTCAATGTACAAAGTTTCCCCACGCGTAATTATAGATCATCCCTTTTCAATAATGATATTGGTATTGAAATTGAATTACTCACTTTTTTCAATTTTATTTTATTTTTTATTATTTTATTTGAAGTATAAAACTGTAATTTTTTATCTCAATCTTATTTTAATGAATACATTTCTGGTTTTAGAAAGTGAATGGTGGTTACATCCCGCATTTAACACTGCATCCATGTTTTCGGTTTTCAAACATTTTTTATAGTATTAGACTGAGTCCATTAAATGACTTCAATTTTGCTCTGTTTCAAACTAAACCTGTTTTGTTTGTTTGTTTCTTGTGGCCTGAATAGAACGCTTTATTGTTTTATGGGCTAATGGTTGGCTATTTAACGCTAAAATGAATTGTATCTGGCATCGAAATCAACACTTTTGCGGATTAGTTTGGAAATGTAAAGTTTCAATAAATCATTTTTGTTAAACTTAATAAAAGAAATGAAATAAAAAATTACTTTTCCAAGGCGAGTCATTGAAAAACTTGGAAATAAAAATCCTATTCATTCTAAATACACTCTGAATTTTGAATCTTTCGCCATCGATATGGATTGGTTATTGGGACTTAGCTCTTTAGTCCATAACGTAGAAAAACGTGATGGTTTCGAAGGAATTTTAGAAGTAGCTCATTATTTTCCTTTTACTGCCTATACAGAACGTGGATTGTCTATATTACTTTATCTTTTTTTATATTTATATAGGACATTTGTACAGTTTTTCTGTTGCAGACCTGTTATTTTAAAACAAGAAACAGAAAAACTAGAAAGTATCAGTCGATATGCCATATCCGTCTAGCGAAAGGTCAAAAAAGGTTTTTTTAATTCTAAATATTAATTTTTTTAATGGGAGAAGAACAGATACGGTCCATGTTTGTGTTTAAATCCATCCGGATACATTCCTCGACTATACATTTCTATACTATAAGTATTCGCTGACATAGTCCATTTTGAAACATGATTATAAATAATCCGACGTGTTATATTTAGGCCCTCTCTTTGGGCGATATTTGTGTTCGAGTTTTGTTTGTGGAAGAAGCAATATAAATTGTTATATTTTCTTTAAATTTGCAAAAAATATATATTATAATTTTCCAAGATAAAACAACAAGGTTAGTCCCTTCGTCTCACATGCATTTCAGATTTTTTTACAATTTTGACCGTATGTTAGGGAAGTAACAATAGGAATTAACCTATATATTCAATTGTCGCACCTTATTTAGTATAGGTGGAAATATTTGGGTAAAATCGAATACTAATATCACATTTGATGATGTCTCCTATGCGGGGTGGTACAACCTGGTATGAACCGAAAATTTCTCTTTCTCATCTCATACAAATATATCTATTACGATAGACTTCGTATGGGATTAGAATTTTTAAAAATTTCGCACTTATGTAAAAACGTTGGTCAATATTGAGATGTTTTCGCAGGCGATCCAATATCATCTGTCGAAATTTTGTTTACCAAGTTTACAAAGGTATCTCGCAGGAGATACTTAAAATTAGGAGCTACGTCAAATGTGGACCTTGAATAACATTTCTGAGTGAAAAAGCAAAAATGTCTACAACCAATCCGTTTGGACTGAAAACGAAGAAGCACTACTTAGAGATAGATGTGAATCGGATGTGTAATTTTAATTTAACTTAAGTGAAATTGGGAAATTACAGAGTTAGAAGTATTACTAACAACAAAATTATCCGGCTCCGCAAATCTGGTCATTTCATTAGTATATGTTTGAAAAAACTTAACATGAAATAATATACGTTGAACATGTAGACATGAAATTAAAAGAGTTACAATTAGGGTAAATGTAATTATTTAATTGGCCTAATGCAATTGAAATCAAATTGTTGGTGAATCATATTGGGGCAGTTTGACTTTATTTTAAAACTAAGTCAATCTGCTCTAGCATGATTCACCAGCTACCAGGCATGCTCTAAATAAATTTTAGAATAGTGTGTTTTGATTTACATATTCGTTTAGTCACTTCTCTTTGAAACCTGTTATTTCGATAAAAATTCTAATAATTCATAGCATTGAAATAATACAACATTGTCTATTTTTGTGAAATATATTTTTTCAAGTCTTTTTTATGATGCTTTGTTAGTTCCGCATTATTTTTTGGGATAATAAAATTAAATAAGCATCGATTGATTGGACGTACATGTTAAGTATCAGCATTTTAATAGTCGAAGACAAATCGAAATAAGATAAACGGCTTGTCAATCAAGTTTTAGACGGAGTCTAAGGTGCGAAGTAGAGCAAAAAAAAAACATAAATCTGGACTCCAATTCCTAATATGTTTCATATGTTCAAATCCTCAGCTATGTGCTGCTTACTGAGGATATACAAGATGAGATAAAAAACTTCAACAAAGACAAAAGCCATTATTTTTACACTCTTTTAAGTTTACATTTTTTTTAATTGAAAGCAAAAAATGTCGGAAATAGCATCAAATTTTAGATTAAGTTTAGATTTATTCGAATTGGTCACCTTTGGCACGAATTATGGCCTTCAAACGGCCACTGAAACCGTCACACGCTGCCCGTTTCCCGGAGAAACGCTTGCTTGAGGTGATCAACACTTTGATATTTTTTTAGTGCTGCCAACCTTGCTTTCCAAAATACTCCAGTCACAATAGTCCAACGGATTGGTATCCGGAGATTTTGGTGGACATTGTGCCCTGGAAATGAAGCGAGGAGCCTAATTTTGACCATTCTTGGGTGAGGCGTGCTGAGTGCGATGGTGCTGAGTCCTGTTGGAAGGTCCAAGGTCTGCGGCCAAAATGTTTGCGTGCCCAAGGCTTTAATACACCCTCCAGAATATTTTCGTGATAATATTCGTCATTTATTCTGATGCCACGGTCGATTAATACGAGCGGAGAGTCACCATCGGCTGTTATTTCGTCCCACACCATCATCATGACCGGCGCTTGAGTTCTGCTGGCCAACCGAAGATGCACATTTTCAGCTGACCTCTTTGGCAAGTAAACACGATCAAACTTCTGGACAACGAATGTTTTCTCATCGGAGAAAACCAAATTCGGCAGTTCACCACTTTCGGCCAAGCGAAGCAACTTTTTAGCTCTTTTGAGTCCATTTTCTTTCTGTTGCGGTGTAAGTTCTTGCACTTTTTGGAATTTCAATGGCTTTACCCCGAGCTCATTTTTCAATGTTTGCCGAATGGAATATGGCGATATGTTCAGTTCACCAGCCGTTTTTCGGCCACTGCGACGCGGATTTCGATTAAGTCGCTTCTTTACTTTTCGAACCATTTCTGCTGATGTTGCTGTTTTCTTTCGTCCATCTCCTTGACGTCGGGTTACGCTATCAGTATCAAAAGATTAATTCACACCTAAATGTTAAGTGCTCCAACGATAGCCACTTGTGGTTTTCCAGTCAAATATAAATAATAACACGAATAACTCTTTTAAAATATATATCGGCCAACTGCTTCTTCAAAAGTTTAAAATTTTGAACTCTAAAAACTTTTGATTTCCAATCTTGGTCTGATTTTTATTAATCCTAGCACATCTCACAATCCAACCCATCTTAGCACAACTTATGTTACAACAAGCGTAAAAATGGAAAATATCGGTTCACTTTTCTCTAGCATTTCCCTCAGAAGAAAAATTGACGGAAAACTATTACATATTTTGCATATTATCTAACGGAAGTACCTGATAAAGTCCAAAAGTATCGCACGAGAATGGACAATATTCAACTACAATATGTCAACATTTGGAATAATACTAACCCTCTTAACGCGGAAAATCAACATCCGATTTTCTTTAAATTTACCCGTCCCAATATAGGGGAAGGAGAATCCAATATTTTTTGTCACCTCCCGCAAAAAAGTCCAATAATATCATTAGTTGTATAACGAGGAAGAGTACCACTGTTTTGGTCGATTGGTTTCAGTATCAGAATTTGTTATTCAATTTCTTTAATTTGGTGAAGAACTCACAATATCTATAGAATATTGAATTTAAGATATCAGCAAAATAGAAAAATTAGAAAAAAAAATCCCCATCAACTGATTTGAAAGACTTTAATTTTTTTTCTTTGTAAAACAATCAACACACCTATACAAACTGTGTATATATTTTGCGAATAGGTGCAGCGAAAGATAAAATGTGTATTTAAGGAGTAGC
Source organism: Musca domestica (assembly GCF_030504385.1). Classification (NCBI taxonomy): domain Eukaryota; kingdom Metazoa; phylum Arthropoda; class Insecta; order Diptera; family Muscidae; genus Musca; species Musca domestica. The sequence goes on along the minus strand of NW_026712328.1, from coordinate 13,048,265 downwards.
TGTATTCTACCTCCTGTCATTGTTATTATGCTTGTATGTATGTATGTACGATTTTTTCTATTTGTATTTATTGCATTAACATGCCACATACTTAAACAGTTGATAACACATCCATCCGTTTTTTTTACATTTCCGGCATTTCAAATCAAATTAAAAAGCCATCTAATTTTTTTATGAAGAAAAAAAATCAAATATTTTGGATGACAGTGTCTCATGTCATTAAAAGCGGAATAATAGCTTTATTTATATTTTATTTTCTTTGTCACAATTCGCAACTTTGTTACGAACACAAATGCACAAACACACACAATCCAAACAAAACACAAGATTTTCACTTTTTATTTGTTCGCATTTTTTTTTCTTTCATCCGATTGTGTTCTGCTTGCCATTGGCAACGACCCAAACCATACCACGATCGAAAACGGACTGTTTTGTAAACAAAAGTGGTAAATACGACTGGGCCATATTCAACACGGCTTGTACGGTGGCTTAGAAAAAGTGAAGGTGATACCAAACTTGCAACTTAAGAGCAGCAATGAAAAGAGTTAAAAGAAAATGAGAGTGAAATAAGAGACAATGCTTATTTTGACTAGAGATAACGAGACATTTACAAAATAGAAATATATGCTAAGAGGGAATTGTTTTTTCATTAAAAAATGTTGAAAACATGTGGTTGATTTAAATGAAAACAAAAGTTTTCAAAATATATTTTTAACAACTGAAAATTCATGTCCGATTGTCCATATTTTCGATGATTTTGCTACATAATAGAGATCCGATGAAATGTGTTTGCTTCATTGTCTGCTTTTTTACGTTTATGTGATTCTTTATATCCCTAACAAGGGGTCAAACGAAGTCAATACGCATAGTAGGGATGGTGAATTAATGATCTTCACTCTCTAGCTACAGATATGTCACTCCCACAACGCGACCGAGTCAAGTTTATGTTGCACTTAGTTTTCCATTAGACCGCCTTATATCTTTGAGTTTTCTTGGCATGTAAATCTTATTTTTATACCCTCCACCATACTATGAAAGGTATATTAAGTTTGTCATTCCGTTTGCAACACCTCGAAATATACATTTTAGACTCTAAAAAGTATATATATATTTGAATAGCATAAAATTCTATTCGATTTAGCGATGTCCGTCCGTCGGTCCGTCTGTGGAAATCACTCTAGCTTTCGAACGAAATGAAGTAGGTTGATAGAATTTTACTCAAATGTGTTTATGTCTGCAGAACTTTTGGTATTAAAAATGGGCCATGTAGGTCCACGTTTTGGTATAGCCCCCATATAACGGTACCTCCCGATATTCGGTATTTTGATGATTTTAGCGACATTATTCACCGGAATTGTTTCAAATTTGGTATTTGTAGTTCGAAATGGATACTACAGCCTAATACAGAAAATTGTCGGTGCAGGTCGACGTATTCGTATAGCCCCCTTATAAAGGTACCTCCCGACATTCGGTATTGTGATGATTTTAGCTATTATTCACCGACTTTTTTATTCAAGTTTAGCATTTAAATATTGTAATGGTTTATGACAAAAGTTGCCTATGCAGGTCCACGTCGTCGTATAGACCCTAATATAACGGCTACATTCAGTTCAGCCCGGCCGAACTTGCCGTTTTTTAATTCATATTTTCATATATCATTCATTTTTTTTTTTTTTTTTTTGAAATACCCACTAGAATAGTAGACAAGAGTGAAGAATGAATATACCGAAGAGTTTTTAGGAAAATCAAACTTTAAATATGCAGAAATTAATTAAAGCTACCAAAGTTATTATTTAACGGAAATTCTATATCGGAATTAATGTTAAACATGGAGGTATACCAATCGAAGCAAATGGTGCTTAATTTGGCCCAAATGTTTTTGGGCAATAGGATGGTGGGAAGGTGGAATGTTGAAATTTAGAATAGGTGTCATTTAAAATGGGTGCGGTTGTTCTTCTGGAAATGCGTACAGTTAGGGTACAAAAAGTACCTAATGGTACTAAATATCGTATAAAGTGTAGGAAAATAGCTGGAATTGTGCATTTTGGTATTAGGATCACTCAGATAAGGAGGTGAATTTGGAAAAACGTACAAGATGGTACTAAATTTGGTATAAAGTGTAGAAGCAGGACTGGAATTATAAATTTTGATATAAGGCTTTTAATACTTCCAAATTTCGCTAACGACGTTTTTAACACATAGCGTTTGAGCTGAGAAGCCAAAACCCTCTTTGTGGTGTTAGTCCACAGACTAAATGTAATTTTAAGACAATTTGCTAATGTGCTAAATTTGCCAAGAATAAAACTAAATTTTTGTATATACCACTTATCTATCTATATATATAAAAATCAATTGTTGTTTGTTGGTAACGGAATCAGTTGAAAACGGCTGGACCGATTTGCATGATTTTTTGTACAAATGTTCGTCATACCCCGAGTTAGGTTTTTAAAGAAAAAAATATTGACCACGCCTCCTTTTACGCCCACTATTACGATTTATCTAAAATCTTTATATTTGCCAAAATAGTGAAGATATCGGTTTGAGAATTATTACACGAGATGCTGTTGGCTTTCCATCCAACCCTAAGTACTTATTTAGGGGCTGAGAAACGCGCCTACTTTTATCTATCTATCTTTCTATATCTTTAATCTATCTTTCTATATGTAAAAGAAAGTTGTGTTAGTTACTACTCTTATAACATAAAGACCGCTGGTCTGATTTTAGCGATTTAGACAAATTCGGAATTGCCTCTTGGCAGAAAAGAATAAAATCCAAAAAAAAAAACGCGTAAAAATATGAAATTTGAACATTTTCATTTTGACTTTTAAAATGTACAATAGTAATGTTTTATATTGCATATTTTTTTCCATTTTCACTTACTATTTTCGACTGTACATTTGTAGTGTTTTTTTTTTTTTTTTTTTAATTCTAATATGATGTGTAGGTTTTTTGGGTAATATAAAGCCACAACGGATAAAACTGTTATTTATGGATATTATGTATTTATTCGTATTACCAAATAAATACATAAAATCTATAAATAACAGTTTTATCCGTTGTCGCTTTATATGAAAATTCTAAAATCGGGAAAAATCGACAATTTTTCAATGGAATCGAATTTCAAAATAATAGTACATTCTACCGACAAACTTCGTAATCACCTTTAAAAATTTGCCGCAAAAAAATCAGCGAACCAGTTGAAGATTCTTTTTCTTTTTTATATATTGAGATGTAATTTTTTTATTGGTTTGAATTCTGAATGAATAATATTAAAAATGAAATGAGGGCGCAATACGATGTTAAATGCTTTCTACTCCAGAACCTACATCGTGCTTCAGCTGGAAAATGCGAACACATTTAAACAAACAAAAATGACCGAAGAAGCGTTATGGGGTTAATTTCAAAAGGTGGACCTGCTTCTTTCATATGACAATAAATTGTCAAATGAGAACACAAAATGCAAAATACATTGGGACTGCAATCAGTCAAATACCGACTATAAAGAACGCAAAATAGAAATTCTACCTAAACATTCAAAATACCTTTAATCGTTTTGGCAGGTCATGATATGGATCATAACCCCTGATAACGGAACAACCGGTTTCAAGTATATTCTACATTTTAACCATATTTTTCGTACTAATTTTAGCTTATGTTGATAATTTAAGAAGAAACCATCTTTGCAAAAAATTATCACGTTTTGGTATCACCATCATATGATTTGAGGTATTTTCGGGGTCTTGGCCATTTTTTTTTTTTCATTTTTTGGCCCTTATTTGACATCTTTGTTTCTAAGGGGGAAGAAAACCTCTTCTTATAAATTTTTATTTTTCGGAAAAGTGCGCATCTTAGTCTTGAGGCTACCTGGGGTAATAAACCCTGGGGTAGAAAAACATCTTACAGATAATTATCCTCATAGGATTTTATTTAAGTATAGTCCCCACATTAGTATACCGCCAAGTCCACTCTCCCAACCAATGTGTGGTCAGAAAAGAAAATTTGGTACTCTACTGAATTTGTAACCTCCAAGAGAATATTGGTTGGGAACGTAGATTTGGGATGTACGTCTATATGAAATAAACTCCGAAATGTCAATCTGGGACTCATTCAGTCGGAAATTGTGGCAGAAATATTAAAAAAAATACGATATTATAAAGTAACTTTATTGGATCTCCATCGCACAATTTAAATGACAAACAATTAATGCCCATCTTACGGTAATCGGAGCAAAAGAGTAATTTTTTTGGCTATTCTGACAACATTCTGGCTTCAAGTATGAGGTGGACAAAACTGAATACCACGCAGTACGGTATTTTAAACGTTGGAAATACAAATTTCAAATTATAGCTCATTTGAATGCTTTTTACAATATCAAAAATTGAGCTGAATTCTCACATGGGGCTATTATAGATGTTCTTTATCATATAGGTATTTAACACTCAAATTAAAGCCTATAGCTGAAAAATAAGATCAGGCTATTCAAAATATTTAAAACCGACGGTAATTATAATTTTTGCCATGAATATTAATTTATATTTAGTCATGGAGTCATTACTTATAATCAAAATTGGAGTAATTATAATGTCGTCATTACTTATAATCAAAATTGTGCCGCCCACATAAGTCAGATCTGTGATTTATTATGCTTTAAAGACTAAAAGTACGGGCCGGCAACGCGGACCGGGCCAGCTAGTTATATATAATTTTACATTACATTTCTTCATTTGACATTTTCCCCAAAAAATAGTACTAAAGAAGATTTTGAGATTGAAAACGTCTAAAACATATAATTATAGTTACATTTTATGTAGACTATTACCAATTTTGGTTTTTTCTGTATCAACGAGGTTTTATGTTACTTTTATGAATCAATTCAAAAAAGTTCAACAAAGAAAACCCTGAAAAAATAGAAGATATTTTCTCTTTTTTTTGCAAAATTGGTACACATATTTTCCTGACATTTAATCAAAATTAAAGTTATATTTACTATGGTGTCTTATTAGGTATAGGGGTTGGTTAAAAGAGAAACGGGTTGGCTAAAAGAGAAACATTTAAAAAGGCCAAACAGACTTCTTTCGTTTCTCGTTGGATGGTTAAAATCTTTGAATAAAATATTCCTCGTCCTAAAACAACATGTGCGATTCAGGGATTTTGAACAAGAGGTAGAAATTTGATGTACCCAGAATTTTAGTATCTGATCAATATATGACCAATATATTGATCAACATCTCATGGAAACTATTAAATTTAGTACCAAAATTATACAAATCTTGCAGTCGCAGTTCACGAAACAAAAGCATTTTCGTCACGAAGCACCTTATTGAGCCGTCGTAGTCACGTCAACTAGCCAAGTTACCGCATTGAGGCTCAAAAAGCCGAAGAATTATTGCTGAGAAGCCTATTCATTCTCAACGTGTGACTGCTTGGTGGGGATTATGACGAGGTCATTAGACCTTGCTCTTTTAAAAATGAGTTCGATTCAACATTTTTTATAGGACGGAAAGTTAGATGGTATTGATTATAACCACTGCTCTTTACGGGAGAAGTTCCCGGAGCGTGTTATCTCACGAAGAGACGATCACAATTGACCACCTAAATCTTGTGATTTAACAACACTTTAAAGATAAGGTTATGTCAACATTCCAGTGTCGATTCCAGATAACGAAGAGAGAATCCGTGCGGCTATCGAAATCATAAGAAATCCACTTTGCAATTTGGTCACGCAAAATTTAATGAAAAATATATGGCTATATTAGCGCGTTTTTCTAATGAACATTTGGCTGTTTTTATACCCTACAACACTATGTGTTGGGGGTATTATAAGTTTGATTGGGCCAAAAATTATGTAACACCACGAAATATTGGTTTCCCACATAGGAAAGTATATATGGATCATCCTAGCTCGCTGAGCTGAGTCGATCTAGCTATGTATGTCCGTCCGTCTGTCCGTCTGTCCATGTTAATTTGTAATCACTCTACAGGTCGCAATTATGGCCCGATCTTCACGAAATTTGGAATGGAGGTCGGGGTTGGGCCAGAATAGAACCCTATTTCTTTTTGAGATGATCGCCAAATGTTTAGGGGTTGAAATGGACCAAATACTGAAAAAATGTCGCAATTATAGACCAATCGACGCGGAATTTCGCATGTAGCTAGAGTTTAGGACGGGGAAAAAGCCTACCAATTTGGGTGGTCATCGGATAATATTTAGCGGGTAAAATAGACCATATATTTTGTGTTGAAAAAAATCAACATTTTTGATTAAACCGCGAATATTTTAAATCCCGGCGAAATCACAAAGCCATGACAAGGTTACTTCTGACCTTTACATTGATGTTAACATCCAACAAATCGGATATAGAGCAAAATATGTTCGATATATATGTCTATCAAAGAAGATATGCTTGAAAGATCCCTTATATGTCGAGAACGGCTGAACTGATTTCGACAGTTCTCATTAATTCAGAATGGCCTCTTGGCAGGAAAGAAAAAACGTCTAAAAAAATCTCATAAAAATATCTCTCTAAAGATGAAAATATTGATTTTTTAAAATTTTCTCATATTTTTTCAATTTTGTCATATTTTTGGCATATTTTCATTTTGAATTAAACATTTGGTAATATTTCTACAGCTAACAAAACTAAGTAGTTATGACATCAGAATATCATATACAGATCGCATTTATGGCCCGATCCTTACGAAATTTTGCATGGGGATAAGATGAGGGCCAGAATAGAAGCCTACTCTTTTTGGAGATGATCGCCATATATTTAGGGGTTGAAATGGACCAAAAAACTGCAAAATTGTCGGCAGGTCGTAATTATCGCCCGATCATCACGCACATTTGAAAGGGGGACATTGCGAAAGCCAAGCAGTTTTGGATGGCCATCCAAAAATATTCAATGTGTGAAATAGTTTGCCAACTTTTGTAGACAAAATACGAAAATGTCCATTCCAGAGACTTTTTCGAGAATTCGCAAATACAGGAAAGACGCACTTCTGACAATTTCGTTAACGAATATAGTCAAATGTCTGTATCTCATATAGATGCGTTTCAGTCAAAAACCAATAATAAATGTTAATCTTTTGCCACTTCTAAGAAATTATAGGTCTTTGGGAAATATTGGTTCCAGATCTAGGAAGACCATTTAAGTGCAACATCTACCAATAAATTGGAAATGAGCAAATTAGTTTAAGTTGCTATTATTCGAAAATTAGAGAACGAAACCTGATGGTTTTCTTTTATAATTTGTCACAATATCTTGTGGAATTCTTTCGAGTATCTCGCCTATATAAAATGTATCGTTTATTATAGTGTTGTAGGGTATTCAACGGTCGGCCCCGCTCGACTGTAGCCTTTGCTTACTTGTTTTTTATATTTTATTCAAAAATTATAATAATAAATTGGTTTTGGGTAATGGCAAAAGAAGTATTGAATTTTCACCACGTTCTAATGAGGGCTAAATACAATATCTTCTCAAATAACTGTGGTTGCAAATCAAATACTTTTTCAAAACCATAGAAGACCAAGAGGTCTTCTCTTATAAAAGACCATCAGGTCTTTTTTCATAGAAAACCAGGAGGTCTCCTTCTTATAAAACACCAAATATCTTCTTAAAGAAGACCAACAATTCATAGAAGACCAAAAGTTTTTTATTCGTAGAAAACCAAGTAGTCTTCTTTCATAGAAGACCAAGAGGTATTCTTCTTATAGAACACCAAATATCTTCTTATAAAAGATAAGTATTTCTAGAAGACCAGAAGGTTCTGCTGCATAGAAGACCAGAAGGTATTCCTTCAAAGAAAACCGGGTGGTCTTCTTTCATAGAAGACCAGAAGGTATTCATAGAAGACCAAGACTTTAATATATATAATATAAATACCGCTGCAATTCTTAAAACACTTCTAATCGGTGGAAACGTTTAATGGGTTTTACACCCAAAATTTAGACAATTTTCTCAACCAAAATTATTTACGACAAGAAATAATTTGAAAATTACACATTAAAGGGTCTTTTAAGAAAGTATCAATATCTCGCTTCTCATGAAAATTATAATAATTAGAATCAAAATAATTATTAAAAATTAGAAAAATTATCATTTTTGTTTTACCCATATTTAAGTTTTAATGTCTTTTATTTTCATTCTGGAAACAAGCAAATCTTATGTTTAAAATAAAAATCTGGAACAATTTAAAAAAAATTATTCAAGTCAGAAAATTGACTTTTGGTCATATAATTCGAATTTTGAAAAATAGTGTGTTGGTAAATACCCTTGGTGAGTTATAAGTCTGCCATAAAATTCTCAATTCTCAGGGCCACACTTTTTTCAACGGGATGAACACATCTTAAGATCTCTGAGTAGAGCGGCTACTAAACTAGTTGACCTTAACCTAACCCGATACGGTAAGGGGTGGAAGGAAACATGTGTCATAAATATTAATTAATTTATTTATTAATTATAACGCCTATACCACTCAAACCTCAACAGTATGAAATGTGTGAACGAACTTATTCCAAATGAATCTGGCTATCAGCCACAACATCGTACACAGCTTAAAGAAATATTTGTTTTTCTTGTAAACAAGGCTTTAATTGATGACTTCATGTGGTTTTTCCATTTGCTAATGAAGATTTCAACGGATATTGAGTGGAGGCTTAATCGATTATTTTCACTACTGCCAAAATTGAGTTAACTGTTTATGGCTTTGACTTGGTCCGTGATCGATTAAATGTGAGTTTAATTTTAAGAGCATTTTTCTACGTTGCTCTGCGAAGTAAAGGTGAATATTAATCTTGTAATTTCGTTTGTAAGACGGAGGGGGAGTCCTATGAAGTATGAAAAAAAATATCAGAAATATATAACAATACAAGCTCAATAATTTGGATTTTTAGAGGTTTTTTGCATAAAACTCTGGAGGGTGTATTAAAGCCTTGGGCACGCAAACATTTTGGCCGCAGACCTTGGACATTCCAACAGGACTCAGCACGCACCACCCAAGAATGGATATAAAAGTAGGTTCCTCGCTTCATTTCAAGCGCACAATGGCCACGAAAATCTCCGGATCTGTTGGACTAAAAAATATCAAAGTGTCGATCACCTCAAGCAAGCCCTTCGCCGGGAATGGGCCAAAATACCGCAGAGCAATATTCGGGCAGCGTGTGACGGTTTCATTGGTCGTTTTAAGGCCATAATTCGTGCCAAAGATCATGACCAATTCGAACAAATCTAAACTTATTCTAAAATTTGGTGCTATTTCCGATATTTTTTGATTTCATTCAATAAAATTTAAAACAATTTAAAAGTTATGGCGTTTGACTTTGTTGCAGTCTATTAGAAATTCAGTTGCCTTTAGCAGTTTTATTCAAATTAGCATGATCTGATTAAGATCTGGTATGGAGTCGTTCCCCAAGAATTGGGATCTGATATTTGAAAACGCTGGGCATTGACACAGAAAATGCTTTAACTTTCATCATATTTCTCGCATGCCCTGCACGACTTCATTGTCCCATAGGAATACATGGGCGTTCCTTGCCCAAGTCTTTAACTCTAGACGTGACGCATTTAGCGGTAATGGATTGTCCAAATTAACTGTTACTGACTTCCTGTCTTTTTTAGGCGAGAGAGTTCGCTATATCGTTACTTCTTATTCCCGCATGACCTAATACCCGTCTTCTGTATAACAAATGTTTCCAGTCGGTCTTTGTGATAGGAATCCGTCGATCCAAAAGTCTCTGGTGGGAATTATTGTTTCACAGGAGGCAGCAGCAATTGTTTCAGGTATCAGGTCCAATACAAGTTTTTCCATTGATTGTCCCGTTGTCACCTGTAAATTTTTTCATGGCATGTCACGTGGCCTTTATGTATCCACTCGTCCGTCGTCGGAGACTTATGGTCCTGACGGGGACTTTAAACCGTAGCTGAATATATATTGAGTGAACATAAAATAAAATTATCTCTAAAGCCCTAGTTGGCGTTGTCCTCATTACACTGCAGATACTTAAGCAGCACATTGTGTAATATTTTCGTATTACATTTTGTATCCATAGCTGTCCACCAGGCTACTGATGCGTATGTTAGAACAGATCTGATTACTCTTTTGAATAGCCAGTGTAGCCTATAGCGGTTTTACACATTACCAAGCACCTATGAGCTTTATTTGCTCTTCCTTTGATGTTGTCTTTCCACTTAAGTTTCCTATTCAGGATCACTCCCACATATATTACCTTATTAGAAATGTTGATTGTCTTTTTGGGAAGTGTCCAAGTTTTTTTTTTCTAGTGAATAGACATATCTGAGTTCTCCGGGTTTACGTTAAGACCTATTGATCTAGTCCAGTTGTATGCAAATTTCAGATCCGACTCGGTCCTTCTGCATATCAAGTTAGGGTTCTTTCTCCTCAGAAGTATAATAATGTCGTCTGCAAACAGGCTGATTGAAATCCTTCGTTGGTCAAAGTCTTTAATAGACTGTTTATGGCAGTAACCCACAATATAAAAAAGTCCCTCCCTGTGGCGTTCCCTGATTAAATTTGTCGCTTATGTTAACGTAATATAGCCCACAACTTATCCATCTATCCTTAGCATATGGTGAAACCAGTCTCTGAGGCCCGGTGTAAGGGTGGTGTAAGGTCACTGTTGCATAAGGGGCACGGTGGAGTGGCAACGATACTGATTACTCCAGACTCGGCCAAGATGAGGTGGAATATGAAACGGTAAAACATCCACACTTCCACTCACCAACTCTCCTCGGTCAAACCACATTTTTTTTTAAATTTGCTATCTGCTAGAAACTAAACATATCTTGTTGATATTATGGGTACATGCGGACATTTTTTCCAATGTTTTTATAATCTTGTGTTGTTGTTTTTATTCTTTATCGTGGTATATAAAAAAAATATTAAAATATTCATTTTTACAACTACGAAATTTTGAATCAATAAATTATTTCTAAAAATAATTCTCAAGGCATTAGAAGTTTTTAAATGAAATCCCATGAAGGAGATAAAAATACGTTCTCACAGTGACATCAAAGATTTCATAACAATTCCGTCTCGCATAACTTCTTCCCTAGTCGTTTTAATGTTTCCAAAATATTTAACTTATCCATTAATTATTTCAATTACATTAAACGCGGCATAAAAAAGCCTTGCCATCAAGTCTATGTTTGAAAAGCAACACAACAACACATTCGCAATAAAATCGAAAGGAATAGCTGTTAATGATGGAAATGTTTGTGGTCGATGGACTGCGTTTGGTTTTTTTTTTTGTTGTTGTTAGCAAAACAGCTGTTGCCTTCGCTGTCGAACATCAAAAATATGTTGATTATTGTTTTGCTTTTGATTGCACTGTAAAGCAATTACATAGATTAACTGGAAATTGCATTAGATTTGCTGAACTGCGGTGCAAATCAAAAGTCACTAATCGACCAAATACCTATTTCTAATCACTAAAATCAATCATCAGCAAGCAATATCATTTGATTTTTGATTCGTAATACCTGACGAATGTACAGAAAATAGAAGAGACGTGTTATGTTATGGCATTTAAAAGATTTAACAAAATGAGTTGTGATACGAGTTCTATGATTATGGCCATATTACAGCAAAACATAAATAATTTCCAAAAAATGTGTTTTCTGAACATTTTTTGGCAGTCCTAACTGTAAAAAATCAATCTACTAACCCTCATATATATCATGGTATAATTGTTACAGGTAGCAGCGAATCCCAGTTTATTTAACACTACAGGGTGAGATGAAAAAACGGCAACAAACTTCAGACTGTTGTCATTTCTAAGCCACTCGTCCTTTAAATGTATTCCAGTGACAGCTTATTTTATTGTTTACAAGCGTACAAAAGCATTTTTATGAGAATTTTCCCGAAAAAAGTTATTTACGATGGAATGCAAGATTTATTTGTATTTTGCTGCAAAATTACAAGTGGCTATCGTTAGAGCACTCTAGCATTTAAATGTGAATAAATCTTTTGTGTCTCGTACCATCGCTCGTTACCGTGATACTAATAGCGTAGCCCGACGTCAAGGAAGTGGGCGAAAGAAAACAGCAACGTCGGCAGAAATGATTCGAAAAATTAAAAAGCGACTTGATCGGAACCCGTTTTGCAGTGGTCGAAAAATGACTCGTGAGCTAAACCTATCGCAATATTCCATTCGACAAATAATGAAAAATGAGCTCGGGGTAAAGCCAAAAAGTGCAATAACTTACACCGCAACAGAAAATGTGCACCTTCGGTTGCCACCAGAACTCAAGCGCCGGCCATGGTGATGGTGTGGGCCGCCATAACAGCCGATGGTCGCCCTCCGCTCGCATTAATCGACCGTGGCATCAGAATAAATGGCGAATATAACAACAGTGTTGTTCTTGTAAAGTATTAGTTGTTGTAGCTGATGCATACACCCTGAAATATAGTATAAGGTAGATAATTACTTTGTAGATGTTGTATACCTATGGCCGGCGGATATGTGTACAGCCTCGTTGACTGGTCTGTGGTGTAAACGCGGACATCGCGATAAAGGGAAATGGCCCTTCCAGCCGGCATATTATTTTTGGCTTTCGGACATTAATGTTCCTATCAATGAAAAGTTGATTTCAAATATTTGTTAGACAGTTAACATTTCCATTCATTCATTAAAATGAGCGCGAACTTGCTGTCAGTCGAAATCATCCAGAGAGGCTATCCGAAGTGTTTGTTCTGTTAATTTGTTTGATACTTCCAACTTAATGTGAGGCCCGTCCAATCCATAAACATAAAATGCAACCAAATTCTTGTGAGTAGCATTTAACCATGGACACGTTTTGTAATGCCACAAATTAAACAATCCTAATTGCACACTGCGTACATTTATGCATCTGGCCCGACAGCTTCTTTTGTCAGAAATTAACTTGTTTGGACAATTTCGATGCATGCATCATCAGTCATTGGTGGTTGGATGTGCATTAAATGTTGGGTGGGTAAGCGACCTAACTCAATAGGCTGGCTAGCTGGCCGACTCTCTGAGTTGTGCAGTATCCATCCATCCGTCCATCACCCATTCCATTTTTGACAAATTTTCTTTTCGACAATCGTATTTAATGACTCCATTCCACACACGACTCGCCTCGCCCGTTGAAGTATACATGTCGGTGAATTAATTAAATTAATCTAAAAGCAAAAGCAAAGACAGCTCTGCAAATGGGCTGACGGCAAATTGAATTGTATTATTTGTTGTAAGATACTTGTTGACAATTGCCAATGCAGATGTTTTATGGATATCTCTCATACCAGGAATGCAAATAAGTTGCTAAAACTATTTCGGAAAAAGTGAATGACAAGTCTAAAACAACAAATTCGAAACAACTTCCATGCAAATGTTTCGTCGGTAACAGACTTAGCATGAGTTTCCATTACCAAATAATAGGTTTCCTAATTAATTTTTGGCAGTGGTATTGACCTTCATATCAACCTTCTAATCTATTATTTTCAAGGACAAGCGGCACAAAATTCTTTGACCACTGAGAATTGATAAATATTAATGTTTGATCTTCCCACAATCCTTTTTTTACTTTGACCGCTGCTGGCTGCAATCTTTCCGTTTGGATCGTACCCCATGCGAGTTTAGATTTTGTGGTCCAACATTCTGCCGCCTACACATTATTTGGTATGATAAAAGTTATTTTAACTGAAATTTTTAGCTTATTCGTAATATAGAGGGTGAGTAAGTAGCATTCATTTTTTAGATTAGTGGTAATGCAGAAGCTGTATAGTGAACATTACTAGTAGAGTTTAAATTGACCTGGGTTCTTTTCCCGAAGTGGATCTTGAAACACGGTGCCCCCATTATTAAGTACTTGGTAAGAGAAACAAAGTAATTTTGTCTTGTGATTTTTATAGGCATTGCCCCAGGGACGAACCCTATTGGAATTGGTGAGAATCGGTTCAAATTTAGATATAGCTCCCATACAAATCTTCAACCGATTGCGCCCATATCACCAATGGCCAATATCAGTACTAATGACCTGCATTTTGGCACATCCGACCGAATTGAGTCTAGATGCCAGTTCATAAAATTTGGGATTTTAAGTCCCTCACATGCGCAATATGCACTCCACAAGAATGATATGTGGTACCGGGCATTAGATACTGCTTACAAATACGTTTGCCACATTTTTTCGAGATGGGTTCATGGATTAGGATATAGCTACCATATTTATCCAATATTTATCCAATATCAGGTTAATTGCTCACCAAATGGCTAATATCAGCCCAAATGGACTGAATACCTCCTAGAAACCAGTATTTCAAATTTGGTGTAAATCGGTTCAAATATAGCTAAAGCTCTCATATATGTTTTATCCAATTTGGGGTTTAATGTCCCTCACAAGCGTAATATGCACTCCACAACAATGATACAGCTCTGAAATATGTGTTTCACATTTGTCACACATTTTTATAAACTGACATTGGCTGATACCTTCTTACTTATTTTTATTTTGGTGCGTAAGCATCTGTAAATTATGAAAAAATAATAAGTGGTCCACTGTGAACAAATGATTAAATGATGCAATAAATAATTAAATAAAACAACTGACATAGATATGTATAGATATTGCTTTCAGATATTCTCCCCATTTTTAGCTTCAGTATATTTATTTTGCCAGAGAAAAATTGCCACAATTGAAATTGGTTTAAAATAAGCCAAAATCGGAGAAATGTTTTATTTAGAATAGGGGGACGTGGGAGTAGCGAAAAGTGCTAACCTACCACTGATTCAAAATAGGTTTAAATCGCAACTGTTGTCGCTGTAGATAAATTTAACAAACACGGTGTTTTTTTTCGACTCAATTACACCAGCATATTCCCATTTACAACTGCACTGTCTTGTAACCATAAAGTGCGATTTGAGATTCAACACCTCAGGGCTCATGTTTAAGATATTTGGTATTCATATATATTTCGATTTATTTCCAATGTCTTTGATGAATTATGGCAATAGATTACATTTATTCACAAACAAACACACACACACAAACAAGCATCAAGGACACTCTGTGTCGCCACGATGGGGGATGGGGTAGGGGCGGCAGTAAGTAACCCACCACTAATTGTCGCCACCAATGGGTCCTTTCACATTTGTTTTTACCTTTGAAATAGAAACAGAAAAATGCAATTTTTGTTATTTGCTTCTGGGTCGATACGCGATAGGTATTAGCGGTTGTCAAGACCAGAAATGCTGAATGAAAAGTAGCAGCAAACGGTTTTGTCACAGGCATTATAATTGAAAATGAACTGCAAATGGAAATGGAAAAATACCCATACAGACAAGGAGTCAAAGGCTTTTGGAGTTGAAATGAAATCTTCATGGAACAGGAAATAAAAAAAAAACAAATAAACCTATGTATGTACGTAGGTACAACTTCAAAGAGGCGGAGAATATTTTTTTCTATTTTTTTTTTCGTTAGCTGACAACCGTTTGTTTTACACCGTAGAAATATTGCAAAATATAGACCTTGTCTCAATAAATTTAATAAAATAAGTAAAAGGTATTTCCATATTGCGTGCCTTGTTTAAATTTATTTGGTATTTAGACGCATCAGAAGCCAATGGAAATAATGCAATGGCATGATACAAACAAGCTAGAAAAGGGCGGAGACGATTATGTGATACCCTGCACCACAACTTCTGGAAATGAGTGTAATAAATATAAGTTCCCACACAAACCAATATTTCGAAGTGTTACGAACGTAAATGTCACATACATATAAAAACTCCTACGGCGTTCCAACATGATTGGGAGCTGTTCATTTAAAGCCTTAGATATGTTCAATTCTCCATGGGAGTGATCGAAGAGTAAGAGTTTCACAAGAAGTTTATTCTCCATTCATTTTTATGTCCTCCACCATTATATTCATGATAGACCCTACAAAGTATGGGTAAATTCAGCGTAAAATTCTAAGACAATTTAGCGATGTGCGTCTGTCTGTTATAATCACGCTATCTTTTGAACGAATTGATATAGAAGGCTAGAATTTTGCATACATGTGTATTTTGTAGTCAGGTTAAGTTCGTAAATGGGCCTCCCTCATCCCTTTTCGTATAGCTCCCATATAACGATACCTCCCGACATTCAGTATTTTTATGGTTTTAGCAATTTAATTCACTGAAATTGTTTCGTGTTCGAGGTTTATAATGGGTTCTACAGCCTATGTCTAAAAATTTCGTATGCAGGTCCACGTCTTCATCATGAGTGTATATATAAATATATAACTGTACCTCCCGATATTCGGTATTTTTATGATTGTAGCTACATTATTCACCCGATTTGCTTTTAATTTCTTATTCGAAGTTTGTAATGGGAACTACAGCCTATGCCTAAGAATTTTGTTTGCAGGTCCACTTCTTCGTATAGCCACCATATAACGGTACCTCCCTTTATTCGGTATAAAGGTATAATGGTATTTTTCTTAATTTTTTAAAATTGTTCAAGTTTCAAGTTTGGCCCGGCCGAACTTAGCTGCTTTTTTACTTGTTTTATGCTGGAGCGTTGTAGATATTGTCGACAATGGTCTTCGACAATTTTTCTTTTTTTTATAACAATGACAATAACTAAAAGAGTGCTTGATTTCAAATAAATTATGATATTATGGCTTATGATATTCGGATTATGGTATTCTGGTATATATATTATACATGTATAATCAGAATCTTATTTGAGAAATGAGCTACCATGGTACCACGATGAGGAGGAGATACCAAATATTTTTATGACGAATATCGGGAGGTATCGTTATATGGGGGCTATACCAAATCGTGGACCTACACATGCAACGTTTCGCCAACGGAACTAGAACCCATTATGACCTATAAATACCAATTTTCAGACAAATACGTGAAAAAATATGGCAAAAATCATCAAATTACCGAATATCGGGAGGTACCGTTATATGGGGGCTATACCAAAACGTGGACCTATAATTACAATGACTCGCCACACCAACTGGGACCCATTATGATCTACAACTACCAATTTTTAGAGAAATTCGTGAAAAAATGTGTCAAAAATCATCAAAATACCGAATATTGGGAGGTACCGTTATATGGGGACTATACCAAAACGTGGACCTATACATACAATGTTTCGCCACACGAACTAGGACCCATTATGACCCATCCAATACCAATTTTGAGACAAATCAGTGAAAAAAATGTGGCAAAAACCATCAAAATACCGAATATCGGGAGGTACCTTTATATGGGGACTATCCCAAAACGTGGACCTATATATGTAATTTTTTGCCACACGTACAGGGACCCGTTATGACCTACAAATACCAATTTTCAGACAAATCCGTGAAAAAATGTGGCATAAATCATCAAAATACCGAATTTTGGGAGGTTCCATTATATGGGGACTATACCAGAACGTGGACCGATATATCTCATTTTCAATACCAACCATCCTAGACACAATACAAATTGCTCTGCTAAATTTTGGCGTCAAATAATGTGGGCTGTATCTTGATTTGAACAGACAGACAGACAGACATCGTTAAATCGACTTAGAATTTTATGCTGATTATGAATATATATATATATATATATATATATATATATATATATATATATATATATATATATAAAGCGAGGAACCTCGTGACCAAACCTCTTTGCCAAGTAAACACGATCATTTTGTTTGTTTATAAACTGCTGGACAACGAATGTTTTCTCATCGGAGGAAACGAAATTCGGCAATTCACCAAATTTGGCCAAGCGAAACAAATCTTTAGCTTTTTTGAATCTATTTTCTTTCTGTTGCGGTGTGAGTTCTTGCACTTTTTGGAATTACAATGCCTTTACCCCGAGCTTATTTTTCAATATTTGCTGAATGGAATATTGCGTTATGTTCAGCTCACGAGCCGTTTTTTCGGCCACTGCGACGCGGGTTTCGATCAAGTCGCTTTTTTACTTTTCGAACCATTTTTGCTGATGTTGCTGTTTTCTTCCGTCCAATTCTCTGACGTCGGGCTACGCTACCAGAATCACGGTAACGAGCGATGGTACGAGACACAAAAGATTTATTCACATTTAAATGCTGGAATGCTCTAACGATAGCCACTTGTGGTTTTCCAGCCAAATATAATATAAAGACACTATCACGCTTGAATTCCATCACGAATAACTTTTTTTCTGGAAAATTCTCACCAAAATGCTTATGTACGCTTATAAGCAATATAATGAGCTGTCACTGGAATAATTTTAACAGCTGTCCGTCGAGTAGCTTAGGAATTTCAGCAGTCTGAAGTTGGTTGCAGTTTTTTCATCTCACCCTGTACATTGTCAGCAGCTACTGTGCGATTGCATACCAATGTTTATCATGAGTTTTATGTAGCGAGAGGAAGGACTTCCCATTGCACTCTAAAATTAAGTTTCCATTGTTACACCATGTTATGGTCAAAGTTTTAAATAATGTTATAAACTGCTTTGAAACCGCACATATTACTTAATTTTTGAAGACAAGTATGGTCCGGTCTTGTACGGTAACTGCTACATTAATTGTCTCATTGTGCAGAGGGGGTGTGTACTCCACACAATTAATAATAACCAAAAAATTACATCTTTTTACAGCTGTGCATTTGTACAATTATGATTCCGTGCGTTCCCACGTTGGAATAATTACCATGTAGAGGACTGATAATACTGAATGGAATGCTACGAAACTAAAAGAAGAAGTAGACGCTGAATTGCCATAGAAAATATTATGTCGCAAGGTACAAGCAAAGCCTATAACAATTAAATATTTAGAAACATAGTTGAGTGGTAGCCTTGTTCCAAACTTCTTAAATAATCTTACTTTTTTTCTTACATAAATATTTTAGGTGTTTTGATATTCAAAAAAATATTTGTAATCCTTGTAGTATTCCAAAGTCATGGGAACATCTTTAATTCCTAAATAATTCTTAAGCTTCAGCATACCTTCTCTTTGCAAGTTTGACTAAAGCTCAGGAGTTATGTCAATTTCATCTCAAAGCGCCCTGAGCAAGCTATAACTTCTATGCTATAAACCGAATCCGCAAGGTTTTTATACTCCGCAAGGAACTTCGATTTCAAATCATTGCCTAATTCCATAAAAAGAAATGGAAAATATTTTTCAATCTTTAGTTTTTTGCAAAGTAATTTATTTACATTGTTATACAATGGGAGACAATATGAGATGTGGAATTTTGAGGAGGGGTTATAGTATTTGATTAGTAGATCAACTCCACATGGGCCGTTCATACCCTTTTTATACCCTCTACTATATTATGGAGGGTATATAACTTTGACATTCCGTTTGTAGCTCCTAAAAATACTAATGTCAGACCCATCCAAGTATATATATTTCATCATTCCGATGTCCGTCAGTTTGTCTGTCGGTTGTAATCACGCTATCTTCGAACGAATTGTGATAGAAGGCAAAAATTTGGCACACATATGTATTTTGCCAGTAGACAGGTTAAGTTCTTAAATGTGGCATGTCGGTCCACGTTTTCGTATAGCCCCTATACGACAATAATAATTCTCCATTTTTTTATTTTAGCGACATTCTTCACTGGAATTGTTTCAAATTTCGTATTGGTAGATCTTAATGAGTTATATAATCTATGACAAAAAATTACTTATGCAGGTCCACGTCTTCGTATAGCCCCCATATAACGGTACCTCCCGATATTCGGTATTTTTATGCTATTAGAAATGTCCACGACTGCACTATTTTACTTTTCGATTTTATATGCATTCAAAATTTTAAATCGGTATATTTTGTGGGTTTTAAATAAAAATAAAACAAATTCTAGAATTTCAAATATACGTAAAAAACTTTTTGATTTTTGTCTTTCCTTCAGCGTAAACACACAAATCACTCGGTATACCAACTTGTGACCATGCTAAGTACAGCTGACCATGAAAAAAGTAGGAACATGCCAAATTTAGTCCGCATACACGAAGAATTTGTCCTTGTGATTTACTAATTGTCACTTACAGTTGAACTGCATTTCCGTTGCTAGTAGAGGGATTTAAGGTAGCAATACAACTGAACCTATATACTTCCCTGTAAAAATCGCAGCCTCAATTAAATTGTTATGTAGTTTTTGTTGTTGCAAAATGGTCAGGCTTATCCCTTTATTGTTGTTTTTATAAAAACAACGTTTGTTTATTAGTGGAGAACGATGGTAATGTTTACCAGGGGGTAAGGCAGGGAATACCTAGGTTTCGGAAAGAGCCACCAATCCTCATCAGTTCCCTTGTTTTTTGTCTGGGATATTCTCCCCAGAAGTTATTTTAAAATAACTTCTATGACAAAAAACATTTTTTACCCAAGTGACGAGATCGTAAGCTCAATAGAAGAGGAACCAAAGAATTAAATAAAACTAAAATTCTTTTGGAAAGTCTTCTAAATCTTACAACCGCACTTATAACCATTTTCATCTTTCTCCACTTGTTATGCTTTCGTTCAACCTTTTTGTCATAGAAGTTATTTTAAAATAACTTCTGGGGAGAATATCCCAGACAAAAACAAGGGAACTGATGAGGATTGGTGGCTCTTTCCGAAACCTATGTATTCCCTGCCTTAACCCCTGGTAAACATTACCATCGTTCTCCACTAATAAACAAACGTTGATTTTATAAAAACAACAATAAAGGGATAAGCCTGACCATTTTGCAACAACAAAATACTACGGTATCCCGAACAAACAAGCCCACTGTTCTGTTATGTAGTTTTTTTATTATTTTATTATTTGACAATTAATATTTTAGACCAAATTCCGTGATATATTCCACACTTCATTGACATTGACAGGAAAATCTCTTCAGTGGTTTTGTGTCTTAAATTACAAACGTACAAACATTTTCCTCTTTTATAGATATAGATTAACATACAAAAATACTTCCTAATATTTTGACTTTACTTCGCTGGATTTATGTTAAATGTTCGAAATTTGAATTGTATTACTTGTAGAACAGTTGATTAAAAACACGGTCTTAATTTCAGGTATTTTTTTACGTTTCTGCCATATGTTCCAACTATTTTACAATTTTAATAGTCTCAGTAAGAAGAACCTTCCCTACAAAAAAAATATCAATTTTCCACAGTCCAAATATGCAGGCACATTACGTTTTTATTATCTATTTTGAGCGTTTAGCCATAGCCATACATATTGGGGACCCTTTATCTAAGCTAAGCAAATACTATCTTCTTCAATTTCATTGAAAAAAATGACGAAAATGTATGTACGTTCGTTTGTAATATATGTACTCGAAAACCGCTGCACAGATTTTCCTGAAAATATCCAAGTATGCTACTAAATCGCCTGAAAGTAACATAGGTTATATACATTTTTGAAATTCCACTTGGAACTGGAGATACAGCATCAGAATCGGAGGTACCTTCAAAAAAATTAGATTTTTTATGCACATATCTATTGATCGTTTACAAATACACTCTTCAAATTTGGAATGCGTAAAGGAATTTGGAACAAAAATAAATTTTGTCAAATTATATTAAAATCGGTATAGATTTGAATAGATCCCATTTATTTTCGGCCGATTTCACATATTTGATGCACTCAACACGATATGTAGGTCCGACTCCAATGAAATTCGGCATGTGTGACTTAATTTGGTATAAAAATAAATTTGTCAAATTATATTAAAATCGGTTCAGATTCGGATATGATTGTGCCCTTGCAATGGTATTAGGCTTACAGTAAAAAACTACACAAAAATTTAATTGAGGATACGAAGTACGTTGCTGCCTCGATTTCTGTAATTGCAACAAAAATGCCACTCAACTTCTAAAGATTGCAAATTCCCTGCAGGCTATGCGGACTAAATTTTATTTTTTTTCGAAAGGGGTAGCGGAGCGCACCGTTCTCAGCTAATACACACATATATATATATATATATATATATATATATATATATATATATATATATATATATATATATATATATATATATATATATATATGCGTTGACAGATAAAACGACAAAAATATGGGTTTTAAATGAATATTAACCTAGCGTTTAAAAGGCCTTAACATTGATAACTATATGTTGTTATGATATAAATTCACCTTGTGACAATAATTACTCTGCCTTGTCAAATATTTATATTTCTGTCTTTAGTTTAAAGTATGAAAAGTCATAATAACACAATTCTCAAAGCAAAACTGTAGAAATGCCAAATCACAATAAAATTATTTTTTCATAAAATTAAAAAAAGAATGGGCTCAACCGGGATTTGAACCCGGGACCTCTCGCACCCAAAGCGAGAATCATACCCCTAGACCATTGAGCCGCATGATATTTGTCTGCATACATGCCTTTCCAAAGATACAGCACATTTTCATTCACGTTGTTGAGATTGATTTTTTTTTCTTAGATGGAAATGTGTGTTGAACAAGACAATGTGTTTTGCTAGCCGAAGTGATATCACGAATAAATAAATTATGCCGCAAAGTATGCTACACAGACTGAGGAAAATATAAATTGTTTCTTAACGGCCTTAGCGCTTATTACACTTTCGCTATGGATTACAGTCGGGCAAATCTTTTTATAGCGTGATTTTACCTAAAAAATAGGCGGGACAGATTTACGTAAAAACGTTGAACGTTTACAGCATTATCTGCCCATTTGTCCCCGTTTCTGCGTTTATGACTTTCGAAGTTATTTAGAGAAGGATATACTTTTGCAAAAATTTAATTTTTCATAGAAATGCTTCAACTGAATTAGGAGGCCATTTCGTGGGAATATCACTGTGCTCAGTCGTGTTTGTAAAATAAGATTATTCTGAAAAAATTCTCACTCATCTGCGTACACCGTACACAAAAAGTTTGCACCGATAAATGGTGACGTCTTTGAACATAACTGTTTTTGTAATTATATTACTTTTTGTGTATTTTTTTTTGACAAGTTCAAATTTATATCTATGAGCTTTCTCGAAACAGAACTATAAAAGCTATAGCACTATTTGTGTAAATAAGCGATATGTCTTTCAGAAGCCTCTTTTCTCCAAATTCAGATCTTATCAAGATTCACAAGTCAAACCATCCACACTATTGTAGCCCACATTGACTGATTTATGTTTCGATATTCGGACAGGGGAAAGAAAGCACCTTAACCTTAAACATATTTCGTAGGATTTGAAAAGATCCAATTTTCCTCAACCTCTGTAAATATTATCCGCCAAAGTTAGATAAATAAATGCGCTGATGACTTGAACGCAATTAATGTTATTAGGATATTCAAATCAGGTCAGAAGTTGGGTTCCAGTAAATGATTTTCGACCACATCTAAACCTAAGAAATACCAGGTGCTACATTTTTTAATAATTATAACTCTTACCAAATGTGAAATAAGCATCTAATTGTCTTCAAATTACACACATCACAATTTTTTTATTAACCCAAGGTCTGGTATGAAGACGTAATATATCGGTCCTCATAAAACACGAAATTAACATTCGATTTCTTCAGACTTTGCACATCTCGATATATCTATCAACACAAGATCCGTTATAGAGATGGTAGAGATCGGACCATTCCTTCTGGTACCTCTCCTACATAGGGTTCAAGTTTTTTTTTTTTTTGAGAAACAAAACGCGACAGAAAGCGGAATAACAATACAACTTTCTTCAAATTTCACACATCACAATATTTTTGGGAATTTGTTGTGAGGATGATATATATCTGTCATAACTTGCGAAACAAGTCGGCGATTATTTAGAAATTGATATATTTTAACAACATTTTAATTGTAATTGGAGAATACCATTTGTTATTCAAAACATTTCTATTGTTATTTCAATTATTTCATTTGAATTATTTTAATTGCAATTCGATTTATCTTGTTTGAAATTAATGTTAAAAATTTGATTTTTTTGTTTCGAATTCACGAAATTAAAAAATTCGAATTATAATTGGAAGTATTTGAAGTTCAAATCAAATTATTTCAATAAAAACATAAACATTTGAATTACAAATAGAGTCATTCAAACTTTAAATGGTATGTAACGAATTACAAATGAAATTCTTGATTTACAAAAAAGGGGTAAAAGAAAAATAATTAATTTTAGTGATGAGATTCTCCGACTTATTTTGAGCTAAATCATAGTTTCATACGTATCTGTGTAAAGCTGAAATGTTCTTCTTTCAAAGCTGATATTGAGATACCCTTAGAAGTTTCCGAGTCCGAAAGGTAGAATGTAACAGCCAAATGAGCTCGTTACATCCACTCTACTTAGTAGTGTAGGGGTCTTACGGCTTATTTTCAAAAAATTTTCAGTTGATATTAATTGCACATAACCGAAAAAAGTCTATTATCGAATTATTCATTAGTAATTTTATGGATAACCAGATTGTACACATTACTTCATATTATGAGTCGATTTATTGAAATATCCACCTCGTTATGTATTCTGTACTTGTCTATTTACTATGTTCAGGATTTTTGATATTAAGGATTTTTAAAGTGGCACTTGCTACTCACAGGGGACTCGACAAAATTTTTTAATATTTTGCGAAAATCGCAGTCGTTTGTATTTGGAAATTGTTACACCCTTCTTGATCAACAGAAAATTCTATGTCAATTTAGCCATGCCTGGTATTAAAAATGTAGCATATAGTTCCACGTTTAGCATTTATGTCACATTTCACACAGGAATTAGTATTTAAAGTTCGTAATGCGTACGAATTCTTGTGACAGAAAATTGCTTATGCAGATCCACGTTTTCCTTTTTATATCTATATCTTTTTTAATAGAAAATTATCTCTACCGGTCCACATTTTTGTATAGCTCCCTTATAACTTTACCCAACCATATTCTGTATTTTGATCATTTTTGCCACATCGTTGCCACAGATAATTGTTTTATACAAGTCCATGTTTTCGTGTAAACTGCTGTTTTTTATGCGGGATTTTTATGAATTTTGCAAGTTCCTTCCAAATGATGGAGGGTATTAAAAGTTTTGCACAGTCGTATTTATCTGCTTTTTTACTTACATTAAAACTAAAAAAATTGACAATTTGAGAGAAAAAAAAAAATGTCTCGTTCTTATTTCGGATCCGATTGACCCTATGTCGCTTTTACTTTGTTATAAATATATTGTTTTCTGAAATTGTTAAAAAAAAACTCTTGTAAAACAAAACTCTTATGGAAATGGAAAAATGTAACTTTATTATTATTTACATGAATTTACATAAATATACACATGGACAATACTATGAAACGGATATTAGTTTTTACTTTATTTATATTTACACTGAAAGCATATTTACGGTTTCACTTTGAATGTCAAAGTATTCTATACTAACTAAAAACAAAATTCAACGAAGCAAAGAGAATTACTTGCTCTGGGTATCCATCGATCAAAAATATGTTACCCTCAATTTTCAAACATTTCTAAAATCCAATTGACACCACAAAACGGAAATTCCAATGAAAAAACTTTCTCTTTGCTCCCCCGATACATTTATGCTGAGACCAAAACTAAAACTGTACATATTTAGGAAATTGGAAAATTTTCAAGGGTTTATCTTAATATTGCAACTAAATAATATTTTTAAGCACCTTAACAGTAAAGAAGAGAGTGATAGGCGGGTAAGTGAGATGTGTGAGGGAGATGTAGACAATGAGATGTAATAGGATAGTTGTTCGTTGGGAATCTCTGCAATCAGTTGAAGATGTCTTCAAGCAATTCCTTTGTTATAATTCGATGTGGCCGAGTTGGATTCACTTTTGGACGCTGATATAAACGAGCGTTTATCGCATAGAGCCTTGGCGACAAATCGCAACGCACATTGAACCACCAGTCACAAACAAAAACGGCTTGCGAGAATTGTGTTCCGTTTGGACACAAGAACGATGCCTGCCGACCATCAATATCGCAGTAGTGCCAACCTGAAATTAAAAAAAAAATGAAATAGCTTTATTGAATTTGTAAAATTGTATTAGGTGTTGGAACAGTTATCCCTATCTGATATATGTTTGTAAAGCGTCCCCCATTCATTTGAAATTGTATTTTATTTCTTAATTCTCTACGTCGTTAAGAGGGAACTACGGAGGGGAGGGTATATTAATCATGCTATGAAGGGTCTATTGACATTGTTAATCCATTTGGTACAAAGTATTCGAAGTTGATTCAAATTCAGAAAATAGAAGAAACACAACTATATTTTGATCGAATTCAGATGTGACAAAGAATGTGCCTTACATCAAAATTTGAAAACATTTTATTTGCTCTGCCTAAAACAAAAGTTTGGAATTTATTATTAAAACAAAGTTTATTTATTTTTTTTTTTTTTCAATAAAAATATTTGGCTGGCTTGTTTCCTTGACAGGGTAATATATATTTCGAATATTTTGCGTTTTTTTTTTTAATTATTGAAATAGAGATTTCTTTTCTTTGGTAACTCATGATGTCTTTTTATAAAGGATATTTTTGTCATTGTCGTCATCATTCTAAAATTATGATTTGTAATAATTATGAACTCCTTGCATCCCAGTAAGATTTAGACATTTGATGTATTCTATGACAGATAAATTATAGAATATTTTGATTTGTTACGATCCCATTTAAGTGGAGTTTTAAACTCTATTTTGAAAAAATACACGTTTGATTGACTTGTGGGTTAATATTTTCGACCAATCCGAAAATATTAAGCCAGTAAGGAAAAGTCAAAAGTCGAACGAAACCGACTATATGATACCCTACATATTTTGGAGAGCTCCCGTAACAAAAGATTTTATTCGAAGTAGATCCTACCACCTATCAACATTTGGCTTTCGACTAAATTTGACGGATATATTTTTATCTTTTATCAAAACGTATGTCCCGAAATTCACTCCATTTGGGCTGATATAAGCCATAATTTGCACAATAAACCTGAAATCGGATAAAGAATATATATGGAAGCCATATCCGAATCTTAGCCGATCCCGATAAAATTTGGCAAAGGTATTTAAACGCTATAAGATATCTGATACCAAATATCATTCTTGTGGAGTGCATATTACGAATGTGAGGGACTTTAAACCTCAAATCGGATGAAACATATATATGGGAGCTAAAGCTATGTGCCAAAATTCATTTGGTCATTTGGACTGATATTGGGCATTTAGTGCACAATTAATCCGAAATCGGTTGAAGATATGTATATACGGGAGCTATATCTAAATTTGAACCGATTCTCACCAATTTCAATAGGGTTCGTCCTTGAGCCATGTCTTGTTTGCAAAATTTTTTGTCAATTGAACAATTAATGCGACCTACATTTTGTTCACAAGAATGCATCGACAGACGGACGGACTGACAAGCATAAATCGACTCAGAAAGTGATTCTATGAAGATTCCAAGAGTAACTATGGGTCTATCTCGCTTCTTTCTTCATGTTACAAACAAATGAACAAAGACATAATACCCTTACCACTGTGTGTGGTGTAGGGTGTAAAAAATGCTGTATAGGGGAGAACTTTTCTTCTCTTTTTTATACCCTAAAACACTATGTGTTGGGGGTGTTATAAGTTTGATTGGGCCAAAAATTATGTAACACCTCGGAATATTGGTCCCCGACATTGTAAACTACATATGGATCTTCTTATCTCGTCGAGCTGAGTCGATGTATGTATGTTAGCTATGTATGTCCGCCGTCCGTTTTTCCGTCTGTCCATGTTAATTTGAAATCAAGCTACAGGTCGCAATTATGAACCGATCCTCACGAAATTGTTTTTGGAGATGATCGCAAAATATTTACGGGTTAAAATGGACCAAAAACAGAAAAAAATTCTTGATTTTGCTGTGGCTCTACAGGCCACAATTATAGACCAATCGACGCGGAATTTTGCATGGAGTTAGAGTTTAGGGCTGTGCAGAAGACTTCCTATTTGGTTGGTTATTAGACCATATTTAGGGGGTAAAATAGACCATAACTTTTATGTAAAAAATACGAAAATATCCACTAAACCGCGAATATTTTTAATCCTGGGGAAATCCCAAATACCCGAAAATGTAAATTCTGACCGTTACATTGATGATCATATGCAAGATATCGCAAATATAGCAAATTATATGCAATTTCATACATCAAAGAAGGGGATGCTAGTTAGACCGCTAATATGTCAAGAACCGCTGGATTGATTTTCACAATTTTTATCAATTCGGAATGTTCTTTTCCCAAAAAAGGATAAAATCTAAGAAAATCGCGTAAAAATATTCCAATAAAAAAAGCGAATATTTTTTGTTACATTTTTTCAATTTTTGTCAAATTTTTTATCGCATGATATTTTTTCATATTTGACTTACAATGTTGAATTTTAGGTTTTGTAATATTTTTCACTTTTTACACAATATTTTCTTACCTTGACACCGGGTCTCCATGTCTGCAAAGAATCCTGGATACGGTTGTTCATCGCAGTAGAAGTTTGTGTATGGAATTGCCGACAATATGGGATAATCTACACCGGGTCGTCCTAAAAACAAAAACAAAATGGCTATAGAATTTCATAATTTCCAAATATATTCCAAACAAGTTTTAAAGGAGTGACTTTTATGGATGGCGAAAGAAAAACGCAACCCCTCTCCCGCACTGAAACAATCGATTTTTTTTAGTTGGTCATGTACTCGAATCTGAGGAAAAAAATTATAAATGGATACAAATGTCAAGCTAACAAAACAAAAAAAAAATGAAACAACAACATCATCATATGTAGTCCATACTAATAGACCCCAATTTGTTGGCGATGCATAAAAGTGTCAAATGCATTTGGATTGTGGAAATCCACGTAATTTGACCAAAACAGAACAGAGCGAAAAAAAGAAAATAACAAAATTCAATCGAATGCAAACACGACAAGAAGAACACAAGAATATTATGACTATGGACAGCAGCATTGGAAGTGTGCGTTTATTTGTCGCATCAGCCGGACAAAGAAACAATCAGCGCCAGTCGGTATCCCGCAGCATCAAACCTCGTCCTAACCGAGCTCTCCAGCCACACTCCCCGGCCGAACACAGTGTGTGTTCTCCATTAATAAATGAATTTACGAGAGGATGCACTTTAAAATTCAGTCGTAAAAAATGTTTGCCGAAAGTATTTTTTATGAGATTCGATGGAAAATGCATTCATTTACTGGAGCAACAGCATCGCAACAAATGAAAATGAATCGCTGCAGCAGCGTTGGGCAATGAGGTGGCTGACCAATACTGCCATCAACTTCAAATGCCCATCCATAAATGGAGTTCTGTTTTTTTGGGTATTATGGTGTGTGTGTGTGACATGATGCTAGTAAATTTCCAATTTCTTCCATAAACAAAGGCACGAGCAACAAGTTCGGTGCTCTGTCGTGCATATGGAGGTTGCAAGATTCTTCCAAAACAATTATGACTGCCTCGAGGTTATTTTTGCGGTCAATTAGCACTGCAGCATATGCGTTTGGTTTGCTTCAACATTTGGTTGCCGTAAAAAAGTTCGGAGTTGGTTCAAAATCAATTTATTTTTGTAAAAATACTCACTAGCAAAAATAAAAATATCTTTGAAAAAAAAAAAATATATATATATTAAGCTCCTTTTTGGAATAAGGTATTCATAAGGGGACATCAATTGATACCGGTGCTGAAAAGAATATTTTAAATCTGTCGGTGTAAGTCAAGCCTCTCAACGCTCAATGATTATACAGCAATTAGTCTCAGACAAATAATCTATGTCAAATGAGGAAACTGAGGTACATTAAAAATGTGAAATTACAAGTCCAGGCGCACAGATTTGCTCGTTTTTACTCTGAGTGAAACTTGCTCGCGAGCGGTATTGTTCGAGGAGTAGAATTTGTACATGGATTTTACATTTCACTCTTTTGTTTTGTGTGGGAGCGCTCCCAAGTCTCTTCTGTTTCGAAAATTAGAGGGACGAGGAGTGTTTGCTCTTAGAGTGAAATCGAATGGGAAAAAATATATTGTTTCTGATTTGTCTGTGTGTGTGTAACACAAAACAGTTTCGATGTTGCTGTAAACTTGGGAGAGGGGTTAATAGTGAAAGAAATCAAAGGAGAGAAACACTAGAAGAAAGGGCGCAGTGGATTCTGTTTACAACGCGTTTGGTGTCGTTTAGTTTGCTTCTGTGGTTTAAGAAAATACACACAAAATACAATTCTTACTCGGCAAGAGTAGAATATGCTCGTTTCCGAACAAATTTTGCTCTCACTCCAAATCGAGAAGTGTATACTCGCCCATATTCGAGCCAAAACGAAAATTGCTCGTTGTTTTTTTTCTACCTCCGAGAGTTTCACTGTACTCGTTTGGATTATTGTTACTCTCCTCTCTTTCTCACAAAGATCTTTAGTTTTTTATGCTCTATCTACTGTAAAGTATCTCCAGATTTAGATTAGGCAAGTTTACTTGTTGTAATTTTTTTCGTTCACTTTTAAAGTTGCCTCTTTCATTTATACAAGTCAAATCTATCCCAAAAAATTCGATTTTTATTTATACACAAAAGGAATTGCTTGAAATTATGTATGATATGTATGAACCTTTCTTTCCTTTTCCATCATCTAACTCCCCTAGCAACGGAGACTTGCCACAAGTAAACTTGCCTAGTGTAAATTTGGACTGTTACTTGAAATGAAATTATTTCTTTTGATTCAATCAATTGCGACATCTAGTTTACCTGGTATTGATTTTCCCAACTCCAGATATTCTCGTACCGAGGGACTTAAAAAATTCGTTGGTATTTCTGGAATGTCTTTATCAGGATTACCATTATCATCACTTTCCAAATCTTGTGGTGGTTCGGGCTCAAAAATTATTGTAGCCGGAGCTCTGGGTCTCTTTGCCCTTTTTGAACGTACTGTCTCCCGACAATCTGAAAAAAAGTGAAATGAACAAAATTAAATCATCTATGTATAAATACAAAATTTAATAAACTAAGGATGGAATATCATTCGGAGTGATGAGGAATTGTGAAATGTGTCTGGTCTATTGGTGTAAGGGAAAGCATGCAAAGGGAAGTCGTCAAATGTTTCACTCGGAGATCCTTAGCCCTATCTTGCCCTCTCTCCCACCTGGGAAATACCCTATGTCCTTGTGGGATAAGAAGGGAGATCTGCTTAATAGGTGTTTAATTGTGGCTATTTTTTCACCAGGAACACCGTTATCTCATCCTGAGGTCAGTTATCTGATACTGCAGTTGCCAGTCAGTAAGTTTACCGCGATTCTCAGACCAGACCTACTAAGTGTCAGAAGTGAGCTTGTTGTTCTTCTCGAGTTTACCGGCCAGATGGCCTTAGAGAACCAGAAATCGGTCTCTAAGTGCCATCTTCTTCCAGATTCCTCGATGAGAGATTTTTTGAAACAATTGACATAATAGCTTATTGGTGATTTAACAGTCTCATCAATCGGATCCGCCTGGAGTTAATTCATCAGCCACTTAATTTCGTGGAGGGCGCGTGTCAAGACTGGCTCTCGATTTAATGGCACTTGATTTGATAGGTTTGAGGGCCGTCAGACAGACCGGGATCTTCCAGAGGAAAAGGTGGACATGTAATCACTAATTCTATCAGAACTTGGACATACTGATTAATTGGTATGTCCAGGATTCGTGCATGTCCAAACCGAGAAGAGTACCATTCCCAGCTTCCCGTAGTCTCAACGCACCTCTTTGCTGCTCAAAATTGAATTGTAATATCCAGTGGCTGGAACTTTAGTAGCATATTCAATGCAATGATTGCAATACAATGTGGTTAATGTTGATTCAATCGCGTGCCACTATCCAATGTATGTACATATATACATCCAGTGTACATCTTGTAATGTAAGACCCCAGCTCTTCCCTATGGCGTTGTGCAACGTGGTCCTATTGCGTACGCTCATCGTAGTTCTAAGATCGTACTGATGTATTTAGCAGACGAGGAAACATTTAGTCCAACTCCATCCAGTACTGGAAACGAAAATTGATTTTTTTTTTTTTGAGTAGTACTTATTCATATTTCGCAGGGTGTACTCCAACCCCATTGTCAAGGGTCCAACCAGACAGCTGCACTAGTGAGCTTTACATTAGATCAGAAAAAGTAATAATTCAAATTGGTCGAAACTCACAAATATCTTGTTGATCAACAGAAGCAGAGGTAAGCCAACCCTCTCTCTTTCTTATGCTCGAATTGATTACCCTTCATTTTTATATTCTATCAATCCATTTAATCAGTACAGATGAAATACCAGATCATTGTTTCACATTGTTAAAAGCTCCCACTATATCGAGAACAGCCACCAAAGTAAAGTTGGAATTTTCCATAGGTTTCCCAATGTATCCGACAACTTTGTGTTGGCCTCTTTCCATTGACGAAACTTTGACACAGAAGTGCTGCGATGTACCTATTATGTTTGTATGTAGATATGAACGAATTTCCAGGTCCAGTAACCTCCCCTAGGTCTTCATTAGAAAAAAAAAGATTCTATTCGGTCTAATGTGTGACTTTGTTTTCCGTCTTTGAAAATATATGTCACCATTACCTATTTCCACAGACAGGTGTTAAAGGACATTTGGTATACAAACGCAGGCTTTTGTATCTGGTGGATATATGCGAATCATATGTGCCTTTTTCGTGACACTAGGAAGATACCGAAGCGATCATTCTATGTTAATAAAATAAATTATACAAGTTAACAGAAGTGTGTGGTTCCCCCGAACGGTTTATCTTTTGGGTCTGTTACAATAAATTCTGAGTTCAACTCGCCGGGCATAACCACACCTTTAACATAGGATATATAAAAACTAACCAAAAATCGTTTTTCCTGGAAATGTATTATTCCTTATTTTTATATTAAAAGGAATAAAACGCGTTATTAACTTATTGTTCATTGACGTCCAAAAGAAAAGGATATACCAATTAGCAGTCCAGGGGCTGGAATCTTGTTCTATGAAAATATGAAATGAAAAATATTTCCTTTATAAAATTGTTCATTTAACATTTCTGTCCTTTATAAAAGATTTCATTTCACATTTTCATAGAACAAGAATTAAGGCCCAGGACCATTCTCTTGGTCCCTTATGGAAAATATTGAGAAGGTCATGACGATTACTATCCATTGGAATTACAAAAAGGTAGGGACATTCAAAGCGTTTCCAAGGAAATCCTTTAAAAAGGAAAATTTAATTGGCCCCTATACCCTACAGGGCAAAATAACGTCTGAATCCCCTTCCTGTGTGACCTTCTTGTATAAATCTTGTGTTGGTTCTACATAGACCTTGCCCATACAGTGTTAGGCAAGGTATGACATAAATATAATTGTATGATTTCTTCAACGAATATCCTGTTAAAATTGTGTAACATCATTATACAACGATTTAGTTTTGGATTTATTTATATAGTGGATTATTTATATAGTATTATTAATGGATTTATTTATATAGTATTATTGTATTATAAAAAATTCCCCACCATTTAATATTGGACAAATTGTGCTTCACACCATGTTGTTCCAGCTGACTCTTTGTGGCACCAACTGGCTTTCCTTGTACCACCAAACTTCGCAATAGAATCCCTGTTAATTCAATGCCTTGTTAATGAATCACATTTTGTGATTTCCAGTAATTCGCAGTTGTGTTGTAACTTTTGGCTACGGCATCTCCCTCAACACGACTCCAATCTTTCAGTTTGCCTTGCTTAGTTTTGATGCACTCCGTCGTCAGCGATGGTTTTGAGTTGAATAAAACCTTGAGTTGTATAGTATTTTTTTTTCTTATCTCAGTATAAAATACGAATAATGTTCCTCCTTCCCTTCTCATCGTTGGGGTGTCTTTCAATAATGCTGAGAACACTTAGTAGCATTCGATTGTTTGCTGTGAAAATTTCCACCGCAAGATCCATCTCCGTATGTTGACAATGTTGCACGGTTTCGTTTGCCAAGGTTAACAGACACCACCGTAGTCGCTTCTCAATGGTCACGTTATTGTGCAATTAATTGTATTCTTCATAATTGTTTTAAAGTTGAATCGAAAAGATAATGTGAAATTAAAGATAATTTTGGTTTTTACCTAATTTCGTATATTTTTCTCTATTATTTCAGGTAAGAGATGTGTGGAAATGTCGCATGATTGGTAAGTTAAGATTGATTATTGCCGTGTCACGCTAGCCGCATGAGACCTGCTGGGAGGATTTCACAAGAACAAAATAATGCAAATTACTTTTGAAAGATTCCAACTTAATCGAAAGTATTAAGACATCAGGCAGGTCATGAACTTAATTTAGTCCCAAAATCTGCACTGGAAACCAGTTACATTCAGATTTTACTTCATCGCAAGTCGATCAGAATCACTAGTTGAATCAAATAGATAGGAATACTGTCAAATTGGTGACTGAAACTCGCAATGTCAAATGTTTAACCACGACATTATGAGGAGATGAATAGATCCATAATATTATCAGTACATATTGGTCTATGTTTTCAAACACCTCGAAATATTTTTCGAAACGCCATGAAGGGTATAGGGCAACAAAAGTCAAACTCTATAATTTTTACATATTTTTTTTTTTTTTATTTTAATGAATGAAAGCAAAAAATGTCGGAAATACCATCAAATTTTAGAATAAGTTTAGATTTGTTTGAATTGGTCACCTTTGGCACGAATTATGGCCTTCAGACGGCTAATGAAACCGTCACATGCTGCCCCAACGTTACTCTGGCCCATTCCCGGCGAAGCGCATGTTTGAGGTAATCGACACTTTGGTATTTTTTAGTGCCAACCTTGCTTTTCAAAATATTCCAGACATAATAGTCCAACGGATTGGTATCCGGAGATTTTGGTGACCATTGTGCGCTGGAAATGAAGCGAGGAACCTAGTTTTGTAACCATTCCTGGGTGGCGCGTGCTGAGTGCAATGGTGTTGAGTCGGAATGTCCAAGGTCTGCGGCCAAAATGTTGGCGTGCCTTAGGCTTTAATACACCCTCCAGAAAATTTTCGCGATAATATTCGACATTTATTCTGATGCCACGTCGATTAATACGAGCGGAGAGCAATCATTGGCTGTTATGGCGGCCCACACCATCACCATGTCCGGCGCTTGAGTACTGATGGCCAAGCGAAGGTGCACATTTTCAGCTGAACTCTTTGGCAAGTAAACACAATAATTTTGTTTGTTTACAAACTGCTGGACAACGAATGTTTTCTCATCGAGGAAAATCAAATTCGGCAGTTCACCACTGTCGGCCAAGCGAACCAACTCTTTAGCTCTTTTGAGTCTATTTTCTTTCTGTTGCGGTGTAAGTTCTAGAACTTTTTTGGAATTTCAATGGTTTAAACCCGAGCTCATTTTTCAACATTTGCCGAATAAAATATCGCGATATGTTCAGCTCACGATCCATTTTCGGCCACTTCGACGTGGGTTTCGATCAAGTCGCTTCTTTACTTTTCGAACCATTTCTGCTGATGTTGCTGTTTTCTTCCGTCCATTTCCTTGACGTCGGGCTGAGCTACCAGTATTACGGTAACGAGCGATGGTACGCGACACAAAAGATTTATTAACATTTAAATGCTGGAGTGCTCCAAATATAAAGAAATCACACTATCGCACTTGAATTCCATCACGAATAACTTTTTTCTGGAAAATTCTCGCCAAAATGCGTTTGTAAGCTTGTAAAAAATAATTTGAACATCTTTCGGACGATTTGCTTAGAAATGACAGCAGTCTTAAGTTGGTTGCAGTTTTTTCATCTCACCCTGTATATACACTATTTATAAAAGTTCCCATATTTCGGTACATGGTGTTAGTAGGTACTTCAATGTTTCAACTCTTTCAATCGTAATGGCTATGGTGTGGTACTCATCGATTATCGATGGGAGGAAATTCAAATTAGGTAAACGTTTGTGAAGGTCCAATGCCTACGCTTTTGGTGAAGTAGTTCTAATTCCCCATATTTTATATCGCCGAAATGCACTGTGCAACAAACAAATAATTCAAGGAAACCTATTAGATTCTAGGGGTGGAGTTAAAATTATGAGACGCGTGTATTGGCAGTTTGAAATTTTACATCGGTTGGTAAACAAAATTGGGAGGCGATATTTCGGCCTTTTTTAGATTTTTCAAAATATGCGGACTAAGATCTTTGGAAACCATGTATGTTAGGTGCATAGTGACTTTGGCAATATTTTTATAAAACAATTGAATGAATGAATCATTAAAGGGGTCTTTCAGGTTAAAAACGTAATTATATATTCCAAAGCTTAATAATAAAAACAAGAGCTGTTAGAAACTCTTTGCAAATTTCATTTGTTCAGTGACTCATAATGAAATGAAATTTGATTCAAAAATTCAAATTTGGCACTATCAAAGAAAAAATGTAAAATTTGGACACAGTTTTGAAATATTTAAAATTAACAGTCAAAAATGTAAACAAACAATTTCTATAAAAAAGATAGACATTTGTAGTGTCATTTTTATCGAAATAATTACATTATGTTGTATTTTAGATTTTTGCTTTAGCTTATCAACTATCTATGTTCAAATCCAAAGAGAATTAATTAAAAATG
This sequence comes from Musca domestica, assembly GCF_030504385.1. Classification (NCBI taxonomy): domain Eukaryota; kingdom Metazoa; phylum Arthropoda; class Insecta; order Diptera; family Muscidae; genus Musca; species Musca domestica. Next base: position 13,011,716 of record NW_026712328.1, on the reverse strand, counting down.
CATCACTTTTCCATGCAAAACAGCTAAGGAAGTAGGAGTAACAAAATTTTCCACTATTGTATGTGAAATCCTAAATATATATAAATTAAAGTTGAATAAATGAATAAATTCGAATTGCCTTAACATTTCACCTGGGCCTAAGCAATCCGACTCACAGTGACAAATGGCGAATGCAATAATTTACACATCTCAAATGATCTGTGTTCGTTCGGTGCTTCTGATAAGTTGATGTGTCGATACTTTTTAAATGATAAACCTTGCATTTTTTGTTCACGCATTAACCATCCATATATTATGTTAATAAAACATTAACATTTGTACATTTATTAATGCAATTTATCTGCATAGAACGACAACTTATGCCGACAGGCAGAATCTAGCCCTACAGCGAATTTTTGCTGAATAAATGTTCAGCCTTTTGTTTGGCTTTGATAAAAACAAAATAGTCTGTATAGAGAGAGCTTATTTCAGTGTCATTTGTACCATTCTACATACGAACAAATTATAGACGGAATGAGGAGTTATAAACAGAATAACAAACTATATATGCCCTCCATAGTATAGTGGATGGTATAAATAATAATGATCAGGAATTTCAAATTTCCAAAAGTGAAGAAGCGACTTCATCGAAACCCGCGTCGCAGTGGCCGAAAAATGGCTCGTGAGCTGCCAAAAAAGTCAGCTGAAAATGTACATCTTCTGTTGGCCACCAGAACTCAAGCGCCGGTCATGGTGATGGTGTGGGCCGCCATTACAGCCGATAGTCGCTCTCCGCTGGTATCAGAATACATGACGAATATTATTCCGAAAATATTCTGGAGGGTGTATTAAAGCCTTGGGCACGCAAAAACTTTGGCAGACCTTCGACATTCCAACAGCACCAACGCACTCAGCACGCGGCACGCGGCACCCTAGAATGATTACAAAATGAGGTTCCTCTCTTCATTTCCAGCGCACAATGGCCACCAAAATCTCCGGATACCAATCCTTTGAACTTTTGTGTCTGGAGTATTTTGGAAAGGAAGGTTGACACTAAAAATACCAAAGTGTCGATCACCTCAAGCAAGCGCTTCGCCGGGAATGGGCCAAAATACCCAAAATACCGCAAAGCAACATTCTTGCATCGTTTGGACCATAATTCGTGCCAAAGGTGACCAATTCGAACAAATCTAAACTTATTCTAAAATTTGATGCTATTTCCGACATTTTTTGCTTTCATTCAATAAAATTAAAAAATAAATTGTAAAAATTATTGCGTTTGACTTATCCCTGTATCTTTTTATCTCACCCTGTATCTACTTTACTTAATATTGTGCAGTAGGAAAGATACACCTAAGTTTACATTCGAGGAAAATTTTTATACCCCCAACCCTATGTCAATATAGGTTATATGTATTTTATTTAGAGATTAGGTTTCTTTGAACATAATCCGTTTTAGAACATTTGGAGTTAATCTAGACATTTTCGTCTGTCCTTCCTTCGTCTATCCGCTGTCTGGTGTTCACGTAACTCTCAATTTGGTCCAAACTTAATATATCCAGCAAAACTTGGAAATGTAAGGAGACGAATAACCCAAGAAAAGGAAATGTAAATAATCTTCCTTTTGCATCAGCAGTAGGTTGTAAGAAATCATTAAGCAAAAGAAACTACAGTCCTCATTACCAAATAATGACTAACGTCGGCACAGCTTGTGCGTGTCAGACTACGAAGTTTGTGAGTTCGATGCTCATCGTCGTTAAACAAAGAAACAAATAATAAAATACGATAAATTGTTGATGTAAGACTGTTAACAACACTTCATGTTCGCAAGAATGGCTCTGTGTGTAGTGTGCATACATAAAGTTGCGAGTTCAATACCTGCAGCGGATTAAACCAAAATGGAAAAATGCAAAATTAATTCTAAAAAATTTAATATTTTTGCTACATATTTGTCAAATTCCCAAATATAATTAATAATTACGAGCGACATGTCCTTGTAAAAAATGTGTTAGTTTTTTTGTTTGCAAGTGGCTACGAAACCAGGAAACTCATTATTTGGTAATTCATTTTACCGAACTTAGATTAAATTCGGAAATTGGCACTATCGGCCAACTTTTTCTGTTACGTCCACAAAAGGAGTACCCGAACATCATCATATCAAACTTTTTTGAATAACAACTCATAAAACTTAAAATCGGTATAGGATTATCTTCACTTCACACATATCAAATTTTTACCATACCTAGAATTCGGATAAAGATCTAATCTGTCCACTCCCCTACTTCTGGTACTGAGTTATAAACAGTCAAATTTTTCAAAAACAAACCGTGTTTCTTGCAATTTTATATCATCTCACAGTGGCTTTCACTATTTGTAGTTAGATTACTAATGACATCACCAGAACCAAACCGCACCAAACTGTAATTTTTTCTAGATGCATTTGTCCAAAATCGACAATTCTGCAAATTTTGCAAAAGTACAAACTGGCATTTTTAAATTCCAAGTGTTCCATATTCTCATCAAGTAAGCATACTTCCACGTCCATACCTTGAATTCATCATTTCAACCTTCCCATGAACAATGTGTGCTTGCTTCTATGTAAGAAGATGAAATTTAGTCTTATGAGGGAGCCAGAAAAAATAGTGGTATTGCCGAATTTGCCTGAAATGTCCAAAAAAGAGACAGATTTTGAGCAGATTTTTTATTGTTGATCCTTAATTACTTCCTCTCAATAATTTTCATTTGTTGGCTCAAAAGGAACGATTGATTGGAAGTTATAAGACTCTATATGTAACTCTCAGGAAACTTATTGGAATAAACACCTATATTTTTTCTTCCTATAAATAAATATACAATCATATTGAAAATCATATTTATCAATATTGTGAGAACTTATCCAAAACTCATGCCCTAGTTTTCTTATTCCCCCAATTTTTTTTCAAAAAAAAGGGTGCATGCGAAACCTTTCGACAGTCACACACAATTATTCTGCCTATGAATACCTATGTAGGAATTGTAATTATTGTTTCAATGTTAATGACGCTCTTAATGCCAATAAACGTGCATATGATTGTCATCACAATCCTCTATTGTGGGCCAATCCTTGGCTCATGTTTTTTATCTGAACTTAATATCATTTGCATGTGTTTTTTTGTTCTGCAAAAACGGTTGTGTTTAAAAGCAATTATTCCGTTCATCCCCACTCCATTATCTATTTTTTTCATTCCTCCTACCTTCATAGATTATGAATTAAAAAACACTCTTCTGATTTATTACAATTGTTGTGATATAATTATTATTATTTTATGTTTTTTGAAGGTAAATTAAATTTGCCTTCTTGCTGATGAAACGGTAGTGCGAAGCTTCAAATATGTATTTAAGTTTCAAAAATCAAGTCAGCCAAAAATCAAATTTCCTACCACTAGGTAATGAAAACAAACTGCCAATAGGCTGAAAAAGATGGTTGGCTCCTTGAGTGTATATGTGTGTCCGACCGAATGTTATGTATTCCAGACCCTGCGTCGGCAAACGAGGAAAAAATAACAAAATGCGATGAGTTACAGATATAAAACTTTAAACCAGCCATGTGGCATAGTGTGCTTTGCAACAAATCAGAAGAGTGTGAACTCAGTGTCAACAGCGAACAAAAGAACAAGATAGAAGGTGGATTCTAAAAATAGAACAAGTATTTTTTATTACTTATTTTTTAGAAAACCCATTATTTGGTAATGGCAGTTTTTGCTGAGACGGATTACGTAAAAGGAAATCGAATTTGCTGAAGAATAATTTTGTCTTTGACGTCATCCTTCTAAAATGCTGTTTTGTAGGAGAATTATGCTTAAACTCTATTTTTATACCCACCACCATAGTTTGGAAGGTATATTAAGTTTGTCATCATTTTAGACCCCACAAAGTACATATATTCTTGATCAGCATAAAAGTCTATGTAGATTTAGCGATGTCCGTCCGTCTGTCTGTCTGTCCGTTCGTCCGTCTGTGGAAATCACTCTAGCTTCTGAACGAATTAAAATAGGTTGATACAAGTTTACTCAAATGTGTGTTTTGGTATTGAAAATGGTTATAGCTGTTCCTCCCAATATTCTGTATTTTGATGATTTTAGCGACATTATTCATCGGAATTGCCTCAAATTTCGTATTTGAAGTTTCTAATACGTACCACAGCCTGTGTAAGTACGATTGCCTATGGAGGTTCAACCCCCATATAAAGATGTTATTTTTGCCGATTTCAGCGCTAGGAAAATCTAGCAATAAGCAATAAATATTCAAAAATTACATATTTCCCAGCCGCCATAAAATAACACATGTGAACAATTCAGTGATCTTGTGCGTTGACGCATACGATAATGTGTGAGATAATAAAGCTTACGACCCATACGCACAGACATCGATGGACTCAGTAGATGCACAAGACCACTTGAATGAGATGTCAAGCAGCCCTGCAATGTTCTCCATTCAATATTAGAATAGATAAGAACAATTGTATGGCTGCGACTAGGTTAAGTTAGATTAGTTTTTATAGCACTTAAGAAACATATTTTTGAAATAAAATCAGAATTGAATCAACAGCCAAACCATTCGGTTGGTTTTCTTTTCTCACTTACATTTGGTCCTTCGAGCCGGATCCGAGTGTTGACAATCGAAGAGGGAGATTGGACTCTATTATCCTTTACATTGGTCCTTCGAGCCGGATCCGAATAAAGAATAGAGTTGACAATCAAAAAGGGAGATTGGACTCTATTCTCCTTTACAACTGGTAATGGTCGATACTGGTAATGCAGAAGGTATGTGGAATGTAGCACATATCGCTAACAAGTTATTGGTACAATTTGGAACATTTTTACCCTAAACATACTTTTTTCTACATGGTTAACATATTTTAGCACTATTCGTAAACTTTTGTATGATCGTAACATTATTGTCCATTTTATTTTATTTATTATAGACATTAAAAAATGTTGGCGCAGAGCTTTGGGTTTCATTCATCGGTTTCATTTCGAATCGGCTTTGGATTTATCCACTTTGTTACGCATGGGCTTTAAATATTCTTGACAGTAAAATGAATATTGTTTGCCAAACCCGTAGGCATTTATCTCAAAACTCATAAACGTAATGCAATTACATTTTTTCATCCATGTTGGAAAACAAATCAGGTTAAACACCTGCAAATATTTTGTGTACATGTGTGTGTGTGCACTGTCGGCGGAACAAACGCCAATTAACTCCACCCAACATAAATAGCGATTGAACCGAGTTCGTACATGGAGTTCAAAGTAAAGCAACCACAAACTGATACGAATGTAACACGCAATGCATATGTGCTTACATACATACAACACGACTTTGATTTGTTTTACACAAAAATGTGATCTATCGTTTAGCAACCTAAGGTAAAATGCCCAATTGGGTACTAAACACAACTACCCAAGGTCTCGGAAAACTTTACAAAACTTTCGATTATTTTGCGTAAAACACTGCATATGTTCAAGTTTTATTTTCGTTTTGCTCTACACTTCAATATTCCTGAAATGACTTCTTTTTCTTCTAAATTAATGTAAGTTAAAAATTAGAAGAAAATGGAACATTTATATCCAATTTTATGCCAAATCATAAATTCCATATTCATCTCAGGTTTTTGGTTGAGAGAAATATTTAGATATAGCAAGAATGGCTGACTTGTTTCGTACGTTATGACAGATAAAAGTATTGAAAATTATGACCCTTTGTGAGTGAGTACCAGAAGGGGTTCGAAGATATGTATCACCTTCACAACAGATAAGGTATTAGCAAAAATGTTTGTATGTGTGAAATTTGAATAGAGTTTGATGCTTATTTCATTTTCTTTGAGCGGTTTGCTTTTCAAAATCTTGAATCTATGTGGAAGAGATACCAGAAGAAATGATCCGATCTCTACCATCTTTATAACACACCTTGTGTTGATGGAAATATAGAGATGTACCAAGTCTGAATGGAATCGGATGATGATTTCGCATTTTATGAGCTTCATGGGTATTCCAAATTTTGACCCGGAAGGATTCCATCTTCACACCAAACCTTGGATTAATAAAAATATTGTGATTTTATGCCAAATCATAAATTCCATATTCATCTCAGGTTTTTGGTTGAGAGAAATATTTAGATATAGCAAGAATGGCTGACTTGTTTCGTACGTTATGACAGATAAAAGTATTGAAAATTATGACCCTTTGTGAGTGAGGTACCAGAAGGGGTTCGAAGATATGTATCACCTTCACAACAGATAAGGTATTAGCAAAAATGTTTGTATGTGTGAAATTTGAATAGAGTTTGATGCTTATTTCGTTTTCTTTGAGCGGTTTGTTTTTCAAAATCTTGAATCTATGTGGAAGAGATACCAGAAGAAATGATCCGATCTTTACCATCTTTATAACACACCTTGTGTTGATGGAAATATAGAGATGTACCAAGTCTGAATGGAATCGGATGATGATTTCGCATTTTATGAGCTTCATGAGTATTCCAAATTTTGACCCGGAAGGAGTGGACCCATATATTCCATCTTCACACCAAACCTTGGGTTAATAAAAATATTGTGACGTGTGTAATTTGAAGAGAACCGGATGCTAATTTCGGATTTTATGATCGTTTTGGTTATTTAAAATGTTGACACTTTGTGGGGGAGGTACCAGAAGGAATGGTCCGATCTCTACTATCTTTATAAAAGACCTTGTGTTGATGGAAATATTGAGATTGACCAAGTCTGAATGGGATCGGATATTAATTTCGTGTTTTATGATTTTCATGAATGATCAAAATGTAGATCCTTTGTGGGGGAGTTACCAGAAGGAGTGGACCGATATATTCCATCTTCACATCAGTCCTTGGGTTAATAAAAAATATTATGATGTGTGTAATTTGAAGACAATCGGACTCTTACATCACATTTTATAAAAGTTAAAATTATTTTGATTGATTGAGTGGACCTATATTGTCCAATTTCGTATCTGACCTAGCATCGCTAGATCGCCTCCAAATGTCCTGAAACGGATTTAGTCCAAAGAAACCTAGGATCTAAAACCGTTTTTTTCGATGAAGCACGTTTTGGCCGTATCAAATGATATATACCCTCTGTAACCATGTGACTGAGGGTATAAAACATTGCAGAACATAGTTCTGTAAGATCTGAAAAAATTATTTTGATGATCTAAATAATTATATGTATATTTCATATTATAAAATTACATAATCTAGTGATTCTGTTGAAAACGATAGACAAAGCTTTGCACAGTAAATTTGTTTAAAATTCAAGGTAATCGATTTACATTTGGATGTAGCGTCCATGTATGAATGACTTCGCGTTAACTGTCAACGAAATGCATATTTTTACACCAAGTAGAATAGATTATGTCCAGGATATCATATACACCCTAGATATACTTTTTCGAAATCGGTTCAGATATAGATATAACTCCCGTAATCGCATAGATTTACTGTAAATGAGGCACAAACCATACTACGTTTGTCTAAAAACGTTGAACGTTTGATCAGCCACCAAGCTGAGTATAAAAGTTACATTTTTGATCATTTATTCCTGAATGCTCACTTTTTTCACTTAGCTTTTAAAACTTTAAATAAATTTCACAATTACAAGTATTCTGATAAATTGAAAATTTGTCAATATCCAACAAACTATTAATTTAAAAGGGGAAACGTTTGGAAACCCCTCTCTGGCAGTCACGTCACATTCAATTGTGCATGTGAAGTCGATATGGAAATGTATTTTTAAATCTACTTTTACAGTCGATTGCGGATGCGCAACATTTATGTATCCGCTATTTTGTTGTAGTTGTTTCAGTTTTACAAAAGATGAACTGCTGTTATCTGCACATGTTAACCATCCGTCCGATGCAGTTCTTCAACCATTCATTCGGTCGTTGGAATAAATCGTCTGCAACGCAAGCAAACGTCATAAACTCCATTTTTACAGATGTAGGAAAACATTTGCAAACCTCACCCGCATCTCTAACGACACACAGTGGGGTGGGATCATCAAAACCGGATATTAATTCAGGAAAGCATTATGTTGATTCGAAATTTTACTCAGACGTTTAAAGTATATTTTGTATTAAAAATGGGACATATCGGTATTTTGAATCTCTTGACCACAATTATAAACCAAATCATTTGTAACTTGACATTTAGAGTTCTGAGTAGACATAATCTCTTCATTCAAATTTTCATTTAAAAAAGCACCCTTTAAATAAAGTACAAAAAGAAACAAAAGATGACATTCCATACAAAAATACAAAAAAAATATTTTAAGACCTTCTCGATATTATTCTTTTAAACTCCATCTACGTTTCGGATATCTACGTTTGATTAAATTTAAAAATACTTTTGCAGCACTGTTTTTAAAACTTTTTTATAACACTGATAGCTATCTGTTGTCGATGTTTCTTATTTAAAATTATCTCTTTTGACAATAAAAACTCAAAATATCAAATTCTGACGAAATTAAATAACAAGATCGTAAAAAAATCTGGAAGTCAGGGTTACCGTTAACCAAAATGTGGACCGACAAGGACGATTTTTTAACCAATGATTCCAAAGCTCCAAACCATGACATATAAAAAGCATTAAAGAAGTTGGACCAAGAACCCGAAACACCATTAGGGTTTTGATCTACAAATCGAGCACTATCAAATCCACTTGGAATTTTTTACAACCCAAACTGGCTATTGGACAGTGATTTTTTAAAAAAATGTCAGCGAATTCGGAAAATTTGCCAAAAAAAAAAACAATTATTTTATAATATAAATATTGAAAGGTGTCAAATTAGCAATAAAAGCACTAAACACATACTGTTTACTAGTAATATATTAATTTCGAATGTAATTTTCCTAAAAACTGTTAAATGTAAAAATTTGGTTTATTCTGTGAAAATATGCAGGTTGCATTTATTATCCGAATGAGATTAAATTTTCCAAACATTATTTGTTTTGACTGCTCGAAAATACCTCTGCCAAATGCTATGGAGATCGATTCAGATTTTTATATAGCTTTCGATATACACATTTATCCGATTTTACGGCTATTGCTCATCATATATGTAATATCAACCCAAATTGAATAGATTTTTTCATATTGAACTGAATTTTAACATTTAGTGAAACTTGGCCCGGTATATACATTGTTCCAATAAATATTTTTTAATATAATACTTATTGAAGTCATATCATGCACTACACAGCAATATTATTTGGTTCAGAGTGGTTATAATCTACTTGACATAAATTCACAATATAAACCTTATTTGTTTCTTGAACTCTACTAAATACGCATAGTTGTGTGGGGTATCACTGTCGGCCCGTCAGACTTTTGACCTTTTCTTACTGGTTTTAATTTTTTTTTTTTTTTTTTTTTTTTTTTTTTTTTTGTTTTTGGCACCATTGATACAAATATTTGCTTGATATATAACGGAAATAGAGATTTAGATATTTATTGTCTTTGACGCCATTCTCATAACGGCTCCGTTTATTGTTTTGCAAAAATTCACATAAAGTACAGCTTTAACCCTAAAATATATTTTTTTAATATATATAAATTACTGCGGGTTAGGTAACATTTTTTTTTTTTTGTTTTTGGCGCCATTGATATAAATATTTTCTTGATATATAACGGGAATAGAGATTAAGATATTTATTGTCTTATACGCCATCCTCCTAACGGCTCCGTTTATGGTTTTGTAAAAATTCACATAAGTACAGCTTTAACCCTAAAATATATTTTTTTTTAATATATATAAATTACTGCCGGTTAGGTAACATATAGACTTTTGATGTGTTATGTGTACTATAGTAGAATTTCAACCAAATAATTTGTAGAATATTTTGACTTGCGATTTTAAGAGAGTTTTTAACCATATTTAAATAAAAAAGTCCGAAAAGACATCTTTTGTTTTAATATGCAATATTGCCAAAGACACTATAACCTTAAATCTACGAATTCAAATGAATCTTAATCCGAAAATTTCAAAAAATGTGAAAGAGGGGGAAGTTTTACTCTCTTATTTTACTTGCAATGTATGCTTACATAAACTTCTTGATTTTCCCTGTAATTATTGATAAAATTGAAAGTTGTAGCATGGTATCATCCAGCCAAAAGTGCTGAAGCTTTGTAAGCTCCATTGAAAGGCAATTTAAACAAACTACCTTCTTCAGTATCATTTTTTTTTTTTTTTTTTTTTTGTTTTTTTGATGATATGCCTTTGTAAAATTATGGCTTAGTGGGTTGATTAGTAGATTACGACTGCCAAAAATTGGTTAGAAAACCCATCATTTGATAATGACAGTATTTGTTGGATTATTCTACAGGGTTAGATGAATTAACTGCAACAAAGTCAAAGGCCATATTTTTTTAATTTTTATTGAATAAAAGCAAAAAATGCCGGAAATAGCATCATATTTTGGAATATGTTTAGATTTGTTCGAATTGGTCACCTTTGCAGTATTTTGGCCTATTACCGGCGAAGCGCTTTCTTGAGATGATCGACACTTTGGTTTCTTTTACTGCCAACTTTGCTTTCCAAAATACTCCAGACACAATAATCCAACGAATTGTGCGCTGGAAATGAAGCGAAGAACCTCATTTTGTAACCATTCTTGGGTGGCGCGTGCTGAGTGGGATGGTGCTGAGTCCTATTGGAATGTCCAATGTCTGCGGCCAAAATGTTTGCTTGCTCAAGGCTTCCTCCAGAATAGAACCCGGCATTGATTCTGATGCCACGTGTAGAGAGCGACCATCGGCCGACACCATCACCATGGGTTCTGGTGGCCAACCGAAGGTGCACATTTTCAGATTAAACACGATCATTTTGTTTGTTTACAAACTGCTGGACAACGAATATTTTCTCCTCGGAGAAAATCAAATTCGACAATTCACCACCTTCGGTCAATCGAAGCAACTCTTTAACTCTTTTGAGTCTAGTTTCTTTCTGTTGCGGTGTAAGTTCCTGCACTTTTTAGAATTTCAATTGCTTTATCCCGAGCTCACTTTTTTCAATATTTACCGAATGGAATATTTCGATATGTTCATCTCACGAGCCATTTTTCGGCCACTGCGACGCGGGTTTCGATCGAGTCACTTCTTTACTTTTAAAACCATCTCTGCTGATGTTGCTGTTTTCATCCGTCCACTTCCGTGATGTCGGACTACCCTACCAGTATCTCTGTAACGAGCGATGGTACGAGACACAAAAGATTTATTCACATTTAAATGCTGTAGTGCTCTAACCACTTGTGGTATTCCAGCCAAATATAAGGAAATCACACTATCACGCTTGAATTCTTGGCTTAGAAATGACAGCAGTCTGAAGTTGGTTGCAGTTTTTTCATCTCACCCTATACGTTCCGCCCGACATTTGTCCTTCCCTACTGGCTTTTAGCTGGCCAAGAGTTGTTCTTGTCGAAAAAAACTAATTTACAGAAATGTAGTTTCCTTAAACATATGATTTAGGAACTACTTCTGTATGTTAATACTAATATGAATACAAAGATATTATAACGTTATAAACATATCTTTCAGATTTCTCATTGACATCCAAAACTATAATTATGAAAAACTCATTTGTATTGGTACTTTTCTTTCTCGTATTATTATCTTGAAACATATCCTCAATTATGTAAATGAATGTAGTTCTAACTATATTCTAAACACTCATAAATGAATTTATACTCCAGTCATTCTTCTAAAAGAATTGTGAGGAAAAAAATACAAAACGTTTTCTTTCTCCACTAATAAGCAAAAACAACAACAACGGGATCAAGCCTAACTATTTTGCAACAGCAATATACGTTTTTGTTTACGGTGGCACACAAAGAACGTCTATAATTTGACAAACTTACTTACCGGTACTTAAAAGAAATCCAAACAATACGAAAAACGTCACATATATCCGAGGCAACATGCTGCTCACCGCCACTCGAGTACTGTATTGGAAAGAAACGCTGCTGTTGCTGGCGTTATGAGAATGCGATCGTACTCGATGCCGAATTAGCGTCAAAATATTTTGTACTTTTGTGGCCTAATGTTGCTTAATTTTTCACCCCGAATATTATATCACATGCATGTAAGTCGCTGAGAGGTGAGTTGGTTGGTTGGCAGCTTGGTTGTATAGTCTGGGATTTTATTCTTTCAGTTGATATCATCCAAATTTCCTGTGGCAAAAATCGGAGTTACGCAATACATCTGCATGAAAAATATGTTTATGCTTTTGTTTGTTTATACCAAAAAAAAAAAGAGACAGAACAACAGTTTACACTAGACCAACTTGTTGGACATGCATGGGAGACGATTAACCAGCACGGAGTAACACCGATTGTTGCGAGTGTTGAGGCAAGGAGGACACACATATACCACTCCTATTTGACTATGTTTTAAGTTTCTGCCAGAGAATGTCTGTTTGGAACCGATCATATGGTGGGTAAAGCGAATTTTATCCAATGCTACAATGGAGCACTGTCGTCTGTATATCCGATGAATAACGACGACAATGAGTTGGTGTGCAAGCGGACGAATAGTTGCGAATGTCGGGAGGCAAGCTACTTTAATGATCGAGGCCCCTTTGCCGTTTTACGTTGCCCGCGTTGCAGTTGACATCCGAGGCAAATGTTGTTTGTTTGAATGTCCACACTGATGTTGCGCGTCCGCCGCGCTTTCTTGCTGCTGGAAACAAGTTTATTTTGAGTACGAAGAGTACGAATAAGTTGGCGACGAACGTTTCTATGGATGTGAGAGTATAACCACTCCAATATCTGGATGGATGTCTAAGCGAACGTTTATTTATTTTTATTTTTGGGCTTGTTCAAGTTGTTTTCGTGTGTACTTTTGGGTTTTTGTGGTGTGTAGTCACTTTTTTCATATATTGTTTTTTTTTTTTTGGATTGTCTATTTATAATTAAACACGATACGTACATACATATGTTTGTGGTTAGATTGTTGATGTTATTTCATATTTGTTGTATATATATTTTTTGTTTCGAGCGTGACCTTTTGCTAGATTCACCAACACTTTCAAAATGATTAACAAGGTTGCGATATTTCAATATTACCTTTAATTTTTGTTTTATTTTCTCAAGCTTTCGTTTTCATTTTTTACAATTCTAACCGAAAAAAATACGAATTTCCAAATTGTTGTTGTTTCAAGTGTTGGATGGTGGAGTGGTAGGAGTCAATCGAATCGGCCACGCCGAAACATGTAAATAAAATCGGAAAAATGTTGTAAATTGGTGTTTTCACGTTTAACATCAACAAAACAAATCCTACAATGGCAACTATAGCTTAAGTTTTTGAAACACCCAAACGACAAAAAATGTAACCGAATATTACTCCTGACTTTTGCTGGATTTAAGTGAATACCAAAAACTTCTGCTTCTGCTGTAAGCTCTCGGCCCGCACGAAAACCGACCGTACTTTTTGGGGTATGCAACGTTCAACGGTTAAACTGCTACTGATCTCTCAGGTATTGTCTTATCCAGTGTTGGTATTAAGCTCACTTCAATTGTAACAAATTGGCGTTGTTTCAACAAAAAGCTTTTGATATTTCGGCAAAGCATTATCTACTCTGAAACTGGTTTCTTTTTTTTTTTTTTTTGAAGAGTACGAACGAGCATGCGTCTTGTATATTTTTTCTCAACCAGATAATTACTGTATCACTTTAAAGAAAAAATTTGGGGTGTATATTTTGAATACGGAAAAACAAAGGGAAAATTTGAGAAAACTTTAATGGTGCGTGCCTACCTACATGTGGGACTGAATGTCAGTCGATGCATGAAAAAAGTTGAATGCCAATGAAATCAGCCTTTTCAAAAAAGTTTTAATGATCCCCCGTTTTATGTTCTGGGCTATTATATTTACTGTAATACTAATGTTGTAGAACGTCCTGCAATACTGAAAACACGATCTACCTCCATTGAAAATTATCAGAAGATGGAAAAATGAGATGGAGAAAGCGATAAAATTAGTTGTTTTGCCTCAAAACGTTATGCACCGAATAAGAAAACACTTCAAAAGGTAGTTTTAGTACAAAAAGTACTAAATATTGTACTTCGGGTCTCTGGTACACTTGCACATCTTAACATTTATTTACCTAAGAAATGTCCACTTTTTCCGGTACCACCTCCACAAAAGGGATATCCTTTAAAAAAAACTGTAACTCTTATAAAGTGAGAAATGATTTACAGATTTTCAAAATAATTCCAACTTTGCAAATCCAAATATTTTTGCCATATAAATATGCACTCAAAAATAACTTTTTAGTGTTCTCTTTCCGAGAACAAAAGAAAAAAGTTTAAAACAATCAGGGTTCTCATATTACAAGAAGACTTTCGACATCTCGATTAAGTCAGGTGGGAACATTTACAATATCGACCCACACATTTTCGTAATCCCCTTCACAAAAGCCTATGTTTTTCATAATAGCTATTGTCATTAAATGGGAAATTGACGTGTGATTACATTCAAACTTCACATTTCCTACAAAAACTCTCATTACCAAATAATAGGGCTTTTGAGTACATACTCGCCCGCACTTAACCATGTACATGTTATAGAGAGTAGTATTCTAAGTTTGTTAGTGTCACCAAGAACCAATAAATAAATTAAAAAGGCAATCGTTCTATGTTTAGAACACTAGACTTGAATTTGTACATATTTAATTTTAGCACACATAGACCCATTGAACTTGCGATATTTTTGTTTGCTAGTTGGATATACCAATGGACACCCAACCACTATTACCCAAAAATATATAAAATCTTTATTTGAAATGATAGCACGCCTCATATTTTTCAATGTTTTGAAGATTATTTCTTGCAAATGTTGACCGCGACAAGGACTCAAATGGTTCATCCGCTTAATCACATTTTGTGTTAATCCCAACCCAACATTTCGGCCGGTATCTCATGAATGAATGCTTCAATATTGTCTTTCAATGCTTCAATTCAGGCGTACTCGTCTGTATAGACACGAGCTTTAACATAGCCCCACAAAAGACGTTAAATCGCACGATCTATGTGGCCAATTAACCGGTCCCGAAAGTGAAATAAAATGTTCAGATGTGAATAAAATTGTTGTGTGGCATGTTGCACCATCTTGTTGTACCATACGGCATGCACATCAAACTCTTGACTTTTGACCCACCCTTTTCATATAACTAATCATTTGAAAGGGGTGGGTAAAGGTGGGTCATTTGATACGGCCAATAACGGTTTTAGACCCTAGGTGGAAATAACGGTTTTAAACCCCAGGTCTTTGGATCATTGGACCAAATCCGTTTCAGGACATTTGGAATCGATCTAGCGTTGTTCGTCCGTCCATCACGCACATCACAATTTCATTATTAACTCGAGGTCTGGTCCACTTCTTCTGGTATCTCCCCCACAAAGGTTCAAAATTTTGAACATCCATGAAGCTTGTAAAACGAAAAATTAACATTCGATTCCATTCCATCAACACAAGATCTGTTATAAATATGGTAGAAATCGGACCATTTCTTCTGGTACCTCCCGCACAAAGAGTCAAAGTTTTGAATAACCGAAACGATTATAAAATCCGAAATAAGCACCCGGTTCTCTACAAATTTCAAAACATGTCATTATTTTTACTAATACAAAATCTGCTGTGGAAATGGGATATATTAGCGCACTCCTTTTGCGCTTCTCTTAACCAGAAATCTAATACGAATATGTAATTTATTGCAATTTATGATTTCGTATAAAATTGGATATAAATGTTCCTCATGCATATTTCCACATTTTCCAAAAATTGTCACATATCTCATATAAAGTATGAGAAGTAGACGATATAGTCCAAATATGGCACGTTGTAATATTCATATTAAACATAGGTCAGGTACGAATTGTACAATATTGGTCAACTGCTTCGGAACCTCCCCCATAGAGGGGGAGTACATCTGTCGACAAATCCGACTGATACTATTTAACTTGTTCTAATAAAATTCAATAATATGCAAGCGTTGTTCGTTTGTTAAATTATAGACCAACAAAACAGGAAATGCACGTGAGGTATTCAACACAGTGTTGTCAAAAAGACAATATTTAAAATATCACCCTTTCGGAACTCCTAACCAAACTTGAAAATTTTCGAATTTTGGAATTGTCGAACTTTTCCTTAGTAGTGTACAGTATTGACACTATCGCTTAGATAGTCATGTGTTGGCTGTCGGCTTACCGATAATTTGTTCATCCAAGCCTTGGGATGTATATTTTTAATTCATATCTGAGTACTTTCTGCACATACATATATAAATTTATTGATTTTAATGTATTCTATTAAATCTAAATAATAAATAATTTGTTTTTAATGAAGATTTTAGATTTACACTCTCGGGCTTTGGCTACAGATAGGCCCGAAATGTACCTCTTGAAGTAACAGCTTTGACCACATCGTAAATTTTTCATTTATATTTAGAATAAGGTGGAGAATGGACAATACCTAACCATACCTTCCGGTTCCTCAGCCCGCCACCCAAAATTTGTGGAATTATCATTTTTTGTGATTTTCCCAAACTTTGCACATCCCAATATTTCTACCGATAGTTGTGTGACAATAATACATATAGGAATTTTGTCTTTGTAAAAAATAGTTTTCAGATATTTTCTAGCAAAAACTTTTGAGTTTTTCAGAAATACCAAATTGGCTGATGATGAAATAAAATAAAAGCTTTTTTATTTACATTCTGATGCGTATGTTCGTTTCTTAAGTCTTTTGTTTTTTTTTGTTTGTCTAGAGAAGCTACCAAAGCTCTTCTCAAATCACCATTAAATACACGATCAAGAAAAAAAAGAAACAATATGTGGGAGCCAAGAACTGGCAGCAAAAAAAATCAAATCGTGATTTCTTAATAGATTTATAATTTAATTAACCTTGATATACAAATGTATCTACATGCAGCATACGCTTTTCAATAAAAGTATATTCTCAATGAAACGAAAAGGTTTTGATACAAACAATATTGTTGTTTAAAAAAAAACAACGTTTGTGTATTAGTGGAGAATATATGTCCAGCTCAGCTCAATTTTTGGTATTGTAAAAAGTTTGGCAACATTTTCTATTAAAATTACCTGTAATTTGTAATTTTTATTTCCTCATAATTGAGAGCAGAATGATTTCAGAATAGTCAAAGATAATTACTCTTTTACGCCCATTACCGTAAGAATAGAATTATTTTTTTGTCATTTAAATTGTGCGTTGGTGACCCCATAAATTCCATATTCTTCATCATAGTATAATTCAATGACTATTAAACAAATGTTCGGTCCAGTGTTGCTTTCTAGTATTCGGATTTTTTTTTTTTTTTTTTTTTGATGTGTCTGCCACAATTTCCGACTGAATGAGTCCCAATTTGACATTTCGGAGTTTATTTCATATAGACGTACATCCCAAATATACTTTCCGAACCAATGTTCTCTTGGAGGTTACAAATTCAATAGAATATAATTTTTTTTCCTGACCACACATTGGTTAGGAAAGTGGACTTTCGGGTACACATAATGTGGGGACTATACTTAAATAAATGCCTACGTGGACAATTATCTATAAGATGGTTTTCTACCCTAGCCTAAATACTATTTTTTAGCCAAATGAATTGATGAAAGTGGTCAAGACTAAGATGGGCCCTATTTTATGCGAATAGGGTTTCTACCCCCTTAGAAACAAAGATGCCAAGTAAGGGCCAAAAAATTTAAAAAGTGGTCAGGACCCCAAAAATAGCTTAAACAATGTGATGGTTATACCAAAACGTGATCATTCTTTGCTATGGTGGCTGCTTCTCAAATTACCAACATTTGCCGAAATTGGTATAAAAAATAAGCTTAAAATGTAAAATATATTTGAAATCGGCTTGTACCCTTATCCTGGGGTTATGACCTGCAAGAGCGATTTAAGGTATCTTGAAAGTTTAGGAAGAAATCCATTTTATACTAAATGTCCAATTCGCTCTACTACCACTTATATTCGGCATTTCACTGATTGCAGTCACAATTAATTTAGCATTTTGAGTTATCATGGGACGGATTATTGTCATACGAAAAAAGTAGGTCCACGTTTTGAAATTAGTCCATAACGCTTTGTCGGTCATTTTTGTTTGTTTAAATGTGTTCGCATTTTCCAGCTGAAGCACAATGTAGGTCCTGGAATTGAAAGCTAGATGTCAATTTAAGGATGAAAGATCGCCATTTAATATCGTATTGTGTACAATCCGAAATTATATGAATTCTTAAAATCCGTCAACCCGTTCTTGAGTTATAAGCGTAGTAACGGACATACTTTCTTTTATAAAATTTATACAAAAAAAGAATAGAAATTGAAAAAAGAAAAAAAATCTTAAACTTGTTCGACGATTTTTTACAGCAAATGTTTTGAGGTCCTTACGAAGTTTGTCAAAAGAATGTACCATTTTTGTGAAATTCGATTCCATTAAATTTTTTTTTTCAGTTTTTTTTTTCCGATTTTAGAATTTTTGCAATGAGATTGTTTTTTTCTGATTTTTTTAGCGATTTTGAAAGATTAAGTAAAATATTGATTTTTTTTTTTGTTCATAGCTTATTATCTTCTGAAATTATATTATTCGTATAATTCCACTTACCCAAGAAATACATAAAATCTATAAATAACAGTTTTGTACGTTGTCGCTTTATAGTCCCCAAAAAGACTACACATCATATTAGAGTTAAAAAAAAAACACTACAAATGTACATTCGAAAATAGCAAGTCAAAATAGAAAAATCATTACTGTTGTACATTTCAAAAGTCAAAATGAATATTTTAAAATTTTACATTTTCACGAAATTTTTTGGATTTTATCCTTTTCTGCCAAGAGACAATTCCGAATTTGTCTGAATCATTATGATCGTAGTAACCAACACAACTTTCTTTTATACAAATTGATATATTTAGATTAAAAAGTAAGAGTTGTTAGTTCCTTAGTCGCCAAATAACAAAGACCTAAAATGGTAAAGACTGGACAAAATGCATTCTGAGTAAATGGCAAAGACCTAAAATGGTAAAGACTGGACAAAATGCATAATGGAAAAACAGTTAATGTAAAAAATATATAGAGGCGCTGCTCACAACAGTAACATGTTAGCATAAAAATTATATTTACAGAGCAATTTTAAGGATAAAATTTTCTGTAAACCAAAAATTTGAACTAAAAATTGCATTTCACTGACGTTTGAATATTGCATTTGCTGTTAAAACAACTTAACATTGGTGATTATGTTGTTATGATATCGTAACAACAGAGGTATTTACACCTGGTGACAATATTTTGACTCTGTCTTATCCCATCTTTATACTTCTATGTCTTCGAAATAACTAAAGACTAGACAAAATGCATTCTGAGTAAATGGTTTGTGGCTATACTATCTCGAATAACAGGTCATGACAGAGGAATGTTAATATCGAAAACACAATAATAGAAAAGACTGACAAATAAAAGTTTGAATAATCCAAATTTTGGTTTCAAAATTCTATTTAATTGACCTTTCCAATTAATTGCATATTGCCTTAGCGGTTTAAATCAATTAACATTGGTAACTATGCTGTTACGATATTGTAACAACAGAGGTATTTTCACAGGGTTTCCATATTTCGACTCTGCTTTGTCCCATCTTTACACTTCTATGTCTTTGAAATAACCTTATGTGCAAAATCGACATTGCTAAATCGACCTAAAATCTTACGCTACGTCCAAGGGCGTAACCCACAAAAATCGAAATTAGTTTTTTTTTTATTAAATCTGACGCATAAAGCTATATACACGTTCCTGCAATTTTAAGATTTTATAATTTTAAGATTCTACGTTCAATAATAGCGATCCTGTTAAGGAAATGCCAAAAGGCGTAACAGTACTTACTGTATTTTTCATAAAACACAGTGGGTGTAACTTACATTATTTGAAAGTTAATAGACATTTAAAAGTGTAAAAATTCCCACAAAACTGATATTTGATATGTAGCTGGGGTTTACCATAACAAAAAATGACATAAGTCCCCATAAATCCCATGTTTACAAAAAAAAAGTAATTCGCTGTCAATGACAGACTCTTCATCACACAGAAAAGTCGGATTGCTTTGTATAATTTTCAGAGGATAGTCATGCACAAATGTCCAAAAGTTCGATAACTCAGACATGGAGAAAAAGAAATCAAAGAAGACCCGAAGCCGACTTTCACAAGTATGAATCTGATTAAAATATCTCGGGAATTCAATATGTACAATAGACCCTTTAGTACTTCATACCTATGCGAGGCCGGATTTTCGGCTATGGTCAATGTTTTTACTTATATATTATTTAAACTGTTGACTTTTTATGGGGGTGGTCCGAAGGTGGGCTAATATTTCCCTTTTCTTACGATATAAATATTATGTGATAACTTTTGAAAAATGTTGAAATGTCCGTGAGGTGCCAGAAGTAGTATACCGAAAAATGCTGGGATTTGTAAAATTTGAAGAGGATCGGATTCTTATTTCGTGTTTTTAATGACCAAAAAATTTTGACCTTGTGGGTAGGGCTCCAGAAAGAGTGGGCAGGTATATCCTAACTTCACCACAGATATTGTGTTGGTAGATATATAAGGATGTGTCGAGTTTTTAATCGAATGCTCATTCGCGTTCTATAAGCTGCATTGTTATTCAAAGTTTGGACCAGTCGTGTGGGAGGTACCGACATTGCATATCTCCGAACTCGATCTAAGATTCATAATTATATTATGATATATCTAATTTGGACCTAATCGGATACACCCTTCGAACCGTTATCGTGCGCAGCAGCCAGCCAGACGGACGGACATCTTTAGATTGACTTCAAATGTCCTGAAACGAATTTCATCCAATGATACCTAGGGTCTAAAACCTTATTTCAATGAGGCGCAGCACCCAGCCAGACGGACGGACATTTTTAGATTGACTTCAAATGTCCTGAAACGAATTTCATCCAATGATACCTAGGGTCTAAAACCTTATTTCAATGAGGCAAGTTTTGGCCATATTAAAAACATATACCCTCTGTAGCCAAATAGCTCCATCCCATTGGAATAAATTGTTTGAAAGGCTATTCTAGAATTAAATAAAAAAGTGTATATGTGTAACCTTGTATGTGTAAAATTGATATTTACAGTAGGTGAGACGCAATTTTTTAAGTTGTTGCTAAATGGGTAGAAGGCCAGTAACCTTTGGAAACCACTAATGCAATGTATACTCAATTTTGCGATGAACTGGATACGAAACCAATCTTAATAATTACTCTTTTGGTTTACAAAGAATTTTCTGTTTTGCGTTTTTTTATAGCGGGCTTAAATCAATCACGAGCTAATTATGCAGTAAATTATCTACATCTGGTGGTTTCGAATTAAATCAATAACTAAGAAAGTTTTATTTCTCTGTGATTGACCTCCAGATTGAATTTATCACCATTGGCGTATTAGTTTGCAGTTTTTTATCATATATTTTTTGCTTTTCGAACAATTTTTTAGATTACCGCGACTTTATTCCATTCGCGGAAGTTGATAGTAATTAAACTTAAAAGCAAAGAAATATAAACCAAATATCATACATACATATCATGACGAATTTCGGTTTGGGCTGAAACACTTCTATTTGATCTTCTTGGCATTAATTGTATCTTTTTGGTGGTATAATGGTCTCTATCTAAAATGCGGCTAATATATACACATAAATCTAAAGACCAAGGGAAAATACAGGGTTAGATAAAAAACTGGAACAAAGTCAAACGCCATAATTTTTATTATTTTTTTAATTGAATTAAAGCAAAAAAAGTCGGAAATAGCATCAAATTCTAAAATAAGTTTAGATTTGTTCGAATTTGTCACCTTTGGCACGAATTATGGCCTTCAAACGGCCCACACCATCACCATGGCCAGCGCTTAAGTTCTGGTGGCCAACCGTAGTTGCACATTTTCAGATGACCTCTTTGGCAAGTCCAGCCAGCCAAATATAAAGAAATAACACTATCGCGCTTGAATTCCATCACGAATAATTTTTTCCTGGAGAATTCTCACCAAAATGCTTTTGTATTCTTGTAAACAATATAATGAGCTGTCACTGGAATAATTTTAACAGCTTTCGGACGAGTGGCTTAGAAATGACAGCAGTCTAAACTTTTTTGTAGTTTTTTCAGCTCACCCTGTATATGTATGGGAGCTATATCCAAATCTGAATTTATTTTGTTACCAAATTTGGCGAATTTATTTTGGTACCAAATTCCGTCGCTTATTCCGAATTTCATTGGAATCGGACATACATATCGTGTTTGATGCATTAAATATGTTAGATCGGCCGAAAATATATATGGGAGCTAAATTCAAATCTGAACCGATTTTAATATAATTTGGCGAATTTATTTTTGTACCGATTTCCGTTACACATTCTAAAGACTAGCTATGACCGATCAATGGATATGTGCATTCAAAAACTAAATCTTCTGGATGTACCTCCGATTTTGATGCTTTATCTCCAGTTCCAAGTGGAATTTTAAAAATGTATATAGCCTATGTTACATTCAGGATATGCTGTAGTATATAAGGATTTTTTAGGGAAATCTTTTTAGCAGTTTTTGAGTCTATAAATTACAAACAAACGTACAAACATATTTTTCCTTATAGACTTAGACATGTAATAATGTTTGGAAAATTTTGAAATGTGTGTGAGGTAGACCAAAGTATTACATTTTCGGACTTCATCTAATACTGATTAAAATATTGGGATGTTGGAAATTTATAGACAATCGAACACTTATTTCCAATTTTATGACAACCTGGACCGACATATACCATATTCACATTAGATCTTTGGTTTGTTTTAATAATCCAAAATGTTTACGCATTGTGGAGGTACTAGAAAGAGTGAACCGACAAATTCCATAAAATATTTATATATACCAAGTTTTAAAAGATTTGTTTCGCGTGCTATGAGAAATATAATTATTGAAATATTTGGGGTGAGCTGTTTAAACCCATATTGGGAAATAAAAAGTTTTAAAAATTATTAACTCTTTATGGGGAAGGTTCCAGAAAGAGTCGTCCAATATTGTCCATTCTCGCACCTGACCTTGCATTGTTAAAAATATTAGCAGTTAGACCAAAATTCGACTCTTCGATTCTTTCTCGTTTTATGAGACAAATTATTATACCCTCATTCACATGGCTGCAGAGGGTATATACCATTATATTTGTCTAATGGAAATTATGGGTTTAGACCACCGGTTTCTTTTGTCGATGTCTGTTCCAGGATATTTGGAGTCGATGTAGCGATGTCCATCCATCTGTCTGTGCGCATGATAACTTTAGAAGATATTACACCAATTCGTCCAGATTTGGTAAATCCTTATTTCTCTAAGACTTTGAGCATGTTCGGCGATAAGAAAGATCATCTTTGAAAAAAAAAGAAAATAATTTAACCCAAAAATATATAAATGGAATGTTATAAAGTTTTAATATGCTGCCACAAACATGGGAATATTGAAAACTCTTAACGAACACTCACACATACATTGAAATCAATATATTTATAATACCGCGCTCACGTGTCTTATATGATTGCGAAATGACAGAAACATGTTTGTTCTTTTCTTCCTACAGGATGTACGAAGTGTCGAGATTAAACTTGAGGAATTTGCCACCAAGACCGTTGAAGACATCGCCGACTACTTCCTAAAACTGCATAGTTATCTACAAAACAAGGAAAAGGAAATTTTGGACAAATTTGCAGAAATCTGCCAGCAGCCACAGTTTTTCTTAAGACAAGCCCATGCCTGCCTGAATGAATCCAATGATACTCTTAAGGTATATATTCAAGTACATTTTTTATCTACAGAACATATCACAAATTATGTTTAATTAACCCCTGACCAGGATATGCGCGATAGTTTGGAATTTTATGAACGTAAATTGCCGGCGCTCGTCCATGTTGGCAAGGTGCTACAAAAATACAACGAGCAGTTGTATCAAATACCTACCCAGGTGGAAATTACGAACATACGGACGAACCCATTCAAGTAAGCTTTCAGATTTATTTTTCTTTTGTAACTTATCTTCTTTTGCAGTTTTCAAGTGAAAGCAACTGAATTTCCAGACCTTGATAAGTACATTAAATACAGTTTTGTTGGACCGAAAATTAAAATAAAAATTCGTTGTGCACAAGACGATTCAAACATGTCGACCCCTGTTTCCTCCAACATCAACTCGTCTACCTCTGCTAGCTTCGATATTTCAACGACCCACCAGAATATTCCACAACCAAGGCCCCAATCTAAAATATCCAAAGAGAAAAGAAAGCAACTAAAGAATAACTCGAAGCAGGCTTGTAATGTTGTGGCCATTGCTTCGGCAAGGAGTTCACCCATGTCAGTAGAAAGTAGCAGCAGCATTGCTGATGAAAACTTAGTCCATATTAGCTATGTAAAATCCCCTGGACATTTTTACATTCAAAGAGTTAGTGATATTGAGAAGATCCGTCAGTTGTCCCAAGCATACGTTGATGGAGGGCAAACAATAAACATTCCAAAAGATATGACCATCGGCTACTACTACATGGCTTATAACAGCGCAGATAAGCAATGGTATCGAGGCATGTTAAAGAAAATACTTCCTGAGGATGAGTACAAAGTTTTTTTGGTTGATTACGGAATGGATTTGACTATACCTGCAGATAAGTGTGTATTCATGACTCCGACAAAAATCATAAAATATTGTGCGCCAATGTGAATGCTCTCTTTCAGAATTTGCAATGTCCACGAATCGCATATAAAAATTCCATTCGCCGCTGTACGATGTGCCATAGCCGATATAGTCCCTGCTGGAAAGGAATGGACCGAGGTCGGGAAAAACTTTCTATATGAACTATTACAAAAGTAAGAGAAGCTACCTTTAATTCGGTGCACGGTTGAAATTGTTATATTTCCCATTTCAGTCAGCATGTCCGAATGAACGTAATCGAAAAAATTAGAAATGACCACCTTAAAGTTGACCTCCAAACCCCAGTGACAACTTCTGTTCGTGAGTCTTTTTTATACGCTGGCCTGGCCCGAGAGAGGCCAGGTGCACACAGCTTTAAAATGTCTATTAAGGTAAGTGTTTTGGTTCCTTTATATCTGAAAGAGTTCGTATTGCGAGCAAATATTTTTCTGGAAGTATATACATATATTTTAATGAACATTCAATTCTTAAGCGATTTATCTATACCCGCGTAGTGGAATCTATCTCGATTGGAATCGCTTCAAGTTGAACTATCAATAAGTATCGGCCACCTAATTTAAATGTTAAAAACTTTATTAAAGAATTGGATAATTGTACAAATAACATAAACAAAAATCAAGATATCATATTAACTGGTGATATGAACCTCGATATTATCTCAAATACCATGTCATCAAAGAATTATTTGGATATGTGCGCCTGTAATGGTCTTGAGTGTGCTGTAAGCGGTATTACTAGAGAATGTGAACGCAATGGAAGCAGAACGTGCATTGATCATCTGTTCATAAGGCATAATTCGAGAAACAATATTAAGTCAGCCATAATCGCCACTACTATCTCAGATCATTACTTAATATTTGGATCTATTGAAATGGACACAACTGTAAATCCACTAAATGTAATCTCCGAAAAACGCATTCTTAATAATAAAAAAAAGTAAACAATCTTATAAAAGTGGTAGATTGGTGCAGGATTGTTAGCGAAACTAATGGTACAAATGAACTTTTTAACAAAATAGTCAACTGATATTAAGAAAATTAAAACGAGAAATAGAAGTGGTCAACCATGGCTAACTAAAGAAATAATTAGTGATTGTAATACAAGAGATCGGTTGTATAAAATGTACTGCAGAAGTAAAAATGACGCAAATGAAAGGCTTTATAAATCTTTCAACAATCAACTAAATAAAAAAATCATTTTTGCAAAAAACACTTTCTACCACAGTAAGTTTATCCAATGCAGAAGTAATATTCGCGAAACATGGGCAACAATTAATGAAATTATTGGTAAAAAAATGCAAAAGTATAGACGAAACGGTGAAACTAAACGTTACAAATCGGAATATTGTTGAAGTCGCAGAAACTTTCGCACAAAAATTTAAAACGAATATTGAAAACATAATACATTCATGCGAAAAGGAAACTATGGAAAATATCCAAAACAACTTTCCAAACGCAATTTTTCTTGAAGGCACAAATGTTGTAGAAGTCAAAAATATTTTGAAAAGCTTAAACACCAGGAAAAGCGCAGACATAGATGACATTCGTGCAATTGATATCAAAAACAACGCTGAATTATTTTCTCCAATCCTGACAGAGCTTATAAATAGAAGCTTAAACGAGTCAATTATTCCCGATCTGCTAAAAATATCTATTATTCGCCCAATTCATAAGAGTGGTAATAAATCTAACTGCAAAAATTACAGACCTATATCTATTCTACCAGTCATCGAAAAAGTTTTAGAAGAAATTATTGTTAGAAGACTGAATAATTTCCTAGCGAAATATAGTTTGATAAACAATAACCAATATGGATTCCCAAAAAGAAAAGAACTTTAATCTACTCCTGGGAGACTTCACAAACACAATATATCAAAACTTATCTGAACAAAAGAATACAACGAGAAGATGGAAGATCTCCTAGAAGACAAAAATACTTACAAGATGTTAATAAATGTCCCCACAAATAAATTACAAAAGACAAATTATAATATTGTAATGGAATTATTTAAAAACAATTTTATCGACAATTTTGAAAAGAAAAAACTACAATGCACTTCCTCCAACGCACCCACAATATATGGACTCCCAAAAATACACAAACCCAATGTACCGTTACGTCCAATTGTCTCATCCATTAATATTCCGTGTTACCAACTCTCTAAATACTTAGGTAAAATTTTGAAGAACATAGTATCTGAGAAGTACAATATAAAGAATTCGACAGAAATGAAACAAACTCTCAAATGTGTAAAACTCGTTGATTCAGAAATAGTAGTATCATTTGACGTTATATCCTTATTCACAAACATTCCAGTACATACTGCAATAAAAATTATCATGGATAAATGGGATAAAATAAAACAGTACACTAAGATTTCAAGATGTACATTCCTGAAATGTCTGCAATTTTGCCTCAAGGACAATAACTATTTCACATACAAGGACAAGATTTATAACCAAATATTTGGAATGCCAATGGGGAACCCACTTTCGCCTACCATAGCAGATATAGTTCTGGATCACCTACTTGACAAAACGTTAGCTGAACTAAAAACTAGAGACAAAAATATCAAATACATAGCTAAATATGTAGATGACATTTTAGCCATTATAAATAAGGACGATGCGGATGAAATCTTACTCACACTTAACAAATACCATAATAAAATACAATTCACGATAGAAGTAGAAAACGAAGGCGTAATACCATATTTAGATATGAAGCTACAACGCAATAAAGATAAAATTATGTTTGACTGGTACACTAAAGAAACTTCATCCGGCAGAATTATAAATTACAACGCCACACAACCTAAATCTCAAATCCTAAACACGGCACGTAACTTGATATACAGAATTCTTAACATTAGTGACGAACAATTTCACAGAAAAAACATTCAAATAATAACAAACACTTTGAAAAACAACAGTTTTCCTTACAAGACTATAATGACATTAATAGATGAAACAAAGAAAAAAATTATAAATGAAAAAAACAACAAGACGTCGAATATTACAAAAACAGCGCAAACGGAAGACAAGACAAATTTTTACGGTGTAAAATACATTCCTGGACTTTTTGACAATCAACAATTACGGAGGATAATAAAGAACAAAAATATAAACTTTGCTTACAAGCCAAACACAACGCTAAGCTCCATATTCACAAACACAAAAACACCAATCGACAAACAGCAACAAAGCAATGTTGTTTATCAAATACCATGCAATGGCAAAGAAAACGAAAAATGCAACAAAATATACATAGGAACAACAAAAAGAGCGCTAAATATACGAATGGGAGAACATAAACAAGATATACAGAAAGGGAAAGAAACGACGGCACTAGCACAACATATGATACACACAGGCCACTCACCTGATTTTGACAAAACAATAATATTAGACAAAGAGAAAAATGAGAAAAAGAGATTGCTGATTGAAAGTCTGAGAATATAACAACAAATTGACGTAACGATGAACTTAAAAGAAGACACCGACAATATTAGTGCAAGCTATGGAGTGGCAATAACGTAAACATACCTGTGATACTAGATTTAAGTCGTTGTTTATTGTCTTTTTATGTTATTTTAATGTAAAATCTATGTAAGCACGTCTTGAATATTAGTGTAAGTAAAGAATATGTTTACAATTGTTGTAATTTGGACCATATTGTTAACTGTTACATTTATTTTATTCAAATAGACGAAATCACCTGAAGAAGTCACCAAAAAAGTGACGAAACGTTGGGAAAAATGCAATAAAACAAGTCTTTTATTTGCAAAAC
Organism: Musca domestica; assembly: GCF_030504385.1. Lineage (NCBI taxonomy): Eukaryota > Metazoa > Arthropoda > Insecta > Diptera > Muscidae > Musca > Musca domestica. The sequence goes on along the minus strand of NW_026712328.1, from coordinate 12,983,158 downwards.
TTACAGAGGTCAGTAAGCTAAAAAAATCAAATATAATAAATTTCGGATCTGACCAAAAACATATAACAATGCTTAGTAATGTTTATCGATTTCTGCAAAGCGTTTGATACCCTGTCACATCCAAAACTTTTAAATATACTAGAAAAGCATGGAATAAGAGGACATTGTTTAAAATGGTTTGAACAATACCTAAATTGTCGAAAATTTAAAGTTAAAATTGACAATGTTACAAGCCAAGAATACCAGTCAGATTATGGAGTGCCACAGGGCTCTAAACTCGGACCCATTTTATTTATAATATATGCCAATGATATGATAAAAACTTTAAATGACAGCATTACTTTTTCATATGCAGACGACACGGCCATAATCGTTTCAGACAAATCTATACGTTCAGCCGAAATCCGAATGCAAAACGAAATGAATAAGCTGCTAAGATGGTGTCATGACAATGGGCTGGTTATAAACGCTAAAAAAACTAAAATCATGCATTTTCGACCGAAACACATTCCCCACACAGAAATTTCCATACTATGTCACAACTACGAATGTCTTCATCAAAATAAATACGATAATCTACAAAGCAATGAAATCTGCACCACAAAAATCGAATCAGTAGATGTTTTTAAATATCTTGGAATACTTTTAGACTGCAACATGAAATGGAAACCTCAAATAGATAACATTAGAGGCAAACTACGCAAGTCTTCATTCGCTCTATATCATCTGAGTACATGCGCCCCATATACAGTGCTAAGGCAAGCATATTTTTCCCTTGTCGAATCTTATTTACGTCATGGAATATCAGCCTGGGAAACGCCTCGAACTGCAGAACCCTTCAAGTAGCACAGAACAGCCTGCTTAAAATTCTTCTTAAAAGTTTACATCGCTCAAATAGGAATCAACAACAGTCAAACGATGCTAATTCAAACACTACCTTAACAAATAACAATCGATCAGATTACAATGAAAATCTACCCAAACGTCTGGACTACTGAACATAGAAAACTTCTATATGACAACAATATTGAATGAATTTTACGATGAATCAAATTACCTGCAGCAGATAGATCACACTCAAAACACCAGAAGACGTGCTGAAGGAAGATCCAAGATACCATGCTTCAAAAACGATTACGGCAAACGATCGCTTAATGTAAGCGTCCCAACAACAATGAATTCAATACCAATATCTATACTAAATATAAGAAACAAGCCGAAAAGGAAAAAACTGATAAAACAATTTCTTATAAATTCTTAATATTTTTTGATTATGAAAGAATTAACATACATTTATATTTCTTATAATAATTGAATTTTTTTAAACCATACTACAGCTGAACTTTAAATAGTTATTAAAATTTGTATATAGTCAAATTATATTTAAGTTAATCCTGCAGACAAGCTTACCGCTTCGCGGGACTTCTGAATTGTACATGATTTTATATGAATAAATAAAATTAAAAAAAAAAAAAAATATATATATATATATATATATATATATATATATATATATATATATAGATAGATAGATAGATAGATAGATAGTACCAAAGGGTTTTTGTAAATTCGAACTTTAAGGTCACGAAAATGGTACTTAACTTTTAAAATTGTACGAAAATCAATGTTGAAAACTAAGTTTGGTATATGAAGGTGGTTTTACACATGTGTTCTAAGTGTGCGAACTGACATTACTAAATTTATTATTATATTATATTGTGGTCCCCGTTGGCACCAGGAATTGACATATTGTACGAAAAGTGATGAGTGGTACTAAAATGGGTATAATATAAAGGTACTTGATGGGTATTTGCAAACTTTTCCAACTTATTAATCAAAATTACAAAGCCATTAGATTTTGACTGCAACAGAGCAAACATTGAAAATGGGGTACAAATGTTTTTGATTACGCAACTTAATTTTTTTTTTTAAGTTTTTGAGGTTTCATTATGGTCCGGGGTAATACGACCGAAAATGTCCGAATATGATGAGATGTCGAGAGGTTTTGGCAAGAGTTTTTTTTTTTTCCTGTAATAACTGATTTTCTTTTTTAATTTATTTTACAGAAAGACATTGCTAATTTGAAGCTCAGTGAACAAATTCCACGTACTTATGTGATGGCTGGCGAAATTTTAATGGTCAATATGCTACACGTCGTGGGTCCACACGAATTTTATGTTATAAAGGTATTAATGCACTGTATATATTAATAATTAAACAATTCTTAAAAACTTTTAATGCCAGTTAGTCTAAGTAAATAAGAAAATTGTTTGTCCCAGCTGAATTTTTGACAAACCGAGGTTATATGTGCGTGCGCACTACCCGATATAAATTAAGTACATTAGAAGAATAAATAAATAATTCAATAAAACAAAATGATTTTTTTATTGTAAAATGGGACATATAAAGAATAAATCGTGTTTTTTATTTATTTGACGACTTTTAGCAAGAAAAAATAACTACATTCCCTTCTTAAAATAATGGTTTAGTAGGTTGATTGTAATGAGTGTTTTTCGGGTTTGTGCCAAGAAATATGTCATGTGAGCAAATATTATTTAAATTTTAATAGTTACTTCCGGATGCAAACTAAATCTAGAGATTTATTTCTAAGAGAAACAAACACATAAATCTAGCAAATTTGTGAAAAGAAATATTGTAGACATTTTTGTTGGACATTTTTTTAATCGATTTTTTTTTCGTTTTCAGGACGATTTAACCGAAGAAAAACGAAAGTTTTTGTCTGACCTCAATTCGTTCTATGGAGCACAAGAGACACAACGCCAGCAAATGTATTTGGCTGAACCTGGCGTGAGTTGCGCTGTAAGCATTGCCGATTTTTGGCATCGAGCCCGAATTATAGAGGTAAAAGGAAATGGATCACTACTGGTACGACTTGTCGATGAAGGGCGTACCGAGACAATTAACTGGCGCCAAGCATACACGCTAACTGAAATGTTTCGACAAAAGCGAGAATATGCGATTCGGTGTACATTGGCCGACATTGAACCATTGCAAGAAAATTCATACAATTACACAGCAACTGCAATTTCTGACTTCAGGCAGATGACTGTGAACCCATGCTTGAGAATGGAAATTCAGAGCACATCAGAAGATCTTAACAGGGTTCTGCTCTATGTGAGTAAAAAGAACTTGGACATTAATATCGGGGCAGCTTTAGTGAAGAGTAGACATGGAATTTCAACAGGCGAAACAACGCAAACCTCGGATTGTTTTCGAATGACCAAGAAATCACATCGCATAAGGGAATTAATAGTGTCGGAGAATCTTAAGACTAATGACTGCTCTTCGATAACCAGTCTTAAATCGTCCAAAGATTTAGAACCACTTCCAGTACAGCGATCCCAAATTATTATTACCCATATTGTCGACCCTGGGGAATTCTATATTCAATTATATAAATTGAAAATGGGGACGGACCAATTTCATGCCAAAATTCAAGAAACACTAAATGAGAAATTCCACATTTCTGCTAATTGTATCGATTTACCAACGAGAGAAAACCAAAAATGGACTATAGGCAGTCATTGTTTGGTGTACACCAAATACAATAGCACACCAACGGATCCTCCTACCAACAAAAACTGCGAATGGTACAGGGGCATTGTCATCGAAGCGAATCACGAGCACGTTTCGGAAACAACTTATTCGGTGTTTTTACGAGATATTGGAGCGACTATACGTTCAATAGCTTCCCACCAGTTATTCTCGATCGGTGCACAGTTGGATCGTGTGACAAATGCAGTTTACCGTTGCCATTTGGCCGGTATTTGTCCCGCCGGCAATGTCAAAACATGGTCAAAATCAGCTATCGATTGGTTTCGATATTCGATCAAACAATTTGAATTACAATGGGTTTCTATGAGAGGAAAGCGCTTGGAGGAAACGAATTCATTACCAGTCGTATTGTGGGGCTCCTCAACAGATACTACGGATCCTTTGGCACCATGCATTATTAAATTCACTAATATTAGCAAGATATTGGTCGAGAAAGGTTTAGCATATTCGCCTGGAACTACGGATACCATAACCGAACATTTTCACCAAATTGAAGGAATTGACCTAAAAGAAGGTGAAATAACAATCCAAAAATGGTTTAAATCCCTCGAAGATGATATGACTCTTAACGGTAAGTGCTAACTCGTTTTATCATTTAACCAGGTTAACTATATATTCTTAATTTTATGTTTGATCGTGTGCTGTGATTATAATTTGACAAACATTATTTGTGCACACATCAAGTGCTAAAGCGGCGGACTGAAATTGTTAGAACGTGTAAGATGATACAGAATTTTCGTTGGTTGCATTTGGAAGTCAAAATCGGAGTTGCGGACTTGGAGTCTGTCTATTTTGTTGTAGTGAGTGTCTGATTCGAAAAAATTAACTCGTCTCCGTGCCCGGGTAATAACGTTTTTAATTCCGTTTCTCCATTCAAATTTTGCCATTTTTTTATTGGTAATTAATTTTCCGGGCGGAATTTCTATTATCTCTCATGAAAGTTTTCATAACTCTCAATACTTTAAAATTCGTTGAAACAAGACTTGTTTCTGGTTGAAAGGCTTTCCAAAAACGTTAAACTTTCTTACACTACTGATAAAAATGTTGAAAACGCCTAATTGTTTGAAAATAATAAAGAAACCGTTACAATTCAAAATCCATACATAATATTTGAATTTATATGTAAATTACTACACAAATGTCTATATCTCTTAACCATAAAATTGTCATTCCGTTAACAAGACCTGAGAATCCTCATCGGAGATCCTACAATGATATATTCGTAAAATCTATCACATTTATTTGTTGAAATCGAAATAGCTGCAAGAATTAGTATTTTGTAGTATGATTTACATTGAATGTTTAAGCTATAATTTATAATGTACTGTCAATTAATAGGCTATTTTCCCACTTGAAATTTTCAATATACGTCCACTATTTAACCTATTTTCAACCATAAACACATTTTCAACCAAATTTTGTCGATTCAGATTCTCAAATTATCGGCCTTTTCGGCAAAAATAATTTCAATGTCGATCAACTATTTTGGTATAGCTTCTAATTCAATCCAAATTCTAAACTCAATTGTCTTTAATTTATCATTTTGTGTGTCAGTCCACATTTTTTTAATTCGTGACCAAATTTTGAAATTTCTTTTGATTTGATATTTTGAAATAGGTAGAATACTTCCTCGAAAATGTGTCCATTGTTTATACAGGATGCTTATAAAACATACAGGTGTTTCCAATTATGGTATGTTAAAGGTCCTAGATGTATTCAGCAACTGTTCGCCGGAGCAGAAATCTATATCCAAAATCTGATCAGAACCCACATAAAATGTAAAATGATGGGATGTATGGGAATATTCTTAAGGATTTTGTACAATCGTTTAAACTGTCCAATACACTGCCATATTGCGCGAAGTTTTAATATATTCCTATTAATATAAATGCAGTTAGCTAGAATGACATATTTTACTCAAAATCCCTTAATATGGACCGTTTGAAATAATTTACTTGGAAGTTGTGAAGGTAATGAAACGGTAAAAATGAGTTATAGCCAAACAGCTTTTTAAAATTATTTTCTGGTTTTTAGCAAACCTGTGCTTAGAGAAAGATATTCAAGCACATTATATTATGCATCCACATAACGAAGACGCCGACACTTTGAAGCCGGAATTTCGACTCATAATCTGAGGATGTAACAGGTTTTATGTCAATTGATACATATATAACATGTGTATATCATCCAAATAATAGCAGTAAAAGGTCGATAATTTGGTGTGTACATTTTTTGATTATAAAATGTACAACGATGCCATAATTTTCTTAGAACACATCGAGATTTTATTTTTATTCCTGGCCAAATTGTTCGAATCCATCTACAACAACCGTTGATACAGCTTCAGCGACAATTGAAAGCATGTTCCGTAAGTTCCAGGTATTAAATCGCGTTTAAGTTTAACTTTTTTAACATCAATACAATATTTACACTGTGACAGCCATTCACTGATTGAGTAATTCCAGAACCATAAAAATTCAATCTTTTGTTTGTTTATTTTAACGATTTCAATATTCTGCTAATTACTCTTTTAAAAATTATCAAAATAAAATTGTAATCAAACGATGAAAATGTCCTAATTGTCAGCCATATCTACAGCACATGTTATCATTTCGTGGTACTCACAATAATTTGGACGACCACTACAAATACGGTGCCCAGCTATGTGGGCAACTTATTTTATTGTTTTCCATAACCATCTGTATAAGATTGCACTCAGCGCACAGGTATCCCGGACGGCACTTTTAAAGCTTTGTTGTGTTGTACAGCGACACAGATTTAATCCAGTACAGGGTAAATGAAAATGCAATTATTGTATACTCAGAGTCTGGAGTTTTAATTTAATTCAGTTTATTTCATTAAGAAAGATTGTAATGTACAAGTTACAAGAGGAAAGTATGAAATAACAACTAATAAATACGGAATTGAGGGTGTTAGTGAAAATAGGGTTGCCATCTGGCAGATGAAATAAAAGTGGTGCCAATATCGAGTTTACATATACAAATCTTCCCCTCTAAGAAGAGAATAGGGCCCTGTCTCTTCGAACCCTTGTTGATCGCCGCAATCCTTGTCCCCGTTCGTCGACATTTTTAACAGATGATGATGCAATGGAGTAGATTCGAAAAAGCTTGGGTGTCCTCATACCCATGTGTTGAGAAGGGTGGAGTTGAAAATTGTTCGATCTGTTCTATCTCAATCTCTAAGTTAGTGGTCTCCACGTCCTCTTCGTCTTGTTCGATTACCGATTCTTGTTGTTCGTCGGTGACGATGCTCGAACCAGCTCTGTAGCTATTCGGATGATTCATAGAGTTTTCCTTACTGTTGACTGGTGTGCGACGACTGCATGTGTCAGTATCATTTTGATCTGTACCACGAAGTTGACCAATATGTCTTCTATAATACTTCTCCTGGAACAGAATTTGATAGTGGACATCTCCCAAAGGCTTGGTCAATTTGCCTTTAACCCATTTGCTAATGCGTGGATTTCCGGACAGAAAGTACACGTTTTGATCTTTGATCCAATTCCCTGTGTTTACAGCTGCTCTTCATGAACTGATTGACTGTTACTTTACTACTAGTTTCTTGTGGACGCACTAGATCTAAACGTGTGCGTAACTGTTGTCCTAGGAACAACTGTGCTGGGGACTGACCCGTTGTCGAATGAGGTTTATTCCTGTACTGTCTCAGGAATTCGTTTAGATTTTCCTTTAATGTCATTTTCGTTGTACACATAGCCTTTAATGCATTCTTCACCGTTTGGACACTTCTCTCTGCTTGGCCGTTAGTTGCTGGGTGGTTGGGGGCAGTAAATTTGTGGTACTTAACGCCAATTCTTTGTATAAAATTCTTGAATTCAGCCGAAGAAAAATTCGTTCCATTATCGGAAACTACTATTAATGGTCCTGCGTATGTAGCAAACACTTCATCCAGCAATGTAATCGTCGCAGCTGCTGTTATTGACTTGGTAACCTTTACCTCCAACCATTTAGAGAATGATGAGTAACATCATTCCCTCAAAGGAACCCACATAATCTATGTGCACTCGTTCCCACGGAGCCTTGGGGTACTCCCAATGATGATCTGTGCACTTCTTCAGGGCATTTGCATACTTTGCACATTTCTCGCATTACCTCGCAGTGCTCTCAATGTCTTTGTCAATGCCCAGCCAGTAAACCAAGGACCGGGATATTCCTTTCATCTTAACCATCCCTAGATGGGCGCCATGCAAATCTTTCGTTAAATCGCCCCGAAATCTATGAGGGATCACAATTCGGTGTTCAAACATTAAACACCCTGGCGACACTTTGTAGTTCATTTCAGGTGATTTGTAACCAGCTTTTGACAAACACTGTCCACTTTCCAATATCTTTGTAATCTTACCAAGATGTGGATCCTTTCTCGTTTCCAGCGAAATTCGTTCAGCAGTTACCGGTAATTGATTAATTTGGCGAATCACGAAACTGTCGAATTCATCAAGGTCATTACATATGGCCTAATCAAAACTGAGTTTGATCACTCTGTTGGCTGGAGTTACTTAAGACAAAACATGCGCATTACTGTTTTCTTTCGAGGTTTTGTGGACCACTTCAAAATCGAAATTAGAAAGGAAATCGGCGTAGTTTGTCATACGGGATATGCATAAAACAGGCAGCGTCTTACTCGGATGTAGGATTTGTACCAGCGGTTTGTGGTCAGTAATCAGAGTCAAATGACGGGCATACAGGTACTTGGAAAACTTTTGGACGGCCCACACTGTGGCCAGCGCCTCGTTATCGATTTGTGAATATCGTTGCTCCGTCGCGTTCATGGTGCGGCTCGCATAAGCAATTGGACGTTCCTGTCCATCAGAAAGACGATGCGACAGAACAGCTCCCAGTCCCGTTTTATTGGCGTCCGTTGCAAGTAGAATATGCAATGCTGGATCATACGGGATCAGCACTTGCGGAGATATTGCTTAATTTTGGTGTATGCCGCATCTGTATTATTATTCCAATAGACGTTACTTTTTTCAAAACGTCCCGAAGTGACCCCTCAAGTGTAGACAGGTTAGGTATGAGGTTCGAATAATATGACGCCTTTCCCAAAAATAATTGTAACTCCTCCAACGTTCTTGGTTTTGTCGCATGCATAATCGCTTCAATGTGTTTGTTGGATTTGCGTCTATTTTGTGACCTAGAAATTCAATCGTTGACGTCACAAATACGCACTTCTTTTTTTAAACTTAAATCCTAATTCCTTTAACTTGCATAATGCAGTCTCAAGAACTTTCAACAGATCATCAACATCTGTTGCAAACATCAGAATATCGTCGAAAAAATAAGAATATTAGGAATGTGATGTATAGCCATTTCCATCGTTCTTTGCCAAATGGCCGGAATGTTAGCGGCTCCATAAACTGCTCGAGTTGGACGTATCAGTCCATGTGTTGGAGCATTCAGCGTCACGACATGGGCAAATTCCTCGTCAAGGACCAAGTGTGAATACGCTTCAGTAATATCCAAATGGGCAAACACCGTTGAGCCCTTCATCCTGTTGAAAATATCCTCCGCTTTCGGAATTGGGCGTTCTTCTATTACAATTAGTGGATTTACGGTTGGTTTGTAGTTTCCCGTAATACGTATGCCTCCATTCTTCTTCGTCACTACATGTGTAGTAGATGCCCATTCTGAATACTCTACTCTTTCGTAAAATCCCGCCGCAATCTTAGCATCCATTTCTTTGGCATACGCATCCTGTAATGCGAATGGGATTTTTTGGGGTCCTGCAAATTTTGGCGTAGCATCTTGCTTTAATTGCACTTAAATACAAGGACCTTTGAACTTACCCGCTACATCACTGAATATATCTTTATGTTTGGCTAATAGCAGCTGTTGCCGTTGATGTTCAGACAGTATGGGTTTTTTTTACTGCTATAGATGCTATCTTCTCTCCTGCCGCTGCTGGCAACTCCTTCCCCGTTGATGCGTTCTATTGGGTCTTGGAACAATTCGGCAAAATTTATTTCTCGAACATAATGTGCGATCCACTCACCGCCACATAATGTGTCAAATCGGCATCAACAACGTATAAGTTCAGCCTACGACTGGTTCTGCCCAAAGACACATTCACCACGGTACGTCCTATGCACGTAATCTTGTGCCCCGTATAACTTGAAAATCGCCGGTCCGCTTTCTTTAACACTGGTGACTGCTTTATGTTCTTTTAATTCTCCAAGCTTATAATACTGCAAGGAGCACCCGTATCCAGTTCCATATCTACTTTCTGGCGGTCTATCTTCATTGTGACCATTTTCCGATCGAATGGCCCTTTTGTTCTGACTGTTGCAATTCGCCTCAGTATGTGGCTCCTCACCCTCATCTGACAACAACGACTCCTCTATCTGCTTTGTATTTGACTTGCACACTTTATTTATGTGGCCTACCTTGCCGCATGAAAACCACTTTGTGTTCTTGAATTTACAATCCTTCCGTACGTGTCGACCACCGCAACCATAACATCTCACCTCTGTAGTTTTATTCGACTTCTGCTTCACACCATTTTTTGTCTTGATAGGTATAAAACCCAATTTGCATGGCACACTCATATGCCTCCGCAAAACTTTTAAGTTTCTTTGTAATAATCTCGTCACAAATATTGCGGGATTCCACTCCAAATATCATCTACTCAATCAGCATCCTATCCAGGAATGCCCCAAAGTCACACAAAGCCGCAGCTTGCTTCAAGCGCAGTGAAAAATTTGCCATCGATTCCCCTACATCTTGTCGTATCTGTCGAAATCTGAAACTTTCCGCATAAATATTTCTCCTTCCGTCGAAATGATTTATCAATGTAGTTTTAATTTCTTCATATTTCATTTCTTCTGGCTTCTTAGGACTAATTAGAATTTTGAGAGCCGTATTTAGCTCAGCACCCATATGTACGCGCGCATAATTATGATAATCCTCTTGATAATCCTCCTCTCAATTTCAACGCCCAATCGAATCTGTCAAAATAGTCTTTAACCGTTGAGCCATCTGTGCTTTTGTATTCGCTTATTGCAACCGTGGCGGTCTTGTTGTATTTATGTCTTCTGACGTCACAAACTGGGGCCGCGATGTTTTAACAGCCTCCGTCTGTCCACTTCTGACACCAATATTGTATACTCAATATTGTATTGTGAGTCTGGAGTTTTAATTTAATTCAGTTTATTTCATTAAGAAAGATTGTGATGAACAATTTACAAGAGTAAACTATGAACTAATAACTAAAGAATACGGAATTGAGAATGTTAGCGAAAATAGGGTTACCTTCTGGCAGATAAAATAAAAGTGGTGTCAATATCCAGTTTACATATACAACACAACCTGAAATTAGGTATGTCTGGTTACTTTTCCAGCAGGAATTGTCCAGTAACTTCTTTCTGAGAGAGTAAGGAAGTTTTATTCTCTTTTACAAGGAAAATGCGAAAAGTAAACAGACGGTATTCCTGCAGAAGCATGCAACTAATCAGCTGATTTGTCAAAACAAACCAATTTGTCCCCCATAAGCAGAATTAAAACAAAGGAAGCAATACTAATTTTACAAGTTTTTTAAATAAAAATGTTGGAAATAGTCGTTTATTTTCTTATTGCATATTAACATTTACGTTTTTCACATTTTGTAAAGTTGTTCCCCAAAAACTATTAGTCTTGCTAATTCCAAAAAAAAAAAATTCAAATTGAAAGCACAAACATAAATAAATAAACAATAGAAAACATCTGATTGAATGTCGATGAATGAGAAGAAGAAGAGTTGCAAGAGATTGCAAGAAGAAATTTTTCCAGCAAGAATTTGCAAACTCTCACTGAAAGAACTGTCAAAATTTCTCTCTCCAACCGCTCTCTTTTGCAGAACTTTTGGGTTAACAGACGACTTCCAGTAACAATTTGTAACAATTGTTACAAACTTTAGGGTAACCAGACACACCTATTGCTGATTTTGCTGATAAAATCATCTTCAGTGACGAGGCCCATTTCTATCCCGATTGCTTTATCAATAAGTAGAATATTGTATTTGGGGTGAGGAAAATACTCGAGAAAAAAACGCATCTTGAACATGTCACTGTGTGGTGTGGGCTGGAAAAATCGAAAAAAAACCTTTTTTAAACAAAATAAGGCAGGTCAAGCTCAAACAGTCAATGGTGTTCGGTATCGTGAAATTATAACCATTTTTTTCTTGTCTAGAATTGAATAAATGAATGAGGAGGCCATGTGGTTTCAACAAAACGGCGCAGCATGTCATATAGCGAGAGGAACAATTCAAGTGCTACATCAGTCATTTCCCGGTCGTGTTATTTTGTGTTTTGAAGATTGGCCGCTTGGATTTAAACCTTTCGATTTTTTGGAGTCGATTGTTTATGCGAAAACGACGACGACGACGCAAGTCTTGAAAGAGGAAATTGAACTCTACATTAATCAAATACCACAAAATTTATGCAAACTAAAAATTTCATTGAAAGATCGCAAGTGTGCCAGCTAAGCTACAGCGGTCATCTGCACGAATTTTGTTCCATACATAACCTCATTCAGTCTACTATACAATATTATAACGTTTTACAATGTTTTTAAAATATCCGTTAAAATAAAAGGACATTTAACCAGTTTACGCCGGAGTTGTTGGTCTATCCGATTAAGCGAACTTTAAACGAGCAATCTGAAGGTGTTGGGTACAGTTCCCAGGTTTAACTGTAATATATCTATAGACCACAATTAGGTGAACTGTCCATTATAACAACTCTAATTATTTACATTTTAACTGTATTAGCCGATACTTCAAACATCTTATATATTCAATTCTGTTTGATTTTGGACTTGTCCGTTTATCGTATTGTTTTCCATACACACGTTTCATTTTGATTTGATCTTTTTTTCCTTGGAGGTTAATTTAGATATCTAGGATTCATTTTTAATCACTGTTTGTAAAGCTTTAGAAAATAGCCAAATTAGGGCATGTTAACCAAATTAAATCTAATACTTATATCAATACCAATGATTGATTGATCGCTACTATAGTCCAGTCAAAATAGCCATGAAAAAAGGGGGGGGGTAACATTTCGCCACACCATACATAATATGCACATATTTCCCAGTCACCTTTGAAATAAAGCATTTGGCGGTTTTTTTTTAACCTGGTTTCCCACATAACAATTCAATATTGTATTGATTTCGGTTTCAAGAGTCGGGTTCCTCTTTCGATTTCCTTTTCATTAAACTTTTTTAGTCGAACTCCTCATTAAGATCACATGAAACTTTTTCTATTTTCCGGAACTGGATATCAGAAAATTATACAAAGTAATCCGATTTTTATACATACGCAAGTTACAATTGCAAAAATTTTTGCACGCATAGGATTTATAGGCAGTTTTATCATTTTTTAATGATAAGCTCTAGCTCCATATCAAATATCAGCTTTTTGGGAGTTTTTGCTCTTTCAAATGCCTACTTTGACTGGACTACTGTCACTTAACTTTCAAATAATGTGGGTTGCGTATTTTGTTTTGTATGAAAATTACAGTAGGCTTTTACGTCTTTTGGCCAAATGGGATTGCTGTTTTTGAACGAACAGGGGCGGTTCGGAAACTTCGTAGTCTATCAATGAAAGAGAATAGTTAATTTTTCAAAAATATTTTTATTTTTCAATATAATTTCCTGAAACTTCATTTGAGGTAAAAAGCTTGCCAGCAAGGCATTTTTTTATTTGGAAACAAGTAAAAGTCACTGGAAGCTAAATCAGGAGAAATTAATCTTCAATAGAATATTTACGAAAAAAAATTCTTGTAACTTTGAAAAATCATTCATGTTAAAAGCCATGATTTGGAAGCCTTACAACAATAAAAATAAATCATGAAGGGTATTAATCATTCTTGCTAAAAGTCAAGTTCCACCAAGATTTGGAATCCTTACAACAAAAAAATAAATCATGAAGGGTATTATCTTTAACAATTTTAGACATTCAGAAATTATAGCTAACCTCTTGAATTTCGGGAAAATAGACAAATTCACTGATATTTCGATGTGATTCTAACAAAATACGTATGCACGCTGACAAACGTATTAATTATTCGTAATCGTTTGCTCCATATGTTGATATTATTTGTACTGAACAAAACTTATATTTTTATTGACAGCTATTGATCGCAGGGAACACTGTCGCGGCACTTTATTCAATGAACACGCTCACGCAAATAACCCTGATGCTATGGATGACATTATAGACGATACAAATATTTCTGATGGCCACCCTTTTGATGTTTATCTTAACAATGTCGATGCTCAGCTATCTACAGGAATGGACAGGGCATCGGTTGCGTGGACAAAGTCCAAAGATCTTAATAAGACCTTGTTTGCCGGTTATCCAACATATGTAGACTATGATGGCATTATATTTCTACATGAAGCCGATGATAAAGAATTCTTGACCAAAATGAGCAATATAATGTCCAAATTGTTCGCCAATGTTGAGGAGCCTTCCGCGGATTATGTCTACACCGCAGGCCAACCATGCATTGCAAAATATCACTTGGACTCCAAAATTTACAGAGCATATGTAAAAAAAGAAAAGTCAAATGACAAAGAAGAAATCGAAGTCCGATTCGTCGACTATGGAGATGTGGAAAATGTGGTCCCAAAAGACATTCGGCCATACGCTCCATTTCCAAACATGCCATCGCTTGCAAGCAGATACCAACTTATTGGAATCCAACCCAACAACGAAAGTGGTGAATTCTCAGTCGATGTTCTGGATCAAATGCATCTTTACATTGTCGGAAAGTTTGTTTCGGTGCGCCTGTCACCCACAGAACTGACAATGCCCATCAAGAAGTGTAATATGCGATTAGGCACCGTTGATGTTGCCGCCACCTTCATAGAAAAAGGTTGGGCAGCGGCAGAAACTCTGATGCCAGGTTTGTCTTCGTTCAATAACGTCGAATATACGAATGAGCCGAGGAGAAATCGTCGGAACCCCTTTTCAAATTCCAACAGTACCGATTATGAGGTAAGTGCATTATATTTTATTCTATGATTTTGAGCATTTAGAGGGGTAATTAGTAATCAAATTGAAAAAAAAAAAACGAAAAACAACTTGTTGGCTATATTGAGTTCTTATAAAATAGAGAAAACTACCATTTTACGTTTTCTGGCTATGTGATTTGATAAGACTTTTTAGCCGACTTTCAAAATGATCTGGTCCGAACTTGCAAGAATATTCACAGGAAATTTGGAAGAGAGATTAGAATTATCTCGAAACGATTTCTGAACCGTCCGTCGGTCTGTCTTCCGAAGCAAGGCCCTATAAAACATCAGACTTTAAGCAGACGTGCCGTACATCCGAAATTTGGTTGACTTGGAACATACATACATGCCTAATATTGTGTTATCAGTTACCATTAACAATTTGCACAAATGTTGCATAGTTGTCATTGTAACAAGTCTATCTAAAATTCGAAGCAGCGTACAAAAGTTGGGGCTTACTAACATGGTTACGTTATATACAAAAATACCCTATTTCTCACCATAATCAATCATTTTAAACGGCCGGCCGTGCTACCCAGACAAGCATTGACTGTAACTGTAAAATCAACCAAATTTCAAACCCCTTTGAAAAATATTTATTTGCTTTGGCAAAAAATAAACTATTTACAATATTTCATTCAATATTATATTTCTATTTTCAAGTATGAACACCTCAAACAAACATAAGACGCCATGTCAAAGTTGAAAATGTTCAACTTTATTGTTTCATATGCAATGTGTGTTTGAAAATACATATATAAAATATACGGCGTACACAAGAATTTTTATAATAGCTATAAATCTGAAAAGTTTTGTAAGTAGTTTCCTAATAAAATTTCAAAACAAAAAAACTGAATGTCAAAACTTTTGTAATTGGAAAAAATTGAAAATTTTTCTCTTCGAAATAGGTAAGCAATTAACGTTTTTTCGGTACAATCTCCTTCTGAAGATATTTCCAAAAAATACATCTTCTACTAAGCACTTTTTTCATGGATAAATTTTCGCAATTTTTAACGTAACAATACACTACCTTTATATTGGCAATTAATTTTAATTTTAGATGGGATTAATTCAGTTGTTTACAATGGTTCTATTATAGGACTGGTTATCAATATATGGAAAATGACAATAAGAAAGACAAAAAAAAAGAATTTAAGAGGCTTTCAATGTAAAAGTAACGATATGTAAATATCTAGCATACAAGCCGTTCTTTAAAATCTGAATTGTATGAAACCCCAAAACTCTAATCTATATGTTCTATTTATTTTCTATTTATATATATAAATATCAATTGTTTTTCGTTGGTAATGGAATCAGTTGAGAACGGCTGGACCGATTTGCATAACTTCTTGTACAAACGTTCGTCATACCCCGAGATAGGTTTCTAAAGAAAAAAATATTGACCGCGCCTACTTTTACGCCCGCTATTTCGATTTATCTAAAATCCTTATATTTGCCAAAATAATGAAGATATCGGTTTGAAAATTATTACACGAGATACTGTTGACTTCCCATCCAACCCTGCCATCCCATCCAATTTATTTGACGGCTGATGAACTAACCACGCCTACTTTTTGGCCTAAATATATCTATGCGTCCAAAAGAAAGTTGTGTTAGTTACTACGCTTATAACTAAAGAACCGCTTATCTGATTTTAGCGATCCAAACAAATTCGGAATTGTCTCTTGGCAGAAAAAGAAAAAATACAAAAAATCGTGGAAAATGTGAAACATGAATTTTTTTCATTTTGACTTTTGAAAAGGTCAATTGTAATGTTTTATATTGCATGATTTTTTTTTTTTTTCATTTTGATTTACTATGTTCGAATGTATATTTGTAGTGTTTTTTTTAATTCTAATTTGATTTGTAGTCTTTTTGGGGAGAATAAAGCGACAAAACTGTTATTTATAGATTTTATAAAAGATAATAATCTATGAACACAAAAAAGAATATTTAAATTACTTTTTTAAAATCTAAAAAGCTAAATAATCACGAAAAAAGGCTATCTCATCGCAAACATTCTGAAATCGGGAAAAAAAATGATAATAGGATCGAATTTCAAAATAATTGTATATTCGTAAGGACCTTTATACATTTGCTGTAAAAAATCAGCGAACAAGTTGAAGATTTTTTGTTTTTTTCAATTTGCTTTTGTGCAATTGGACATTTAGTATGAAATGGATTTCTTCCAAAACTTTTAAGATACCTTAAATCGCTCTTACAGTCATGATATGGGTCATAACCCCCGGATGAGGGTACAATCCGATTTCAAATATATTTTGCGTTTTAAGCATATTTTTAATACTAATTTCGGTAAATGTTGGTAATATAACCATCATATGGTTTAAGCTATTTTGGGGGTCTTGGTCACTTTATTCTTTTTTTGGCCCTTATTTGGCATTTTTCTTTCTAAGGGGGGTAGAAAACCTATTCGCATAAAATTTTCAATTTTCGAAGTAGGGCCCATCTCAGTCTTGACCACATTCATCAATTGGTTTACTAAATAATAGTATTTAAGATATTCTGGGGTAGAGAACCAACTTATAGATAATTGTCCACGTAGACATTTATTTAAGTATGGTCCACACATTAGTGTACGCCAACCAATGTGTGGTTAGAAAAGAAAATTGTGTATTCTGTTGACTTTCTGCCCTCAATTAAAAGTTGGACAAAACTTAATACCACGCATTCCAAATTACAACTCATTTGAATGGAATGAAATACCAAAAATTTAGCTGAGTTTTTATATGGATCTATTAAAAATGTTTTATAACATATAGGTTTTTAACACTCAAATTAAAGCCTATAGCTGAAAAATAAGATCAGACTATTCAAAATATCTAGAACCGACGGTAGTTGAACATCTATTATAATTTTTCCCATTATTTTTATTTATTTTTAGAAATTACTATGGAGTCATTACTTATAATAAAAATTGTGCCACTTACATAAGTCAGATCTGTTATTTATTATGGTTATAAAATATGCATTAAAGACTTAAAGCACAGCCGGCAACACGGACCGGGTCAGCTAGTGCTTTATGACTATATTTCTTTTAAGTATATATTTTTAACTTTTGGTATTTTACTTCTTCAGGATTTCGACGCAAATAATTTGAATGAAAACGAATTCTGTATAGAAAATGAAGCTAGCAATTGGATGGTATTGCCGCAATACAAAGAGGATAACATTAGCAATGTAATCGAGCATCTAGACAAACGCCATGACAATCTCCTTTCGAAAATTACTCAAACCGGAAATGAACACAAGAACAGTTTTGCAATCCCTCCAACGAAGAAGCGCATGTTCGATCACAGTGATTATACACAAATGATGAACGGAGGATTATTACTTGACGTAGATGATTTAAGCAATGTCAGCGGGAATGATCATAAAATGGTATCATTTAGCATTGCCGATGACGACGATGAAGATGTTGTTGAAATGAGCCACAATTTTGCCATGAATTATTGGCATTCCGCAACAGATGATACAAAGAGAAACGAGGAATATGACATATGCCAACAATTGGAGCATCGAATCTCATTCCAAGAAGAGGAGGTATATACAAGTCATGGACCTAATTGGATTGTCTTAAAATAAGTAGCGATTTCTTTTTTTGCAGGACATAGAATCGGAATATGAACATTTTTATCCGGACGAGACTTCGACAATTTTTACCCACTTCAGTGGAATTGATGTATTCAAGACACCCCACTTTCCAGGTGCACAGCAACAGTTCAAATGTCGAGTTATAAAGATAATATCACCTACTGTACTTCACATAATTCCCATTACAACTGATTACAAGAAACAAGATATTAATATGCAGATTGCTATTGGTAAAGCAGCCAAAACAGCTAGACCACTCACGAGCTTCAAGCGATCCACGCCATGTCTGGCATGTTATTCAAAAGACAAAAAGTGGTATAGAGCCGTTATTCGCAGTAACAACAAAATATCCAAAACTGTCGACGTCTTATATGTTGACTATCTAAATAGTGAAACCCTTCCTACCAAATACATTCGCGAGTGTCCTCCGGAAGTATTAAGTTGGCCGCAGCGCACGCTTCGTGTTCGTTTGCATGGTTTAATCGCAAATATGAAAGTTGACGAATCAGCCATACGTCTAGCGTTACACAGAACTGTATCTAAACGAGATCTTATCGCTGTTGTCAAGAAGTATCGAAACTGTCAAACATCTTCGATTGATACATTATCTGCTACCAAAAAATTAAATGAGATATCTTTGTATGAATCTGAATACCACCTATCATTACAAATTCCCATTTACGAACACCTTATAAAGTCAAATTTCTATTCCAGATTATAATAACTTAATTATATGAAATGTGTTTTATAATTTATGTTTTCCTTAGAATGTTACTTTTTATGCATTGATAAGCCTTAATGATAATATTTAATGTTAAACATGAATTACTTAACAAATACATAATTTATTTTACAAACGAATTTAAAATATACTCTAATTTTAAATTAACCTTTGAAATATTTCCATTGTCAACAGGTAATAAATGTCGATAGGATAAAATTTAATGATTATCAGACTCTTTTTCTCTAATTTATAAGACATATAGGGATATTCTGCCTAAAAATTTATCTATCTTACTCCAGATGTTGCTGTTCTAATTCCGGATTGTCCATCTTTGCAAATCAATTGCACCTGAAATTAAAATTATTATAATTAAAATAACAGCCTACAACGTTATTATTGTTAGAACGTGAAATCGCACCTGAAGTGGATGTCGGGGATTGGGGGTTGCTGTTATACAATTCTGTATAGTAGTAATTAAGTGTGAAATACTTCAGGTAGAGGTATCCAATATGTATATTCCGACAGTTTATAAATATAAAACGCTTCGATTGCTTTCTTTTAGAAAATTATAACCCCTGGTACTATTGACTTTTTAATGTCTACTATGAGCTGTAGCATTACGTCCTAGGGAACGACCAAAGGAGATCAACGTTGTCAGAGCACATTGATTACTCCACATTCTGCACACTAGACACGGATGCCTCAGTTTGCCAGACTTAGCCGTAGTGTCGCCTATTGTAATAAATGTCTTGATTTGCAATTTCTCTTGGTTCAAACCATCTTCCCACAATTGCCTTTATTTTCCTTAATCATAGGAATGCCCACTGGACAGAATTCAGAAAGTTCACGAAACTTCGCTTCAGGGAACGACCTAACCCTTCATATGCCCGGGTAGTAGAAAGGATTCATCAGAGGGGAAGTCGCTCTCTATATACCTGCCGGTAAAATACCCGCAATGACACCCAACAGAGGCATGACCGCTATCACGTTCAGTGACCTTATGAGGTGTGTCGGCCACTTTAATCATAAATTTTTGCGATAGGGGGAAAGAAAGAGTGCTGCATCGCACCTCCGGCTCGGAGCTACCATTACAGTTAACAATGAGTGATGTTGCAATTGTTATCTGTATCGCCAAATTCTGTATCGTCATCAAATTTTAGATTTATATAAAACTTTCGACTACCACATTTTTAATAGATGTAAAAGCAGGGTGCTCTGGAATTACAAACATTTTTAAACATTAGAGCTATCAATTTTATATTACTTACTTCAGGGTTCGTAAGAATGCTTTCTAAAATGTTTTGACTCAAGTCTCTCCAGATCTTAAAACGCCTATACCTTCTCCTCTCTTTTCGCAATTTGAATTTGTAGTCGGCCCAGCCTTTAATCCAATCTTCACCTGTACGAGCCGAAAGTCTAAAATATTGATTTTCGAATCTAACTTACTCCACACCTCTTTTATTTATATTTTTATAAACTTCACCTCAATATTCGTAGACTCCATAAAGTATATACATTCAAAATTAGCATAAAATTCTAAGCAGATTTAACGATGTCCGTCTGTCTGCCTATTGAAATCACGATATAGCCCACATTATTTGACGAAGAGCTTTAAAATTTAGCACAACAATTTGTATTGTATCTAGAATGGTTGCAACTGAAAATGAGATATATCGGTCCACGTTTTGGAATAGCCCCCATAAAACGGTACCACCCGCCACATTCTATTTTGATGATTTTTGCCACATTTTTCACTTGTAAAAGTAACATTTTTCAACTTTCAATTAATGTTGTTGTAGTAAAAATAAATGTAGATGGCTTAAAGGAAGTATTTTAGTCAAAATCTCGTTAAAAATAATAAATAGTTCATGCGGCAGCACATTCTAAACGCGTGCAGCCCGAACTATAAATAAATATATAAATACTCCTAGATATCCTAGGTATAATCAACTGAAGTTTTCAGGTCGAATGTAAAAAGGAAAAAATTCCAGTTAAAGATACAGGCTAACCACCTTTAACTACTTTATAAAATCCTACCAGGATTCGATAAGAGATGAAAATGTTAAGAAAATACTTAACATAATAAGAAATATGACTTCTTCGAGGAATCTTATAGGCAAAGGGTACAACTGCATTTACATGTTAAGGCGTGAGCTACCTAATTGTTAACATGAATGCATATACAAATTTGATGCGTATATTCTTCTTAATAAAAACCAAATTTTTTCCGGATAAAATGTCAATATGGCTATTAAACGACAGTTCACTACTAGGAGTAACACCAAGAACTTTGTGGCGTTCGACAAAGCCAATAATATTATTTCCCAAAAAAAATTAAACAGATTCTGCTTTTCTGGACATGCCAAACAACAGAGCTTTAGACTTTGATGAGTTAACTGTTAGATAATTTCCTGATGCCCAATTCGAAATTTGATGGAGCTACGTGCTGATAGTTTTTTCTAATAAAGATAAATGATCTCCTCGGCTAGTAAATAATAAAAATAGATCATCAGCACACTGAAATGTTGTACAAAATTTCAAGTCAATGCAAGCACATAAATCATTTACATAAAGAATAAATGACAGCAGAACTAAGTCGGAACCTTGCGGTACACCACTGTAAAGGGAAAGCAGATTAGATTTAATGTTATTGACAGAACTGAGTCCTTCCCCTAAGGTTTGAGCTCATGCAGTCAATGAAAAATTAAAGCTGTGTCTTAAGTTGGTAACCATGGGGGCAAAATTATTTGAATTGAAAGCTTTTGAAATATTAAGAGATATCAAAACATGAATGAACCAAAAGAAAAAAATTGTATTCAGGAGTTAGCTTTGTTTTACCTTCTGTAATTGTGTCATGGCATAGACAAATGAAGACATAGACCGAAAAGTTGGTTTTGTATTTTTATCCAGGTGGCTCTCATCATGTTTTGCATAGTCAACATGCTGATTTATGTGGCGTTTCCACTGCACTTGATTCGCTCTCTATTCGTTGTTTGACCCTTAACTGTGAAAAAACTACTCAATTCTTCACACAAAATTTCCTGAGCGAACACTCATATTTGTACATAGTTCAAATCAAATCACTCTCAGAACAACGAAAATGTATGTCCCATCCCTAAAAAATGAGAGCATTTATCGAAAAAATAAATTATGACATTTAAAAATTAAAACTAAAAAACTTTAATGAAATTTTAAAAATTTTTGGGAAGACTGAAAATTATGAATGAAAACTACAATGTTGAATGGCGTATGTACATTCAAACGAAATTACATTTAAGTGTTTGTTTTCTCTTTCGAGACGAGCTTAATGATCTGAAATTTGCAGTGAAAAGGAAAGCCAGATAGACACTATCACACACTCACCACTATGCGACGCGTTTCGCCGTTGGTTAAGCGGCTCATCAGGCATATTTGATGTGGATGATGGCTTACAAGGGCCGTTCTCTGGAAAGTAGTATATATTTCGAACTTATTGCAAATTAGCATATGCGAATTATACACTAGAAACTCTCCAGGTTCGACTCAAGTTCTATTGGCAGATCTTTTTTCACAGCAACGTTTTTGTTTTTGTAGTGATGGATTTTTTGTCCACAACAACTACATTGCTTCCAATGCATACACTTGTTTTAGTGCTGCTTTAGGAAGACGGGTTAATGGCTCTGAACGTAGAGACGGCAACTTCTAGTTGGCTGCACACAGAGGTCCGCGGTTCAAATCCCACAGCCAGGCTCGGCTGAATTTTTGAGTTTTGCCTTATTAAGGCGAAGATCATATGTTTTATGATTTAAGTGTTTGTTTTCTCTTTCGAGACGAGCTTAATGATCTGAAATTTGCAGTGAAAAGGAAAGCCAGATAGACACTATCACACACTCACCACTATGCGACGCGTTTCGCCGTTGGTTAAGCGGCTCATCAGGCATATTTGATGTGGATGATGGCTTACAAGGGCCGTTCTCTGGAAAGTAGTATATATTTCGAACTTATTGCAAATTAGCATATGCGAATTATACACTAGAAACTCTCCAGGTTCGACTCAAGTTCTATTGGCAGATCTTTTTTCACAGCAACGTTTTTGTTTTTGTAGTGATGGATTTTTTGTCCACAACAACTACATTGCTTCCAATGCATACACTTGTTTTAGTGCTGCTTTAGGAAGACGGGTTAATGGCTCTGAACGTAGAGACGGCAACTTCTAGTTGGCTGCACACAGAGGTCCGCGGTTCAAATCCCACAGCCAGGCTCGGCTGAATTTTTGAGTTTTGCCTTATTAAGGCGAAGATCATATGTTTTATGATTTAAGTGTTTGTTTTCTCTTTCGAGACGAGCTTAATGATCTGAAATTTGCAGTGAAAAGGAAAGCCAGATAGACACTATCACACACTCACCACTATGCGACGCGTTTCGCCGTTGGTTAAGCGGCTCATCAGGCATATTTGATGTGGATGATGGCTTACAAGGAAAGAGAAAACAAACACTTAAATCATAAAACATATGATCTTCGCCTTAATAAGGCAAAACTCAAAAATTCAGCCGAGCCTGGCTGTGGGATTTGAACCGCGGACCTCTGTGTGCAGCCAACTAGAAGTTGCCGTCTCTACGTTCAGAGCCATTAACCCGTCTTCCTAAAGCAGCACTAAAACAAGTGTATGCATTGGAAGCAATGTAGTTGTTGTGGACAAAAAATCCATCACTACAAAAACAAAAACGTTGCTGTGAAAAAAGATCTGCCAATAGAACTTGAGTCGAACCTGGAGAGTTTCTAGTGTATAATTCGCATATGCTAATTTGCAATAAGTTCGAAATATATACTACTTTCCAGAGAACGGCCCTTGTAAGCCATCATCCACATCAAATATGCCTGATGAGCCGCTTAACCAACGGCGAAACGCGTCGCATAGTGGTGAGTGTGTGATAGTGTCTATCTGGCTTTCCTTTTCACTGCAAATTTCAGATCATTAAGCTCGTCTCGAAAGAGAAAACAAACACTTAAATCATAAAACATATGATCTTCGCCTTAATAAGGCAAAACTCAAAAATTCAGCCGAGCCTGGCTGTGGGATTTGAACCGCGGACCTCTGTGTGCAGCCAACTAGAAGTTGCCGTCTCTACGTTCAGAGCCATTAACCCGTCTTCCTAAAGCAGCACTAAAACAAGTGTATGCATTGGAAGCAATGTAGTTGTTGTGGACAAAAAATCCATCACTACAAAAACAAAAACGTTGCTGTGAAAAAAGATCTGCCAATAGAACTTGAGTCGAACCTGGAGAGTTTCTAGTGTATAATTCGCATATGCTAATTTGCAATAAGTTCGAAATATATACTACTTTCCAGAGAACGGCCCTTGTAAGCCATCATCCACATCAAATATGCCTGATGAGCCGCTTAACCAACGGCGAAACGCGTCGCATAGTGGTGAGTGTGTGATAGTGTCTATCTGGCTTTCCTTTTCACTGCAAATTTCAGATCATTAAGCTCGTCTCGAAAGAGAAAACAAACACTTAAATCATAAAACATATGATCTTCGCCTTAATAAGGCAAAACTCAAAAATTCAGCCGAGCCTGGCTGTGGGATTTGAACCGCGGACCTCTGTGTGCAGCCAACTAGAAGTTGCCGTCTCTACGTTCAGAGCCATTAACCCGTCTTCCTAAAGCAGCACTAAAACAAGTGTATGCATTGGAAGCAATGTAGTTGTTGTGGACAAAAAATCCATCACTACAAAAACAAAAACGTTGCTGTGAAAAAAGATCTGCCAATAGAACTTGAGTCGAACCTGGAGAGTTTCTAGTGTATAATTCGCATATGCTAATTTGCAATAAGTTCGAAATATATACTACTTTCCAGAGAACGGCCCTTGTAAGCCATCATCCACATCAAATATGCCTGATGAGCCGCTTAACCAACGGCGAAACGCGTCGCATAGTGGTGAGTGTGTGATAGTGTCTATCTGGCTTTCCTTTTCACTGCAAATTTCAGATCATTAAGCTCGTCTCGAAAGAGAAAACAAACACTTAAATCATAAAACATATGATCTTCGCCTTAATAAGGCAAAACTCAAAAATTCAGCCGAGCCTGGCTGTGGGATTTGAACCGCGGACCTCTGTGTGCAGCCAACTAGAAGTTGCCGTCTCTACGTTCAGAGCCATTAACCCGTCTTCCTAAAGCAGCACTAAAACAAGTGTATGCATTGGAAGCAATGTAGTTGTTGTGGACAAAAAATCCATCACTACAAAAACAAAAACGTTGCTGTGAAAAAAGATCTGCCAATAGAACTTGAGTCGAACCTGGAGAGTTTCTAGTGTATAATTCGCATATGCTAATTTGCAATAAGTTCGAAATATATACTACTTTCCAGAGAACGGCCCTTGTAAGCCATCATCCACATCAAATATGCCTGATGAGCCGCTTAACCAACGGCGAAACGCGTCGCATAGTGGTGAGTGTGTGATAGTGTCTATCTGGCTTTCCTTTTCACTGCAAATTTCAGATCATTAAGCTCGTCTCGAAAGAGAAAACAAACACTTAAATCATAAAACATATGATCTTCGCCTTAATAAGGCAAAACTCAAAAATTCAGCCGAGCCTGGCTGTGGGATTTGAACCGCGGACCTCTGTGTGCAGCCAACTAGAAGTTGCCGTCTCTACGTTCAGAGCCATTAACCCGTCTTCCTAAAGCAGCACTAAAACAAGTGTATGCATTGGAAGCAATGTAGTTGTTGTGGACAAAAAATCCATCACTACAAAAACAAAAACGTTGCTGTGAAAAAAGATCTGCCAATAGAACTTGAGTCGAACCTGGAGAGTTTCTAGTGTATAATTCGCATATGCTAATTTGCAATAAGTTCGAAATATATACTACTTTCCAGAGAACGGCCCTTGTAAGCCATCATCCACATCAAATATGCCTGATGAGCCGCTTAACCAACGGCGAAACGCGTCGCATAGTGGTGAGTGTGTGATAGTGTCTATCTGGCTTTCCTTTTCACTGCAAATTTCAGATCATTAAGCTCGTCTCGAAAGAGAAAACAAACACTTAAATCATAAAACATATGATCTTCGCCTTAATAAGGCAAAACTCAAAAATTCAGCCGAGCCTGGCTGTGGGATTTGAACCGCGGACCTCTGTGTGCAGCCAACTAGAAGTTGCCGTCTCTACGTTCAGAGCCATTAACCCGTCTTCCTAAAGCAGCACTAAAACAAGTGTATGCATTGGAAGCAATGTAGTTGTTGTGGACAAAAAATCCATCACTACAAAAACAAAAACGTTGCTGTGAAAAAAGATCTGCCAATAGAACTTGAGTCGAACCTGGAGAGTTTCTAGTGTATAATTCGCATATGCTAATTTGCAATAAGTTCGAAATATATACTACTTTCCAGAGAACGGCCCTTGTAAGCCATCATCCACATCAAATATGCCTGATGAGCCGCTTAACCAACGGCGAAACGCGTCGCATAGTGGTGAGTGTGTGATAGTGTCTATCTGGCTTTCCTTTTCACTGCAAATTTCAGATCATTAAGCTCGTCTCGAAAGAGAAAACAAACACTTAAATCATAAAACATATGATCTTCGCCTTAATAAGGCAAAACTCAAAAATTCAGCCGAGCCTGGCTGTGGGATTTGAACCGCGGACCTCTGTGTGCAGCCAACTAGAAGTTGCCGTCTCTACGTTCAGAGCCATTAACCCGTCTTCCTAAAGCAGCACTAAAACAAGTGTATGCATTGGAAGCAATGTAGTTGTTGTGGACAAAAAATCCATCACTACAAAAACAAAAACGTTGCTGTGAAAAAAGATCTGCCAATAGAACTTGAGTCGAACCTGGAGAGTTTCTAGTGTATAATTCGCATATGCTAATTTGCAATAAGTTCGAAATATATACTACTTTCCAGAGAACGGCCCTTGTAAGCCATCATCCACATCAAATATGCCTGATGAGCCGCTTAACCAACGGCGAAACGCGTCGCATAGTGGTGAGTGTGTGATAGTGTCTATCTGGCTTTCCTTTTCACTGCAAATTTCAGATCATTAAGCTCGTCTCGAAAGAGAAAACAAACACTTAAATCATAAAACATATGATCTTCGCCTTAATAAGGCAAAACTCAAAAATTCAGCCGAGCCTGGCTGTGGGATTTGAACCGCGGACCTCTGTGTGCAGCCAACTAGAAGTTGCCGTCTCTACGTTCAGAGCCATTAACCCGTCTTCCTAAAGCAGCACTAAAACAAGTGTATGCATTGGAAGCAATGTAGTTGTTGTGGACAAAAAATCCATCACTACAAAAACAAAAACGTTGCTGTGAAAAAAGATCTGCCAATAGAACTTGAGTCGAACCTGGAGAGTTTCTAGTGTATAATTCGCATATGCTAATTTGCAATAAGTTCGAAATATATACTACTTTCCAGAGAACGGCCCTTGTAAGCCATCATCCACATCAAATATGCCTGATGAGCCGCTTAACCAACGGCGAAACGCGTCGCATAGTGGTGAGTGTGTGATAGTGTCTATCTGGCTTTCCTTTTCACTGCAAATTTCAGATCATTAAGCTCGTCTCGAAAGAGAAAACAAACACTTAAATCATAAAACATATGATCTTCGCCTTAATAAGGCAAAACTCAAAAATTCAGCCGAGCCTGGCTGTGGGATTTGAACCGCGGACCTCTGTGTGCAGCCAACTAGAAGTTGCCGTCTCTACGTTCAGAGCCATTAACCCGTCTTCCTAAAGCAGCACTAAAACAAGTGTATGCATTGGAAGCAATGTAGTTGTTGTGGACAAAAAATCCATCACTACAAAAACAAAAACGTTGCTGTGAAAAAAGATCTGCCAATAGAACTTGAGTCGAACCTGGAGAGTTTCTAGTGTATAATTCGCATATGCTAATTTGCAATAAGTTCGAAATATATACTACTTTCCAGAGAACGGCCCTTGTAAGCCATCATCCACATCAAATATGCCTGATGAGCCGCTTAACCAACGGCGAAACGCGTCGCATAGTGGTGAGTGTGTGATAGTGTCTATCTGGCTTTCCTTTTCACTGCAAATTTCAGATCATTAAGCTCGTCTCGAAAGAGAAAACAAACACTTAAATCATAAAACATATGATCTTCGCCTTAATAAGGCAAAACTCGAAATTACATTTTGTTTTCTCTTTCATTAGAGGTACGCATTTTGTCCACGAGTTGAAATTTCCATAGAAAACTGCAAACAAAAGAGGCAATATTTTCAAAATGTTTGTATCTGCAGAAAAAAATGTTGACAAGTGTCTCTCCAGCAAAATTTAAAAAGAGAAAAATTCAAAAATATGTTCAAAATGTCAAAATTAATACAAAAAGTTGAAAACATGAATGAAAACTGTAAAATTAATGATATAATTATTCTTTGGAAGAAAAACAATAATTTCTTCTTCATCTTCATCTTCATTTGTCTATGGTCATGGTTTTTTCCATGGTAGAAGAATATAGGTAGACGCATCGACACAGCTGCTGGGACAATGAACTGTCAAACCAATTTTGGAATTGAAAATGTTGAATGAAAAATTATTTAAATTTGCAAAAATTGTTGAAAAACACGAATTATAATAACCTCCGAAAGACGTCGTATAAGAAAACATATTAAAATCTACTTATATTTTAAAGGACATTTAAATTTTTTTGACATATCAATGCTCCCAAGCGTTGATGCATCTACCTGTATTCTTCTGCCATGGTTTTTTCTCTTTGCTCCAGTTTATTATTCGTATAACACATTGTTTAGTTTTCACAGATGAGCTATTGTTTGTTTGAAGAAAAAAGTGGTTTTCAAGAAAAAAATGATGTGGCAACACTTTGTTGGCTACGTCAATTGAGTGACCATTAAAATTTTAAATAAAAATAAAAAGATAAATGTGTATTTGTCACTAACACAATATTTTTATTACTTAAAAGTATTTTGAGAGTGTTTTAAAGTCACAAGTTTCCATAAAAATAAAATTTCACTTGCAAAAACAAAAGTGGTTTCAAATCGAAGAAATGTTGCGATTTACATTTTCTGAAAAACCTAAATACGAAATTAAAATCACTTTCGTGCCGAATTCGTTCCTGTGGCATGCCTGTATATATCGTTTAATGCTGATTTAATTGAGTTCTGTTCAGTTTGATTGTTTGAGATGAAGCCATGAAACTTGGCATTAAGACTGCGGATCTCATCAGCTATTCATTTCATTTCATTTATTTACCTTACAAAGAAATATAAATAAGCCCACAGGGCCCATAACTTATATTATCTATCTACAATACCCTAACATAATACAAATTCAATGATTAATTCAAACTTAACAAATAACATATTAAACCTAATAATTTATCTTAATAATTCACGAGAAGCTCGAACCCTACACCTCGATTCACCATCACCAACTAAACAATAGTCTAGTAGAGCAGTGAAAAAGTGTAGCAGAAACGAGCTAAAAATAAGAGAGAACTATTTTATTACTCACAAAACAGAGTATAAATAGTAACTCACATTATACCCTACAAATAAAATTATGGCTATTCCGCCAAATATAATTAAGTAAATATTAACTATCAGCAGCAACAGTAACGTATGCCGGCAATTGTAAGTAGAATATACAGGCTGAGCTATAAAAACTGCAACAGAGTCAAACGCCATAATTTTTACATTTTTTTATTGAATGAAAGCAAAACATGTCGGAAATGGCATCAAATTTTAAAATAAGTTTAGATTTGTTCGAATTGGTCACCTTTGGCACGAATCATGGCCTTCAAACGGCCAATGAAACCGTCACACGCTGCCCCAATGTTGCTCTGCGGTATTTTGGCCCATTCCCTGCGAAGTGCTTGCTTGGGGTGATCGACACTTTGGTATTTTTTAGTGTCAACCTAGCCTTCCAAAATACTCCAGACACAATAGTCCAACGGATTTGTATCCGGAGATTTTGGTGGACATTGTGCACTGGAAATGAAGCGAGTAACCTCATTTTGTAACCATTCTTGGATGGCGCGTGCTGAGTGCGATGGTGCTGAGTCCTGTTGGAATGTCCAAGTTCTGCGGCCATAATGTTTGCGTGACCAAGACTTTAATGCACCCTCCAGAATATATTCGCCATAATATTAGGCATTTATTCTGATGCCAACGATCGATTAATACGAGCGGAGAGCGACCATCGGCTGTTATGGCGGCCCACACCATCACCATGGCCGGCGCTTGAGTTTTGGTGGCCAACGGAAGGTGCACATTTTCAGATTACTTCTTTGGCAAGTGTGTTTACAAACTGCTGAACATGTTTTCTCATCGGAGAAACCCAAATTCGGCAGTTCACCACTTTCGGCCAAGCGAATCAACTCTTTAACTTTTTTGAGTCTATTTTCTTTCTGTTGCGGTGTAAGTTCTTGCACTTTTTGGAATTTGCTTTTGTACGTTTGTAAACAATATAATGAACTGTCACTGGAATAATATTAACAGATATCGGACGAGTGGCTTAGAAATGACAGAAGTCTGAAGTTGCTTGCATTTTTTTTCTTCTCAACCTGTATACCGAGTTTTTACATTTTTCTTTGCAAGAGAATAAGGACCGTTGCAACACACAGGCGCAGCCTCCAATTTTGCAAACACTGACATATTTGAAACCAGATTTGTTTTTATAACCCATTTCCTTTGACGTGCTTGCTAACTTTTTTAATTTTGTTTACAATTGTAATCAAACCTCATACATTGTACCAAATTTTCACATTTTCAAGGTTTTATTAGTTTTTCGTTTTTCGAAAAGACTTTAAAAAACGTTTACCTTTTACATCAAAGATTCTTTAAAATCTTTCATTTTGAAGTTTGCCGAGGAGGATATTAGTAAAACCATTGCACAATGGGCTCACATAGGCTATTTCAACGTCTCCATGAGTAGACCCTAGATGCAACAACAGTGACTTAAATATCAAATTTGAGGATTCCAGCCCTACCCCTTCACCTCATACTAAATTTAGTAACATTTAGTACGGATGTCCAGAATAATCAGCTTTATCCCTTCACCCAATAAAAAGTTAAGCTCAATTTTCGATCAACTATAGTACGCATTTCCAAACCCACCTCTAATTGTCATCCCCATATACCAACAGTTATCTAACACTCACACAGTAGGGGGTTCCACAACACCGGATTGATCCGAAATAACATCAAAGTTTCGGCCAGCGGCTACCATCTCAGCTTTTACATGTTCGTGTTGGTTGATTTTCTGTTTTGTAGAAGCAGATCCCGGATTCTTTTGGTCCGTGCCGAGATTGATGAAACTCCTGGACCCTGTACGGTTTGTCAAAACATAATCAATCATGGATCAGTTCCGCTGCGATGTAATGGATGCAGAGGATGGGTGCATTTTAAGAACTGCTCCGGTCTAACCGGTTGCAAGATTGTAGCGATAGGGACTAGGTTGTATCGTGCTGCAACAATTTAGTCCCAACGAGTCCGTGTCTTCGTCGTCAACTTCCAAGTCGTCGTCACTCCCCCGCAGTCTCCTGTACAGCAACCTTTACCGCAGCACATAACGCCACATGTTGCGGTTCAAATTTCGGATGATGCATCATTCAATTGCAACGGAGGTAACATTGATGAGATAGCGTTGTTTATGAATCGGAGGAATATCTTGATCACTGCGGTGCAGGTAACCACCGGTTAATAGCGATGAATCACGTTATTTGCCTAACATAAGCGCGCTTTTGGAAGGCAATAACCGCCTGGTACTAGGGAATTTCAATGTCCACCATGAGTTGTGGCATTTCGTCCTAGGCAACGACCAGAGGGGATCAGCGTTAGCAAAGCAGATCGACTGCTCCACATTTTGCACGACAAACGAGAATGCTACCCACCCGAATAAGAGGGGATTGTCACAGTTCGGCAAATTTAGCCATTTTGTTATAAATGACGTGACTTGGCAACCCGTCATTTCCCTTGGCTGAAACAATCTTCCGATAGTCGTCTTATCAGCAGATCGCCTGATTTCGTAATCTCTGAACGCCACATTTTCCTTAACAATGGGAAAGCTCACTGGCCGGAATTCCGAGAGTTCGTCATCCTTCGCTTCAGATAACTGCCCAACCCTTCTGTTTGTTCGGGTAGCGGAGAGGATTTTCCGGGACATCACCAAAGCTACAGCTGCTTGATATATGTCTGCTGTCAAATACCCGTGATAAGAACAAATTTCCCAGCAGAGGCAGCGGGACTAGCGAATGAGCGTGATGTGGTCCGGCGTACAAATCCTACTGATCCCAGAGTCACTGAACTGACAGTGGAAGTCATCAGGTTGGTACAAAAGAAAAAGCAGAAAAAGTGGCTAGACCATCTCAAGTGTTGCAATATTGGAACCGATATTAGTAAACTGTGGGTAACGTTTAAGTCACTCTCGAACGCTGGAAAGAAAGAGAATAGCAGACACTAATCCGAAGAGGTGCGCAAAGAGTACTACGTCGCACAGAGGGGTCAAATCACAAAACACGGAGATTAATTCGTCTTTTGGAATAAATGTTTTTAAACTATTATAGAACACTAAATTCTATATCTGTGCCAAAAATTTTAAAGTCATACCTTGTTTAGTTTTCTAATTACAAAGTGGCAAAGTTAAAAAATATTTCATTTTTCCCAAGAAGAAGGAAAAAAATTATCCTTGGTTTTTTGATGTGCAATAATTTAGTTTTTTTTTTTTTTTTTTTCATCAAAAGTGATCATTTTAAAATTGAAACATCGAATACAGGTTGTTATCAGTGTTTCTGAATAAAAATGTTTTAAAAATAATGATGTCAAAATATTTTAAAAATTAATTTAAAATATTACCATAATTTCGCCATATCTGAAAAGTATATGGAGTTTTAAAAAAATAATATCGAGAAGGTCTTAAAATTTTAATTTTTTATTTTAGTATGGAGTCATCTTTCATAATCAACAACAACAAACTCGTGCCGTTTTTGCCGTTTTTGATTAATTTAAAAAATGGTGAAAATAGTCAACTGATTCTGCGGGGAATGTACTTTCATCTAGTTCTCTGTTTTATTTGTTTTTTTTTTTTTTGCTCTTTATTAAATAAGTTTCTCTTGCGTTTTTATACTGTTATTAACTGGAATTCCAAACTATATATAAATATTCCAGTCTCTTTAAAAAGTTAGTGGTGAGGTTACTTGGCTCACCCTCAATTTCAACTGATGATTCAGTTTAAGACAATGAGAGAGATTTAGGGGAGGATGATTTTTCTATTTCAGATCGGAATTACCAGCCAATTTTGTATACATATTTTTTTTATAATTATTCCTTTCTCATAAAAATATGTAGTCTTTTTGTCTTCGGATTTAAGAAGGTTTTACAAAGGATAAATTATTTTTCTGGCTTTACCCAAATTTTGGTTTTTTGGTCAATTTCATTGGGAAACAAAATACCAAATAATAAGTTTAAAAAAACTCCGTCTGAAACCCTCAAAATACCTAATATTAGGAAATACCTAAAATTTGGAAGTGCCGTTATATATGGTCAATATCTAAAATTTGGAAGCTCCGTTATATATGGTCAATACTAATAGTGGATTTATCTACACAAAATTAAGCAGGGAGTGCTTTTGTCCTCTCTGAACTCAAAATGTTAAGATACTCATGATTGGGTGTGAAATTGTGGCCGAAACCTTCAAAATACCAAAAATCAGGAAGTAACGTTATATGGGGGCCTCATCGAAACGTGGACCTTTATGTCCCATTTTTAATGCCAAACTTATTAGAGGTAATATGAATGTCTGAGCAAAATTTCAGAGCGATAGAATGCTTCCCTGAATTAATCTTCGTTTTTGGGCATCTCACCCTACTGTGCGCCGTATAAGATCTCTTCAGACCGAGAAGGTACCACCACAGTTTACCATGAGTGAGTTTACGCTAAGTTATCCAAAGCGTTGGGCCAAGAGGGAATATCAATGGTAATGTAGAAGTAGCTGGATGCACCTGTCGTTAGCCATCCACATAGTTCCCGAATTCGGGAAATTGGGCTACTGAAGCCAGCAAGAATGTCAGCAAAGGCGAATCATGCAGGTCAATTTCGATTTTGTCGCCAGTAGCTAAGTCTCTCGAGGCTTTACTCCTCCCCAGCAACGGAGGAGTTGCCCAGTTGCTACCCATGAACATGGTATTCGTCCACAACACAGTACCAGTCAACTATATGCGTGCGTAGAATTCCGAATCAAGAAGTCTAGACTCGTAGAATGAAACAGAGAGTTCGCCAAGGTGGATGATATCTCCAGAACTGTGTTAACTCTACCTTTCCGGAATTTCGCGACCTCCAGACGGCATCGAGATCGTAACTTATGCGGATGGCTGCACGATCAAGCGTCGGGTCCTGTCGTTGATCCCATATATTAGGGTGAACAACTATCTCGCGGAGATTACCGCCTTCTTCCATGCGAGGAATATTAACGACCACAATATTTACCACATGGACTGCGGAGATAAGAAGACAGCTGAATGTGCAGGTAGAGCGGTACATATTTCCGGCCACTAACTACCCCTAAATCCTTGGGTATATTCGACAGCATGTTCAAGTCGTCGTAAATGTCAAATTTCAGAATTGTGTCTTTATCCCTATCTATGTTCAATCAAAACCAAATTTTAGTACCATTTGCTACTTTTCATCGATTATATTACACACTTCCAAAACCACCACCATATGTCAAGGCTAAGCATGAACAGCGACCCTAATACAAAATTACCAAATTTAGTACCATTTAGTAATGTTCGTACATATTTCCAAGACCAACTTAAATTCTCAAACCTACAACCTGCAGGGATCCCAACTTCAAAACTTCGAGATTCCGGCTTCTTCCATTTACCCTAAACCTAACTGTCCCAAATTTAGTACCATTTAGTGTAAATTTCTAAAACCTCTTTCATATATCAAACTTACTTTTCAACATTGATTCTTATACCTAATTTCCTTTTTAGCTCTTTCTGTTCACATAATACCTAATGGTACCATTTAGAAGGATCTTTTCGTAACCTTAAATTTTGAATCTCTCGCCCTCCATCAGACTTCTACCTCATTCCGTTTGTCCGATGCAAAGTGTTCAATTTTTAGTACTTAGTACCCTTTTAGTTCGAATTTCCAAAAAACCCAGTCTTTTCACACGCCTACGCACCAAGCTTCAGCCGTAGAAATGCACTCAAAATTGTTTAATTGTCCAACTCATGGCAAAGCCGCTTGAATTGATATTCAGTTGTAATTAATTTTCGTGTTCACTAGGAAAAATTTGAAATCAGATGCTGGCTCTACAATAACTCTTGTTATCGTACCTTGGAAATACATAAAATGACATTAAATAACACACACATTCACATATATTATACGTTTAAATTTGAAAGTTTGTTATATTTATTAATTAGAGTGAATTGATTGTAATTATATTTCATTTAAATTTATGATGTTTCATTTTTTCAATAGGTCTTGATAAATTGGTGATTTAATAATAGAAATCGTAATTTAATTGAATGCTATTAATTTTACATGTTGTCCACTGTTCATAAATTCTAGTTAATATTCTCATTTATCGGTTTGTTAGTTGTAAGGTTTATAATGTATGGTATTCTTTTAAACTGTTTTATGTCATAATGGTTTCCTATGCCAACTCATCAATTAATCTAAACTAATTAAATGTTCGTTTTGTTAATTTTAATGTTTAAAAATACGTATAACGAATTTTTCGTAAATGTACAACCAAAAAACTAAAAATGAATACAAGAAAAATTATGAAGTATTGAATTGCAATCAACGCAATAACAATTTACTGCTAATTATAAAATAATGTACTTCTAGTTGTATTTTTGGGTTTAAAACTAAAAAAAATATAATATAATTTTTTGTTTCGTTTTTTTTTTCATGATAAAATGAATTTTACTAAAAAGAAATTTTCTAGGACCATCATGGTAAAGTTAAATCAAAACTCGCTTCGTAAACTCATATTTATTAAATTACAAATATTGCACTCGCATTGGGACAAATAGTGTGTTTTTTAGCAAATTCTGTGTCCATCGAACCACAAAAACCCCTTCCCCATTCTTTCACTATTAATGCTGTCTTCATTGGAAAAAAGAGGTAAAATATAGAAATGTTTTTGCCAAATATTACGGCAGCGATTAATTTGTTTAAAGTGGGACTTGTACAGTTTTAAATACATTTCATTATGATCCAAAGCTTCAAATATGATGGAATGTCGCATTATACAAGTTGTATGAATGCCAAAGACATATAAAATAAGTAATTACAAAAAATATAAGTTGAAGAAAATATTTATCTCGGTTCGGTGTAGATATTGTAGTTATCCTCTATTTTAATTGACCGATCAATCGCCTTAGCAGATGTTACCAGCACATAGATTTTGCTTCAACCAATGTGTAATTTAATTTAATTTTTAGACCTCCACAATGTTTGCAACAGACTATGTAAAAAAAGAAATGAATTGTATTTATGATGGATTTTGCTAATATATAATTAATACTTTAAGATGTGTAATGTGCTACTAGTAATATACAAGAACTCAACTAACATACACATGCACGATGAACATCATCACTATTCCATTTGAAAATGTTATATCATCGTACGTTAGCCCTAAATATAATTTTTCTTAGCTCCGATTTCTAAAAGGGAAAAATTAAAAAAAGAACGCACACACACGTGGCCGGCACACAATAACGGTGGTTTAGACTTCTACCGTAAACGGATCCCGTGAATGATGTATTTTAAGATGTTTATTGTGATTGGTTTTTGTTGTCGAACTTTTGCCACAAATCGTACATTGGAACGGCCTTTCTCCAGTATGAATTCGCCTGTGCTCTATCAGGTAGTAGTGACGATGAAAAGATTTCTTGCACAGATCACAGGTGTATTTTTTATTGCCATGATGTTCTCGTCTGTGACGCATATAATTGTATTTGCGGATAAACTTGCACCCGCAAACTTCGCACGTGTATGGCTTGATTTGTTTATGTGAGTTCATATGGTTCTTGAAGTCAACCTCGCGTACAAACGCTTTGGGGCAGTGTTCACATTTAAACGGTTTGGCGGTACGATTGGCATGTACCCAAGAATGAATCTTTAGGTTCCATTTGGTTGAAAATGATTTATTACAAATCGCACAGTCATATTGGGTCTCAGTGGAGTGGGTAGCCATATGAGCCTTCATAGATGCCTTGGCGAAAATTTGTTTACAGATAGGACACTCCATAGGTTCAGTATAATCGAATTTATCCGAATGAGCGAGACGTATATGACGCCGGAGCGAATTCACATGTACGAAACGGTCACAGCAATGAGGACAACATTTAGGTTTAGAGTCATGTGTTTCCTTGTGCCACAAAAATCGTGCTTTTGAGGGCAATACTTCGCCGCAATAGCACACGTATTCCTTTCGACGCACTACTTGTTTAGTGTGACGTTTACGATGCTGGGTAAGATTAGAGTAGCGTTTGAAGTGCTTACCTGGGGAAAAGACAAAAGATGCAGATTAAAATTTAGTGGCAATATATTAAAAAAACTATTTAATCCGAACTCACCACATATTTTGCATTTTAATGGCGATAGACCGGAGTGCATTCGCATATGTTCGACTAAGGCGCTGCGCACCACAAACTTTTTATCACAAACCGTGCAACCAAATTCTTTCCATCCAAGATGACGTTTTAAATGCAATGAGAAGTTCTTCCACCTTTGGAATTTTTTCCCACACGTAAAGCACTCAGCTGGATGTTCAGTTAAATGAGCATCGTACAACTTCACAGAATTAAAATTTTCACGACAAACATAACAAAAGAATATGGAGGATTTAATCAGAGTTTCATCAAACTCAGATAATCTTTGACTTTGCTTTAGCGTGGTCATGTTGTATGTAACCAACATCCGATAGAGTGTCGTCAATTTGTTCGAGGCTGTGGTAACGGACAAGGGTTTAAAATTTGAAGCTTGTTTTGTATCTACGCCCAACTGATCGGAGGCTGAAGAAGAAGCTGTTAATGGTACCAGAGACAAATTGTTTTTGTCGTCCTCAACAAATTCGGTTTTTGCGTTCAAATCGGCACTGATATGTTCAAAACCAGACACATCACGGTGGGCATTTTCATTTTCTATCTTAACGATGCCCTGCTTGAAATCCCCATCTGCATTTAAATCTGAGGATGCCAATAATACATTGGCCCCTCTACTAGTCGTAGCGGTGGCAGCATGATCTGACATAGACACAGCCATTCCATTTGTGAGACACACAAGACGTCTATTTTGACGAACATAATTGTGGGAATCCACTAAATGAGCATTACGATCTTTGAGTTTCGAATATTTGGCATTGCAGTGGCTACACTCATAAATTTTAGTACGTATTCTCTGTTGTTGTGATCCACTAGATGAAGAAGGGGTTATTTCGATTGCTTCGGCGTTCGGTGGACCAGCCAAGAGCGCTGACGATGTACTGGGTAAATGTTCCTGTTGGAAATTATAGTCAATGGCCTGCATTTCCCCTTGTCCTTCCATTAGCTGCTGCGAAGTAATAGTTGACGTCGGTTGCACTCGCCTTATACCAGATGCAGACGCTTTGCCATCTTGAGAGCTTCGTTTTCGCCGTTTTCTAACTTTGGCCGACGTAGAGGGCATTACATCAATATTGCAATTATCATTGGAATTTTGAGAGAACATTGTCAATCCGCTGCTCGCACTGTTGTCTGCTACGACTGTACCATCATCCGGTGGAAGGCGAAAATCGAAACTGGAAATAAAATGTAATATATGTTGGAAGAGATGTGTTATTAAAAATAAATATAAGTAATGGGGTTACGAAACAACCTTTTCGTCCTATCTGTTTGAGACGTCGTTGAAGCACTTAAATCCTGAACAGCAAAATATTCTTCGTGGTTCCAGCCATTATCCTGTTGAAATATCCCGGGAAAAGTGGTTTTAAAGAATCGGGCGGAAATGTCTCCGTAAATCTGTGAAAACAAAATAAGTTGTGAAGATAGTGCCTAATGATACAATGAAATTGTTTATTTACCGGTTGACTCCAGGAATTATCTATGTCACAATTGCTTTCCTGTTCAGAAATCTCGCCTTTAGCAGGCATTTTTTCATCAGTACGTATATTTAAAGTGCCGGCAGTTGAGCAAATGCCCGCCATGCTATTTTCAGTAAATGAACAGGATGTCGATGAAGATGGGGGCGGAGGAGGCGGTTCAACGGTCTTCCCACATCCATCAGTAGGCTCTGCCACAGACTCGACATTTCTTTCCCTCTTACATTCGTCCAAATCCAAATATTTACCAACTTCGTTTGCGTCTGTTGCAGAATTGCATTCAGCAGCAGACATATGTAAATGTACATTCGAATTTGATTGATTTGATGAAGGAACAACACCTGCTTCTGTTGTCGCCTGGTAGTTATTGAACCATTGATTTTCCAGGTTTGTTTCCATTGGCTGCTGCTGGTTTTGGTTGTAATCTGAATAATTTTTGCTAGACATTGAATCATCTAATATCATAGATGAACTTCCTGTATTGTTACTAGTAGCGGAATTGCAGTAAAGTGTACCCATTTGCCGTGTCGAATTCTTAACATCCACTGTTTGGTCGTTAGTGCTGATATGGCTATTGTTATTGTTATTGAGATAGTTAAACGGAAAATCAGGAAATATTTCAGAGCAATCGTTATTATCGCTTGAAGAAGCTGTCGAAGCTTTATTCTGCACCTCTCCGTTTTTACTTGTTGCTTCCAGATGTGATGAGTGTACCAACTGTGCCTCATTTGTCGAATGTAAATTACAAACCTTGGATTCCGAAACATTCTCCTTATCCTTTTGATTTACTGTCTGATTTTTGGAAAATAAAGATGATGGTGACGGAAATGTTGACGGTTTCGAACTAGCTTGTCCTTTTTTTGAAGTTGCAAAATCATATAAGACCCGTGCATCCTCATTCACATTATTTTCAACTTTCATATCTTTTACATCGGTAGGAACATTTGTTTCCTGGATACACGGCTTTTCCTCCTTGCACAGCATAATAGGCTCTTTCGAAGTCAGCTGCTGTTCCAAAATACTGCTGTAACCAGTTGGTTGAGTATACTGATTACTTTCAAATGCTATGGAAGTTAGGGGTTCATTTTTAACCTGAACTTCTGGCTCGTTGACAGATTTTTCTTGAGTTCGCAGCGATAATTTATTGTATTCTTCTAAAGCTTTGGCAGATGTCGATGGTTGTTGGTCATCAAAGTGAAAATCGTTAGATGAAGTCTTGGAAGATTTTGGCTTAATAACGAGTTTCTTAGGGCCTTTGCGTCCCAATGTTGGTAACCCTAATGAGGTGGTTTTGTTCTGTCCAGTAACAGGCAAATTCCGCTGATGTTGGGATAGATCTTCCGCCTCAGTTTTACTCTCATTGCTATCTGAAGTGTTTTCATTTGATCTAACTATGGATTGCTGTGAATTTTGTTGTTGTTGTTGTTGTTGTGATTGTTGTAGACTAGTGGTTGCCATACGTATAACACTGGTGACTTGACTGGAGTTTGGTATTAATGACGATATTATTTTACTACTATCTGAATTATTCTCTAAAATCTGAGGTTTTTTCTCGTCCTTTTCCAGTACTGTTTGATCTGTTAAGCTTATTTTACTGCTTTTATTATTAGTACTACTACAGCTAGGATTATCAGTTAATTCTTCAGTCTCTTGTTTGTTGGCCTTTAATGGTGTAGGTGGTAGTGTGTGTTGTTCTGCAGTATCAGCCGGCGTCGTTGCGTAATCGTCCATTGGCTCTTCCTTTTCAATTTTCACCAACGGTATTGGCGCAATTGCCGTTAAAGTTCTGCGCTGTGCGGCAACTTTGCTGGAGGCTATTATATTTCCAACCAAATCTAAATATTCATTCAAGTTCAGTTGTACATCACTTAAAACGGTAATTGTATTTTTCGACGATTTTTTGCGAGTCGTGTTGCTGTTTTGGTGAACTGTTGATGTACTATTTGATGCATTTGACGTGGACACAGCGGTAGCCGAATGTGTCTCTAAGTTCGTGGGAGATGGATGTTGTAACCTTGGTGCAGATGCTGATGTTGATGGTGTTGGAGGCAGAGTTTGATCTGATTGATTTTTCTTTATCTTTTCGGTGGTATTTTTGTTCGTCTGACCATTTCTTTCGTGTGAAATAAACTCCTCCTCGTCACTATCGCTCGAAATACTAACGAAATCTTCAACCTCATTATCTGATGACGTTGAACTTTCGAAGTGCTTTAATTTTCTACTCTGAGCCTTAGAGTCAATTGACATTTTATTTGTATTTGCCGTTTGGGAATTGTTGTCATTCTTGGTCGATTGGGATGAGATTTTCTTTTTCGGATGCTTAATATTAGCATCCTTGGCTTCTTCTTTTGAATCCTTAACAATAACCTCATTAGTACAGGTAGGGGTGTTATTTCCATTTGCCGAACTTCCAGTTTTATCATCGTCTTCTTCGTCATCATCTGCATCGTCATGAATATGTAAAACGCTAGGTGGGGATTGGTAGATGCGTTCAATTACAGAAAACTCTCCGTTATCTTTTTCAACACATTCTACAATATGTTTAGGTGTTTCCTGTACAATAAAGTCGCCGTTATCCCTTTCCAAGTAATGTGCTACCGGAGATTCAGCATATCTTAATACAGATGATGCTGCGGAAGGCGATGCTGCCGCTAATAATGCTGCAAATGGCGAATTAGTGGGACGATTCAATGTCGAAGCTGTAACAACAGCCATTGAAGCTGAAGCTACGGCCGGATTGATTCCTACATTTGGTTGTGCTGAATGCGAAATATGTGCAGCCGAACCACTTCCATTCGCCGTTGATGCTTTTATCGTTTTTTCTTGACTGTCGTTTGCAGTTGGACAATTGTTATATAGAGCTGAATTTTCTACACTAATTGGTTGTTGTTGAAGCGAAGGTAAAATATATTTTCCATGTTGATGTTGCTGGTGAACATTGCTACTTTGTCTCGATGTAGTTTGAGATGAGAGAGTTGAAGATGTTGTTTGGGGAATGTCATTTGTTTTAGAAAACAAATGTTTTGTGGCTATAGGATGTAGTTGATGCGCCACGTTGCCATGCATTCTAATATGATGGGGATGTGTTGCCTGCTGCTGATGCAAATGATGTTGTTGATGCAGTATTGCATCTGCGTTTGAAGTAATGGATGTGTGATGATGCTGTCCAGCAAACTGGCCGTTTAGTTGGTGTTTGTTCTGAGATCTGATTTGACTAATGGCTGTTCCATATGCTGGTGGCGGTTTTTGGTGATGGTGTTGCAATTGAGATGGTTGCTGGTAACTACTGAAAAGCTGGAAAATTTAAAGAAATCTTTTTGTTTAACATGAATTTTAAAATTAAATGTGAAATATTACCTGGAGTGGTGGTGGCGGTGGTAAACCTGAGGCATAAATGACTTTCATATCCTGCTGGTGTTGA
The DNA here is from genome assembly GCF_030504385.1 of Musca domestica. Classification (NCBI taxonomy): domain Eukaryota; kingdom Metazoa; phylum Arthropoda; class Insecta; order Diptera; family Muscidae; genus Musca; species Musca domestica. Next base: position 12,940,741 of record NW_026712328.1, on the reverse strand, counting down.
GGTGGGTGCTGATGATGTTGAGAGGTGTAAATATGGGGCTGTCGAGCATGCGAACTGTGATGTTGTTGTTGGCTATTTGACAACTGCTGGGCCTGTATTGATTGAAATACGGTTTGTATTGACTGAGATGACATACTCTGAGGCATCGGTGGAGGCGGTGGTAAAATTGTGCGTGGAATCTCTCCGTGTTGTCCCTGGGGCGCTGGAGGGGGCGGCATTTGTTGGTGCTGCTGGCTTCCCACAGTACGATGTTGGTTTTGAAAACGTGGATTACCAAATATACCGAAATTAGGATCTGTATTAGCTGGTACATCATTTGACGAGCTAGTGTAGGGCCGATGTGAATGAACGTATACTTCACTTGTGGCCTCCTTACCACTTTGATCTTTACTCGCGACAGGTGCTTCTTCTAACTTCAACGCCGATTTACAAGGTGTTTGCGACTCACTCCTACTATTGTCAGCAATGCTGGTATTCGAAAAATTTAAAACGTTGTTTGAATTTTGGCTTGTTGTATTGCTTTGGTTTGAAAGCGAGCAATTACTTGCTGAACTACTTATGCTTGCGTTACAGCTGTTACTGGTGCTAGCTATATTTGATTCAATAATTTTATCATTTGACGAGATAGATTTCTCCTCCTGTTCACTGGGAGATTTATTATTTTCGGCGCTGTTGCTACATGTACCCTTCAACACTGATGCCAATGCAGCTGTACCCCCTCCACTGCCACCGGAGATGGTCATTTGTACTAATGCTCTTATCACCTGCTCCTTCGGATGCGTCTCCAAGTGATCAGAGAGATTCATACCTGCGTGCAGGTATAAAGTGCATACCGGACATTGAACGTTCTCCCCCATTTTCAAAGAGTGAATGTTTGTTATGTGTGCTTGTTCAAGTTTTTTTCAGGTATAAAAATCTAAGCAAGGATGTACTACTGTTGTATCCCTGCGTATATTACTCGATTTGATTAGCTATTGTCAATCATAACGACTCATGTCTAGTGACAAACAATCTGCAAAAAAACATTAAAAGTACATGGAATTAAATTTAATGTATTATTGAAAACCACAAAATGTGTATATTGATGGAATTTTCGAACTAGTTTAAACAGTACTAATTTCGCTTATTAGTCGTTAAAAAATCTGTTATAGAACTGCAATCTACGACAATCGATTTTTCCTTTATATCGAAAAAAAATTGCAAAACAAGTACATTTTTGCAGGTTCTGGAATAGATCATATATCTATCTGCCAAATTTTGCTCTGCTCCAGAACCTGCAAGAATCTACTAGTTTTGCAATTTTCTTCGATATCATAAGGGGAAATCGGTTATCGCAGTGAAAACTTTTAAATTCATAAAGTTCTTGAACAGACCATTTGTTAACTTTTGCAGCGTTACCTAAAATTCAACGTACCCGGTCGACGTATTCAACTACCCAAGTAAAACACATGCATTTATGTGACTGTTATTCAAATACGTCGGGTGACAATATTACAATTGGGTGAATTTAAAAAAGTATCAATTTTTACAACCGTAGGGTCCCTGGACACCGCAACATATCTGGCATTGATTGGCTGGTGAATTGGCCAGGCGCGGATCTGAGTCAGTAGATCTAGAGATTGAGAGCTCAGCGAAGCCACCTTTATGACACTTCTTCCAAGTACTGCATAACATTACCTTGGGAGATTTCAACAGAACTGACTAACTGGAATGGGATGTAAAGTCTACAAATAGATTTGGCCGGTGAACTCCGAAAGGAAATCATATCCATGACGAAGTCGGAATTGAAGCTTGGTGGGCCTAATTACATGACACTGCAACATAAGGGTCATGACTTCCAAAAGGGGAGGGGGGGGGGGGGGGGGGCTGACGATACTGAATACTGCAGGCTTTGTCAGGACGAGGAGGAAACTGAGACGGTGGAGCACTTACTTTGCCACTGCCCAACTCTTATCGGAGTGAGACAGAAGCCACTGGGTAAACAAATTCTGCCCGTCTTGTCCTCCCTCTCTGAAACCGATCCAGCGGTCATTCTTCAGTTAGCAAGAAGACTAAAATGGCGAAGGGCGACACACTGATTACACCGTGGATACGAACCTACTAACTTCTCTATTACTATATTGAAATTCTCGCTTCTTCACTATTCGTTTCCTTCCCTTTCATTATTTTATTCTTCCATCTTCTATAAATTAGGATGAACACAATAGACCAATAGGTCACCGAGTGGAGTGGTTGTTAACACATAGCTCATTGCTATGGACCTGGGGTATATGGGTATAGTTATGCATGATACAATTTACCATAGTGGGGAAGCTGAATATTTGTGTGCGCTACGTCGAATTTTAGGTAACACTGTGGTTTTACATTTTAAAATAAAATTTTGTGTTGAAAGTTTTGATTTCGCTCGCTGAAAATCGTTCTGAAACATTTCGCAAGCATTTTTACTTACGTGGATCAGAGGGAAGATACATTACCAAATACAATACATCTTGTAAATAATATTATAAAAATGGTTTGTGATAACAATTTTTAAACAATGCTTTAGAAATACTTTTGTTGCACAAGCTTTTCTCAAATCTGTTATTTGTTTATATTTTTTGTGACAATTGTCAGCTGAAAATGATTTTCTTTTGGTAAAAAACAAAATCACGTGAATTAAGGACCAAATTTTTAAGGTCATGATGAATATTTTAAAATAACTCCTATGACAAAACTTTTTGTACCCAACTGACGAGATCATATTACTTAGTTTAAAATAATTCTTTGATTCCTCTCTATTGAGCTTATGATCTTGCCACTTGGGTTATTTCTTCATAGGAGTTAAAAAAGGAACTAATGAGGATTTGTGCCTCTTCCGAAACCTAGTTATTCCCTGCCTTACCCCCGGTAAACATTACCATCTTTATCCGCAAATAAACAAACGTTGTTTTTACAAAAACATCAATAATGTAATTAAGCCTGATTACTTTGAAACAACAATATATTACGGTATCCCAAACAAACATGCCATTACTGTTCTAGTAATGATTAATATTAATCTGTGAATCTGTGGTATACCTTATTTCTATCTCATTTCAGACTGGATGCATCAAAACAGTAAGCCGTAAGCTTATTCTACAATTACAAGTATAAGTCTATACATAAGGGTTCAATTGCGATTATTGTGTATTTGTTACACAACCATTTTTCAATCTTTTCCCAAAATTTTTCAAACTTAAGGCTTATGTTCTTAAGTTTATTGTAATATTATTCTCAAGCCATTTTGGTATGTTGAGATGTCTAAACTGTAGGTTTCTTTAGTGGGGATATACCAAAAGGTGGACCCATGTTCATAATTTTTATAGCGAGTTATGCTACCTATTTGGAACTAATTAACCCACATTATCAGGATTTATTCAACTATACAAAAATAGATCTGCCCACGACCGGATTCTAGCTAATACCTAACACATTTATTTATATGAAAGTATTCCAAATACTTTGGACATACAAAATGTTATAAACGAACAATTTCAACATTGACAACTGAACAGTATCCTTTTTATGTGTTGAAAATAAAAATGAATAATGGTGAATTGGTGAATTTATATATTATCAGTTTTTACAACGTAAGTAGTTGGTAGTATGGTACAATAAGGAGGTAGAAAAGCTTCGAAAAACTAAAACAGCTTTGAAATTTGAAAATTAATTGAAATTGAAATTAATTCTTTTGTTAACATTTTTGAATACATAACTCTGACACATGTATTACGTACAAAAACAAATTTGTATGTGGTTGTTGTTACGATTGTTCTACAACAACACTTGCTGTTACCTGTATTATTCTACCATGACAAAAAATGTACTAATACGTTCCGTCAGTATTAAATTTTATTACTTCATTTGTTATTTTATTTTTTGACAACAAAATTTAATATTTTTAAATTTTTTTCAATTTTGGTTAATTTTAATGGATTTACGGAATTTAAAGAAGATTTTTTTCAATTATTAAAATTTTGTTGTAATTTTATTTGGATGCCTTGCGTATTTGGATATTTTCGTGTTAATCATTTTACCATAGTAAGGAAGTTGAAATTTTTCTACGGCACGTTGGGTATTATGTAGTCCTGTAATTTGGCAATATTTAATAAAATTATAACATAGTTGCGATGGATACAAAAAAATCATAATCAATCGGTAACTCTATTCAAATCAACCAATTTTCACAAATGGTTAAAAAAGTACATTCAATTCATGGTACAATGAATTCAAGGTAGGGCAGAACTAACATATGATTTAAATTTTATTTTTTCTGGCTTAATATGTCAACTTCATTTGCTTATGTGTGTGTCTTCTTTTCAATAATAAAAAATTGTTCAGAAAATATTCAAATTCGGGTGTTTTCAAAATGCTTATTGCAACGAATGCATCGACAAAATCTAAAGTTTTTGTCGCGAAATAAACCATAAAGGATATATAGAACATGATATTGAAAAGAAATTTTGACCATTCATTCAGTTTTCGCGGTTTTAAATTATTTATTCAAAATCAATGCAACAAGTTGTTTGTTTTTTATTGTTTTGATAGTAATTCTGACATTACAAGCCAAACAAGTAGACCTCTATACTTGCAATTTTTTCAAAGTTGACCTACCTTCTCTTCATTGTACCATGATTCAATCTCTATTTTGAATATTCCATTTCAACCAACCGATAGACGTTCTGTCGCCTTGTCTATTATTCATTTATATTTTCAACTCACAGAAAATTGACAATGTTGAAAATGTTTAACTTTGAAATTTTATATACCCGATGTATTTGGGCAACTCTCGCGCCCGGCGTATTTGGGTAAATTCATATAAATACATGTTCCCATGGTACAATAAGGAGGTAGAACAGCTTCGTAAAATTACATTAATACAGCCCTGAGGTTATGCCCGCTTCCTCTCAGAATTATCCAAAATTATATGCATATGATCTTTTTTGTTCATTTTTAAAATGAGTCAAATAGCGCGAAAGATGAATGAAATGTCTGGATGTTCTCTCATAAATATGATCCTGAGTATTCAATCTTTCAATTCCATGGCAAATCTGGTTAATACCGTTAATGCGGCAATTAATTTTGAAAATATTTTGTTTTTATTTTTCAAAACAATAAATACACACACAAAATTGGCAGAAGTCGGGGACACTCAGAAAAAATATAATCAGCTGGTAGCTTTACCTTGCCTTTTAATTGTACCATGCATGTTCTGTTGTGAATCTTGGGTAACACTGTTTTTACCGATCTGTAATAAAGTTTCAATAAATTATTTTAATTTCAATTTTGTAATTTGGCTAATTAAATTCAAAATGCAGAACAAGTATTCTTGAAATGAAATGAAAATTTTAATGTTTTACATTAGTCCTCTCAATGTATAGTTGTCGCAAAAGCAACAATCACAAAAAATGAAATTAAATTACAAAACGTTATTTCGAATTTGACACTAGTATTACGGTAGAGTCAAATATGCTGTGTTTTGCCTGCATTGTCATTGTACTCTGATAGTTACGAAAATGTATCAATGTCGTTTTCTCTTTTGGCATAAGCCTTATATAACCGAAACTTGCGCTAAACTTTGGGTTCGTAACCGATTAAAAATCGTCTTAAAACCTCAACTATGACAAGTCCCCATTCTTCAAATGCTGTTAACATCTGAAAATACTTAAATCTCTAATGTACATAGAAATAGGAAAAACTCTAGTTTATAAAAACTATCAGATTTTTTGAAATTTTTACAGAGGTAGATATTTTACCCTAATTGCCGAGAACTTTAATGAATTTATGGAAAATTTGAATGTTCTTTCATAAATTCACGAACAAATATAAAACATAAATATAGGATGATTGACGCCCCTTTTAATGTATCTTTTCGCTGCATCTAGGGTGATCAAGAAAGTAGGCAAGACGCGATATACTTGTATTTCTATAATTTCGGAAAAAGTTAGATTGCGCATTTGCAGTCGAATTGACATATAATTCATGACAAGAAATTTGAAGCTTCAGCTTATCTCCTTGTACAAAGTACATATAGAATTGGCTTTAAATTAATTACGAGATTTGAAAACTTTAGATTCAGTTTAACTAAAGAATTTATAAAACAAATATTGTTTAAAAGAATTTTAAACATTTTCAAAAATAGAACAGTGTGGCTTGTTTGTTCGGGATACCGTAGTATTTTGTTGTTGCAAAATGGTCTGGCTTTATCCCTTTATTGTTGTTTTTATAAAAACAACGTTTGTTTATTAGTGGAGAACGATGGTAATGTTTACCAGGGGGTAAGGCAGGGAATACCTAGGTTTCGGAAAGAGCCACCAATCCTCATCAGTTCCCTTGTTTTTGTCTGGGATATTCTCCCCAGAAGTTATTTTAAAAATAACTTCTATGACAAAAAACATTTTTTTACCCAAGTGACGAGATCGTAAGCTCAATAGAAGAGGAACCAAAGAATTAAATAAAACTAAAATTCTCTTGGAAAGTCTTCTAAATCTTACAACCGCACTTATAAACATTTACATCTTTCTCCACTTGTTATGCTTTCGTTCAGCCTGAACGAAGTAGCATAACCATGTAAGTTGGTTTTGTCTGTTACAACAAAAACCCCTTCGTCGACCGTGCCTTGTCTATTAATAGAACAGTGTGGCTTGTTTGTTCGGGATACCGTAGTATTTTGTTGTTGCAAAATGGTCTGGCTTTATCCCTTTATTGTTGTTTTTATAAAAACAACGTTTGTTTATTAGTGGAGAACGATGGTAATGTTTACCAGGGGGTAAGGCAGGGAATACCTAGGTTTCGGAAAGAGCCACCAATCCTCATCAGTTCCCTTGTTTTTGTCTGGGATATTCTCCCCAGAAGTTATTTTAAAAATAACTTCTATGACAAAGCATAACAAGTGGAGAAAGATGTAAATGTTTATAAGTGCGGTTGTAAGATTTAGAAGACTTTCCAAGAGAATTTTAGTTTTATTTAATTCTTTGGTTCCTCTTCTATTGAGCTTACGATCTCGTCACTTGGGTAAAAAAATGTTTTTTGTCATAGAAGTTATTTTTAAAATAACTTCTGGGGAGAATATCCCAGACAAAAACAAGGGAACTGATGAGGATTGGTGGCTCTTTCCGAAACCTAGGTATTCCCTGCCTTACCCCCTGGTAAACATTACCATCGTTCTCCACTAATAAACAAACGTTGTTTTTATAAAAACAACAATAAAGGGATAAAGCCAGACCATTTTGCAACAACAAAATACTACGGTATCCCGAACAAACAAGCCACACTGTTCTATTAATAGACAAGGCACGGTCGACGAAGGGGTTTTTGTTGTAACAGACAAAACCAACTTACATGGTTATGCTACTTCGTTCAGGCTGAACGAAAGCATAACAAGTGGAGAAAGATGTAAATGTTTATAAGTGCGGTTGTAAGATTTAGAAGACTTTCCAAGAGAATTTTAGTTTTATTTAATTCTTTGGTTCCTCTTCTATTGAGCTTACGATCTCGTCACTTGGGTAAAAAAATGTTTTTTGTCATAGAAGTTATTTTTAAAATAACTTCTGGGGAGAATATCCCAGACAAAAACAAGGGAACTGATGAGGATTGGTGGCTCTTTCCGAAACCTAGGTATTCCCTGCCTTACCCCCTGGTAAACATTACCATCGTTCTCCACTAATAAACAAACGTTGTTTTTATAAAAACAACAATAAAGGGATAAAGCCAGACCATTTTTCAAAAATTTATTTTGGCTGTTGTATTATATTTTATTATAAACCGTGAAACGATGGCTATACAACAACTATCAAAATTGAAATGGAATTAAATTACACTCGTTATAATGGATCGGATCTACCCTGGGCATTTTATCCGGATTTTCGGTTCAATATCCGATACACATGTCCTTCAGATGTTTAGCCAAAAGAAAAAATAAATAAACATTGACTTTTTTGGATATAGAATAAATTGCACCCGTTATAAGTAAATACTTAAGATATGAAAATAAATTTTATTGGAAAATTGACAAGACCGTGCACAATTTAAGACCATTTAGTACTTCGCAAAAATTAATAAAGATGGACAAATTGGGAACAACTCTAGTTTAGTAAAAACTCTTAGATTTTTTCGAAATTTTTTCCAGAGGTAGGTATTTTTACCCTGATCCCGGGAAACTATTTTTTTCTTGGGGGACGGACCCGGGACCCCAGATTTTTGACCCGAAAGTCCGGGATCAAGACCCCGCCTGGACCTGGATCCACTTACCCGATATAGACAATATGGGTATCGATTGAAAGCTTATGGAAATACCTATCCAACAAGTGGTCACATGAAGGGGTAAGTTGGCATGGTTCGGAAGTTATAGTCAAATTATCGATTTTTTGGACCCGGATTTTTTATGAAACCCCCAAAAAGTCAAAAAAGGGCCCATTATGGGGGTCAACAAAATTGTTTCCAAATTATAGCTGACACTCTGACCTTTCCAAAATGCTACAATTTGTGCTAATACCTTTTTCGGGTCCAGAGATATGGGTCTTTCCATCCGCATAACGCGATTCTAACCAGTTCATTAAAATGATGTTTTCAATAAAAAAAAGTGTTTATTTCGCGTAGCAGTCGTCGGAATAGCAAAAGTTTTCTAAATTTGGAACTTTAAATAGCCGGCCTTCGGCCGGGGCTTGAGATTTTCACCTATGGGTATGTCCGACACCGGCTAACGCGAACAAAAGGTTCATAATTTCGGCACTTTTTGTAAATAGCCGGCCTTCGGCCGGGGCTTGAGATTTTCTCCTCTGGGTATGTCCTACACCGGCTAACGCGAACCAAAGTTTTCTAAATTGGATACCTTTTGTAAGTAGCCGGCCTTCGGCCGGGGCTTGAGATTTTCTCCTCTGGGTATGTCCTACACCGGCTAACGCGCACCAAAGATTTCTATATTTTACACTTTTTGTAAATAGCCGGCCTTCGGCCGGAACTTGAGATTTTCTCCTCTGGATATGTCCCACACCGGCTAACGCGAACCAAAGTTTTCTAAATTTGACACTTTTTGTAAATAGCCGGCCTTCGGCCGGGGCTTGAGATTTTCTCCTCTGGGTATGTCCCACACCGGCTAACGCGAACCAAAGTTTTCTAAATTGGATACCTTTTGTAAGTAGCCGGCCTTCGGCCGGGGCTTGAGATTTTCTCCTCTGGGTATGTCCTACACCGGCTAACGCGAACCAAAGATTTCTGAACTTCATGCTTACGCAAAATATACCTTTTTATTGAAAACATAGTTTTAATGAAGTGGTTAGAATCGGGTTATGCGGATGGAAAGACCCATATCTCAGGACTCAGTAAAGTTATTAGCACAAATTGTAGCATTTTGGAAAGGTAGAAGTGTCAGCTATAATTTGGCATCAATTTTGTTGTCCCCCATAATGGACCCTTTTTTGACTTTTTGGGGGTTTTATAAAAAATCCGGGTCCAAAAAATCGATAATTTGACTATAACTTCCGAACCGTAACATCTTACCCCATCATGTGACCACTTGTCGGATAGGTATTTTCATAAGCTTTCCAACGATACCCACATTGTCTATATCGGGTAGGTGGATCCGGGTCTAGTCGGGGTCTTGAACCCGGACTTTCGGGTCAAAAATCTGGGGTCCCAGGTTCGTCCCCCAAGAAAAAAATAGTTTCCCGAGATCATGGTTAAAATACCTACCACTGAAAAAAATTTGAAGAGTTTTTACTAAACTAGAGTTAAGCCACAAATTGTTTGCATAGAACCGAATCTACGCTAGGTCTTATATCCGGATTATGGGTCCAATATCCGGGTACACGGGTCCTACCCAAAATATCACAATAAAAGCAAACTGATATTACAATATAACTAAATACTGTTGCATTGTACTGCACCTTTCCATGTGCATTTTCAAATTAGTCTATTTTTTCCAATAGAAGCAAAAATTAAAGTTTTTCAATATCCTGATGTAATTTCAAATAAATCCGTGCTTATAGCCGCAAATTACTAGTGAAAACTTTTCCAAGCCTCTACACAAGCGGGTGATGGTGCCTTTTACCCTCATATTTTATGACATTATCTGTTCATCCTACATTGCTGCCTCAGATAATTCCATTTCATTCTTCAATTTTTATACACAAAGCTCTGCATATTTCGTTAATATATTGAATTCGTCATTTTATCCAATTTCTTTTTTATCACTTAGTTCTCTACCATTTGTACCCATATTTCTAGTTGAACACTTTTCGTTGTACACCTACCTACCTATGCCACCTTCCAACTTCTCTTCCACATACAAAATGTATAATTATGAAAACAACAATACAATGGCAGTAGATATATCCACCTTTGTGATTGATACAAGACGAGGCCACACAAAAGAATTTTCACTTGCAGTTTATACACTTTATTGCACGGAAATCCATTGCAAGTTCATGCACATATTAAAGATTGTTTATTTCTTTATTCTTTTTACACTGTTAAATATTATTTTTTAACCATTTTGAAGACTTTTTCTCTATTTAAAATTTTTCACTTTAGAAAATGGAAAATTACGACAATGAATTCGTCGTCTGGTTCAGACTACAGAGTTAGTCTGTATTCAAGCCGGCAGTAAAACTTTTGACGGCGTTTCGATAGTGAAGTAGCACCCTGTTATTATTGCTCTGATATTGCACCCTGTTATTATTGCTTCATTTTTCGTTTTGCCAGAGTGCCAAGTTAAAGGTGCAGATACATAAAGAGCCTGCAAGACTTTAAGATTACTAAAGGCTTAAGTCATGGTAGAATGAAGAAGGTTAAGTCATGTAATCATATGTTTACATTTTTTTTTCAAAAATATTCATTTGACAACATTTCATTGCCAAAATTAAGGCTTGTAAATAAATTATATTATACCAGCCAGAGATGGAAAATGCTTTATATGACGAGAAATTTGACAAGTAAATTACAGAAAATGCAAAAATGTTCATGTATATTTGAAACGACTTTACCTTCTTAATTTTACCATGGCTTAAGTCAAACAAGTATAAATTACAGGCCAAAATGGAACAATGTCCACTTAAGCCAGCTTAATATGCGCTTTATGTATTCCCACCTTAAAGCTAATAAAAAACGTCTATGTATTCTCCCCTTAAGGTGTGAAGGTGAAAATACATAAAACGATTTTTGACTGGCTTAAGTCTCGAATTCTGCCGTCGTTTCCCTTTATAATTTGACATTAACAAGGTGAGAATACATAAAACGCCTTTCTGACTGGCTGAATAAGCCAGCCGATTTTGTCAATGAGAGGTTGTCAAATGAATCATTTTGAAAAAATTGTAAATATATAATTGCATGAACTTACCTCCTTCATTTTACCATGGCTTAAACAAAAAATTAAATATTTCTAGTTTAAATTGTATTCTCCCCTTAAGGTGTGAAGGTGAAAATACATAAAACGATTTTTGACTGGCTTAAGTCTCGAATTCTGCCGTCGTTTCCCTTTATAATTTGACATTAACAAGGTGAGAATACATAAAACGCCTTTCTGACTGGCTGAATAAGCCAGCCGATTTTGTCAATGAGAGGTTGTCAAATGAATCATTTTGAAAAAATTGTAAATATATAATTGCATGAACTTACCTCCTTCATTTTACCATGGCTTAAACAAAAAATTAAATATTTCTAGTTTAAATTAAATTTTTGGTTTTGAATACCACAATTAATAAATTCATATAAAAAATAATGAATTTTCCTTAACGTCTAACGACTCATAATTTTTTTTGCGTTAATAGTTTTTTTATACCCTACACCACAGGTGGTCAGGGTATTATGTCTTTGTACATTTGTTTGTAACAGGCAAAAGGAAACGAGATAGACCCTTAGATCCTTTTGATGATCTGAATTGAAACACATTCTGAGTCGGTGAAGTATGTCCGTCCGTCAGCCCATATTTTTTGTAAACAAAGTACAAGTCTCATTTATTGCCCGATCCAGATGAAATTTTGCACAAATAATTTGTTTGGCCCTAGGACGAACCCTATTGGTATTGGAGATGATCGGTCGGATTTGCCTTTTATTGTGCACCAACGTGTAATATAAGCCCAAATAGTACGAAATACGAACAGACTAAGCCTGTAAATAAGTACGCCAAATTGTATCGAAATCGGTTCACATATAGCTATAGCTCCCACATATATTGTTCATCCGATTTGTTATTTTTGTCCTTCGCAGCCATAATATGCACTCAGTAACAACGATATTTGGGGAAATATATCAAGTAGAACTCAGAAATACCTTTGCTAAATTTTGTCGAGATCGGTTCTGATTTGGATATAGCTCCCATACATATCTTCGTCCGATTTGCGTTTTATTGTGTACCAAACGTGTAATATTAGCCTCAATAGGATGGAATTCGGCACTTACCACCAAATTAAGTCTAGAAACAAGTATTTCAAATAGAAACAAGCATTTCAATTCAGATATAGCTATAGCTATATTGTTCATCCGATTTGTTGAATTTGTTCTGCACAGCCGCAATACGCACTCCGTAGTAACGATATTCGGGGAAATATATATTAAATACCGGTCAGAAATACCTTTGCCAAATCTTATCGAGATTGATTCAGATTTGGATATAGCTACCATATATATCTTTATCCGATTTCAAGTTAATTGTACACCAAATGGGTAATAAAAGTCCAAATTAGAAGGGCACAAATGCCTCGACAAATTTAGTAGAAATCGCAATCTCATATATTAGTTCCTTTGGACTTGAAATTATAACTATAATAATAGTTGGTATGATTTAATTCTCACAAATTTTCCATTAAAACTTTTATTTGTTATGTGAAGTACTGTGGGGTATCAAAAAGTCGGCCCCACCCGACTTTAAATACTTTCTTTACTGGTTTATACATAAAAATACTTATTAATAAATATAATAATATAGCATTAGAGCCAAGTGATCAGCAAGCTTCTATAATAATAAGCCTACATCTTCCAATTCTCGACAGCCAAGAAATCCATCTTTGTCTGCCCCCACCCCCAATAATCCAAGCGTTAACAACAATATTGTTGGTTTCTTCAGCTCTGATTTCAATTTTAAATGTGAAAAGGCCAAAGCTTTTGGCCCAATTTTCAAACAAATCCAAGCTAATGCTGGTCTGGATGCTGCCATGTCTGCATGGCTTTTGTTTATTGCCGGAGATGTTGAATTTTAAGGTGGCATTCATCCTCTGTGTTCTTTGCCGCTCTCTACTGCAGGCAATTGGCTGACTTTCGAGTTTCTGATCTAAAACCTTTGATCAATCTTCAAGCTGAAGGGGAGGTCCTTATCGGGGGGGACCTTAATGCTAAGCATCCGTCTTGGGGTGGATCGGACACAGACACCAGAGGCAGAGTCTTGGCTGCTTTCCTAGTCGATTGCCCTAACTTTGAAATTTTTTCGTCAGATATTCCTACTAGACCAAGTGGCACTGCTGGTTCTTATATTGATGTTTTTCTAAGAACTCCAGGTCTGTTTTTAGAGAATGGCGGCCGAATTGCTAAGGCCTTCGACTATGAATCCGATAATAGATCTATTGTGGTAGTCCTCTCACTGGGAGGGTTGGCCACAAGGGAGGTTAGAACTTATCTAAATTTTGATAGGATGAACATCAATCGTTTTCAGGCGAGGATTAGTGAGGGGCTTTCCAATATCTCGCTACCTGTAGACAGAAATGTTTCTATTCCCGAAATTGATACCACTATTGATAATTTGGAGATAGTCTTCAGAGCTTCTATCAACGACACTGTCCCGAAGGTGAAAGCCAAATCAAGGGCTCTTGGTATGCTTCCTCCTAGAATTTTGCGTTTCATTCGTGAGCGCAAAAGAATCTGCAGGACACTGAGGAGATCCAATGATCCATCCCGATTCCCTTCGCTAAGAGCTGATCTTAGAAATCTTGATCGAATCATTGAGGATTCTATTCGAACTTTTGAAAATGAGAGATACCATTCTTTCTTAGAAGGTATAAGGATTGACAACAGTACCTTTTCCCAATTTAAGGCAGCAGCTGGACTTAAAAATAGAGACCCCGTTGGTGAGCTGAAGGACTCAAATGGTGTACCAATCTATGATGACAGTTCAAAGGCGGAAGCTCTAGCAGATCATATGAAGGATGTCTTGGGCCCCGTAGATGGGCCTACTGACCATCACTTCACGAGCTCAGTTAATTTAGCCATAGAGGAAATGGACGATCGGTCCCCTTTGGAGCAATTCAGTGCGACTTTCTCGGCCGACGGGTGTTCAGTAGACGAAACAACTAGATGGGGATTGGCTGGTTTCATCCGTCCAAGCTGTATTGAAGGTGCTATTGCGCGCAGACCTTCAAAAAAGTCTAGTGGTCTGGATGGAATTAAAGATATAGCTTTAAAGAGGGCCGGTAGTTCTATTTTTGTGTTCTTAACTATCCTTTTCAACCATTGCCTAAACTTAGGTTATTTCCCTTTGGCCTGGAAAAAGGCCATGGTGGTACCGGTTCTGAAAAGGGGTTCTCCTCCTGAGCAGTGTGGAAACTATAGGCCAATTTCTATGTTATCTGCTTTTGGCAAACTATTTGAACAATTCATTCTTAAGCGCTTAAGAGCCATAGTTGAAGACAAAAGAATTCTTAAAGATTGCCAATTTGGATTCAGAGTATCGCACTCTACCTCTCATGCCCCCTTTGTTCTCTCATCCTTTTTAGTAAAAGGATTTGATAGAAGACGTGACTCAATTGCAGTGACTCTAGATTTTGCTAGAGCCTTTGATTCAGTTTGGCATGCGGGAATTCTTTTCAAAATGAAGCTATTTGGAATTGATGCGCAAACATGCAGATTAATAGCCAGCTTCCTCAGAGGAAGAAGCTTCCAATTTAAAGTGGGTGACTCGCTTTCTAGTGAGCATGCAGTACATGCAGGGGTACCACAGGGCTCTCTTCTGGGTCCCATGCTTTATAATATATTTATAAGTGACATCCCAGAACCCCCTGAGGGGGCATTGCAGCTGTTGTATGCGGATGATGTAATTTTAGCAATGTCTGGTCCCAGAGCAGCACCATATCTGCTCGCCTTAACACTCATCTGGGTATACTTCAGAGGTACTTCATCAAATGGGGTCTGAGGATTAATGTAGACAAATGTGCAGCCATAGTCTTCAAGGGAAAGTCCAAGGTGGTGTATCCCAACTTTAGGTCTTATTATCCTATTTTGAAAATCGGGGATGAAAGAATCAAAATTGTTGACAAAATTCGATACCTTGGTGTCATTTTTTGTGAAAGGATGGAATTTGTTAGACATATTGATTTCATACTTGGTAGGGCAAAGAAAATATACTTTGAGTATCAAAGTGTATTACAACATAGCGGCGGTCTGAGCAAAAACATAAAGCTTCTGCTATATAAGCAGGTCATTAGGCCAATCATCTCCTACGCCTTTCCTGTTTGGTTTGTAATTTCTTCAATCCAGATGGAGATGCTTAGGAGATGGGAAAGGTCTGTTTTGACCTACTGTTTGGGACTGAGGCCTTCCATTAGATCAGATGGCACTATTCGGTCCCCGTCTTGCAGAGAAATTTACAGCTCGGCTAACATCGAAAGATTAGACCGCTTCCTCATGAGGGGGGCCCTAAATTTTTAGAGACAGCACAGTCAGTAGATAACGAACTTCTACATGGATCCCTGCAATTTCACGCTGATACGGACACCTTAGCGGCTCGTAGGCATCTACCGCCGGCAGCATTACTTAAATTAAATGAGATTAATCTCCTTTTCAATGAGGACGATAAGCTTATGTTCTATCATAGAAGGTATAATACCCTCAATATCTCTGATACCGTATATATTACGACTCAGTAGAATACGTTTATATGTATGTATATATGTGTATGTATGTGTGTATATATATGTATGTATATATAGGTATAAATATCTGTACATATGTAAATAATAGTATTAGATTCCCATTTAGTTTAAGATATTACTTTTAAGATCGTAGTATTAAGTTCGTATATTATCTGAATTAGCCTTTTTTATTAATTGAATTTTTGGGCATAATCTCAATGAATTTTTCAAACATTTTTACAAGTATTGTAGTTAAGCTAGCATATAATTGCTTCTTTAATTCTTGAATGTTGAAGGTGGCGTCATGTCGCAAGTTTATTTATTAATTATCTAGCAGTAAGTCATTCTGTTTATGTTTAAGATATGTTTCAATAAAAAATGGCTCTAGCCAAAAAGCAAAAAAAAAGCAAGGCAAGCTTCTATTTAAAAGAACATATTAATGTTTTAAAGCGTTGCTACATCTACCTATATTCTTCTACCACGGTTTGTAAAGTATAACTGCGCTTTGTTTATATTACTTGGCAAAATAATGTTCACATTGAACTGCAGTAAATACCTTTTGTATGTGAAAAAATGGAATTAAATCATAAAACGCCATATCGAATTTGACACTAGTATTACTATAGAGTCAAATCAGCTGGTGTCAATCAAAGCAAAAAATATATGCGCCTTGATATTTATGTGAAAAAATTAATCCAACCAATCAGAAACAATATGGCATACCTCGTCTTATAGCGCGTTTATATACAATATGTTATCCAATTAACCCACATTTATTGCTTAATCCGGATTCATACAAAATATGTAGATCTTCTCACGACCGGAAAGCATTAGAAAACGCTGTGAAGTGAGAAATGTGAAAAATATTCTGTTCAAAAGAGTTTTTTGTGCGAAAAGAAAGTTAATTTTATTCATTTAATTGTAATTGTCGCGAAAATTAATTTACACAATACTGAAAGAAATTTCAAGGATACTTCGGTGTGAAGTGTAAAAATGTTTAATAACAAGTGTTTTAACGTTACAAATTCTTATAAGAATACATTTTCACTTCCAAAAACCAAAGTAAAACGATTTTCGTTCGGAATTTGTTCCTATGACATGTCTAATGATTGTAAAACCATGGTACAATAAAAAGATGAGGTAGAGCTACCAGCTGATTACAATTTGTTTCTAAGTGTGCCCGACTTCTGCCAATTTTGTGCATGTATTTATTGTTTTGAAAAATGAAAACAAAATATTTTCAAAACCAGTGATTGAAGACACGTAGATTGCAGCTCGCGCTTTAAAGCTATTAACCAGTTTAGCCATGAATTTGAAAGATTAAACAGTTTGGATCATAATTTTGAGCGAAAAGTCAGGTCATTTAAACTTTCCTTACTGGTAATTACCTTTGTAGTGTCAAATTTTCTTTATGTAGAAATCGCACACGTCGTGTAATACATGGGCGACATTCCAGTTGTGAAATACATGAGTAAAGCATGGTACAATGAAGAGAAGGTAGGCCAACTTTGACAAAATTGCAAGTATAGAGGTCTACCTGTTTGGCTTGTAATGTCAGAATTAGTACCAAAACAATAACAAATCAAACAACTTTTTGCATTTATTTTGAATAAATAATTGAAAACCGCGATAACTGAATGAAAGGACAACACTTCTTTTCAAAATCATGCACTATATCTCTAAAGAATTTTTTTGCTACAAAAACTTTAGATTTTGTCGATGCATATGTTGAAATAAACATTTTGAAAACAACCGAATTTGAATATTTTCTGAACAATTTTTTTGTTATTGAAAAGAAAACACATACATAAACAAATAAAGATGACATACCTTGATATCATTGTACCGTTGATATCACTGTACATACGTACTTCTTTTATCACAGCGGGCCATATTTTCAATGGAATTATAATTTTATCAAAAATTTTGTTTGTTGTTTGAAAATATATAAAACTAAATTTTGTCTGGAACAAAAAAACAAGGGAACTGATGAGAATTGATGGCTCTTTCCGAAACCTAGGTATTCTCTGCATTACCCCCTGGTAAACATTACCATCGTTCTCCACTAATAAACAAACGTTATTTTTATAAAAACAACAATAAAGAGATAAAGCCTGACCATCTTCAATACTCATTTTTTAAATTTTGGCGTCCTTTTCAGTAAGGTTTCACCACCACTACTACCACTAGACTACCAGTCCGATTTAGACCGTTTACTTTTGGAATTTTGAAATTTTATCGCATTTCTGCTAATTTTCCGTTCCCTTATTTTTTGAGCACACCTTAATGAGAATGACATTTCGAAGTGTTCTCTCTTTTGCTAGTTTTACTACTAAAAAAGTACTGGAACACAACTTAAATTTGCGGTAAAAATTCATTTACTAAGCATTATATTTTTTTGAAAATACTATATAATTATATTGTAACCAAAAGAAATAAAAAAACATATGCAAATGTGTGATAGCAAAATTTTTGAGACATATGTAAAATGGCAATTTGGAGATACACATGGAAATACTTATGGTTATTAAAAATGAGTGCAAAAACTAAACGAACATCATCTTGCCAAACTTTTGTAGCCAATCCATAAAACAACTTTGGCGCAAATCTACAATTACAAAAACATAAATCGTTTTCATGCACAAAGATACCGTCCTCGACAAATATCTATTATTCCTGCATCTCCAATAGCTATAGGCATTGCACAATTTTTAGCTGGATTAATGCCTAACTATACAAAATGGCGCACCACCCGCTCTAAAATTATTTATTTTTCACATTTACTAATTTTTTCTTTATCCATTTTTTAGTAATAAAATTAATAACTCATTTCTTCAAAAAATTTATTTGTTAAATTTTTTTGTTTGTTTTTGTTTTTTTTTTGTTTGTTTACAAAACAACTGATTATTGGACAGGTTACTGGATAATTCGTACTGGGAAATTTTCCCACAGAGAATCTACAAACTCTCGGTAACTGAAATGTCTCTCTCATTTCGATCTCACTTACTAGACTTTAGGGTAAACGAACAGCTTCCAGTAAAAATATACACAAATTACCATGGTAGAAGAATATAGGTAAATGCATCAATGTACCCAGTACATTGATATGTCAATTTTTTTTAAGTGCTTTGTCAAAAATAGGTCGATTTTTTCATGTTTCCTTATACGACGCAAATCGGAAGTTGTAATGATATGTATTTTTCAACAATTTTTACAAATTTCAATAATTTTCCATTCACGATTTTCAATATCAAAAAGTCGGTTTGACAGTTCATTGTCCCAGCAGCTGTGTCGATGCGACTACCTGTATTCTTCTACCATGCAAATTACCTAGTAAACGAACACTCCAATTATTTTGGCTTTGTAAATTTGAAAACGAATAATTTAGCGCATGTATACTATTGAAGATTAACGCACTGTATTCAATAGATCATGTGGGTTTAGATCAGCCCTGTTCAAAACCGTGTTCTAGAATATGAGCCGAAAAAAGAGATAATTTAAGAGAAAATAAAAATTCTGTTTTTCTTTATATTTTACGATTCCATTTAATTGTTTTTAAACAAGAATGTTTGCCAAAATAATTTATAAAGCAAATGATAAAACAATTTTGTATTAATAATGACTTAACACTGTTTTGTTCTTGATTTAAATAAGCAAAGAGAAATTTGACTGTAAAGAGATATTTTTCTTGAGCAGCTCTGGTTTAGGTACATCCATGGTACAATGAAGAGAAGGTAGGTCAACTTTGAAAAAATTGCAAGTATAGAGGTCTACCTGTTTGGCTTGTAATGACAAAATTAGTATCAAAACAATAAAAAAATCAAACAAATTGTTGCATTTATTTTGAATAAATAATTGAAAACCGCGATAACTGAATGAAAGGTCAACACTTCTTTTCAAAATCATGTACTATATATCTCTAAATGATTATTTCGCTACAAAAACTCTAGATTTTGTCGATGCATACATTGAAATAAACATTTTGAAAACACCCGAAATTGAATGTTTTCTGAGCAATTTTTTTGTTGTTGAAAAGAAAACACATACGTAAACAAATAAAGATGACATATTAAGCCAAGAAAATAAAAAAGCCCTACCTTGATATCATTGTACCATGGGTACATCCTTAGAAGGTTTTAAATGCTGCTCCTTAGGAGGTTGTAAATAGCCTAAAATGGTATCCATGTTTACATTTTTTAATTATTTATTTGAAAACATTGAGTTTCTGTTTTCTCTTAAATAATCTCTTTTTTGGACTCATGTGCTAACACGCAGTTTTGAGCAGTGCTGCATGAACAGAAACAAGCAACTGAAACACAGTTTTCTTTCTTGACTGAAAGAAGTTTAGACTACTAAAGGTGGGAATACATAAGGCGCTTATTTGACTGGCTTAAGTCATCGGCTAGCTTCTTCGGAAATTAACAAAGGAGCCTAGGGCCAAAATCGAACTAAAGGTACGGTCACACTGGGCAAATATTTGATCGAAATTTGTTTTCCCATATTTGACTGAACAAATGTGAAATTCATACAGAGTTGATTCGATGTTCACATTACAGTCAAATATTTGACAGATTTTGTTTGTTCAAACAGTCACCAAATAGCTTCAAATAGTGCTATGGGGAAACATGTTTGACACATGTTCACATTCGTAAAATATATTTTCCCAATAAATTGTTTGATCAAACTGTGAGGAAACATAAAGTTATTTGGCCGAGAGAAATAGACAGAGAGAGTGAAAGAGAGATATAAAGAAAATGGAGTTTCGGGTATAATTTATTTGGAGAAGGGAAGCAAATGACCAGCTGTTGTGGAATAAATTCCTTGTCAGAACATTTTTTTGCATTTTTGTATGTTTGTATCACGGTAGAAGAATACTGGTAGTCGCATCGACATAGCTGCTGGGACAATGAACTGACAAAACAATAATGAATGAAATATTATTGAAATTTGTAAAAAATTTTGAAAAATACATATCATTGCGTAAAAGAAAACATAGAAAAATCTTCTTATTTTTGTCAAAACATTTCAAAATGTTTGACATATTAATGTTTCAAGCGTTGATGCATCTACCTATATCCTATTCCTGAACCTGCAATAATCTACTAGTTTGTCAATTTCTTCGATATAATAAAGGGAAAATCGGTAATCGTAGTAAAAACTTTTACATCTTGCAGTTCTGGAACAGACCATATATTAAATTTTTACATTCAAATTCAGTTAATTCAAAAATATCAAATAAACAATACCACCTATTGTATTCGTTTGCTTTTCTATTCATTAAACATCATGTTACAAATGCTCCTGTTCTTAAAGCAAAATGCTGCCCAATGTTTTAAACTGATATTTTTCCTTGTTTGACCTTACAAAACATTTGCACCGTCAAATAAATGCTTGACCAAAAAAGAGGAAAATAATTGATCCTAGGTGTTCACATTATGGACACACTGGTCAAATTTTTGTTTTCTGGCAAATAATTTTGTTTTCCCAAAATCAGCTCTTTTTGTATTTACCGTCAAATAATATTTGGTGGTCAGATTGTGACAAAGAAATATTTGACATTTTTCGTCAAATATTTGCTCAATGTGACCTTACCTTAAGTCAACCTAAAACTCCCTTGTTCCTCTACGAAGAAGCCAGTCGATAACCTTTGTCAGCCAAATATACGCTTTATGTATTCCCACCCTAAATCCACACGATTTCAAATGTCGATTCCAGAGCGTATCGATCGGATTTTTCAAATCCAGCTTTACTTAAACAAAGATTTGTGTGCTTTTTCTGATTTGAAGCAAGTTATTCAAACCCTGACTAGTCGTGATGCGCCCAGAAAAAGTATTTTATGCCTAGATTACATTCCAATACAACAACTAACATAATTCTCATTTTAACGGAGACGTAGATACACCCAAGAATATGTTGGCTCGTGTTTCCAAGATAGCGCCAGGACATGAAAAATGCCCAAATTCCATGAAATTTTATCTAAAAATTTAGTGATCAATGACGTTTTCTCAGAACCATAAGCTTTGATAGAATCTTCTGTAAAGTTAATCCGTTTTCGTTTAAAGAGTTCGACATTTTAAAATTATGTAATCTGCTGTTTCCCCGACGTCACCATAATTCCAAAACGAGCTAGCGTACCATTACAGAAACGGTGGCCTGTAAACATGCTGTCGATTTATTTACATTTTACATGGTTAATCTCATGGTAGAAGAATATAGGTAGACGCATCGACACAGCTGCTGGGACAATGAACTGCCAAACCAATTTTGGAATTGAAAATGTTGAATGAAAAATTATTTAAATTTGCAAAAATTGTTGAAAAACACGAATTATAATAACCTCCGAATGACGTCGTAAAAGAAAACATATTAAAATCTACTTATATTTTAAAGGACATTTAAATTTTTTTGAAATATCATTGCTCCCAAGCGTTGATGCATCTACCTGTATTCTTCTGCCATGGTTAATCTAGAATTTTCTAACGGTTTTGTGTTTATTGACTGATGGGGAGATGTAAATAATTGCCACTCCACTGTTGTAAGATAAATTATTATGTTGCACTCTGTTCAAAGCTAGTTTGCTTTATGCATTATCGCGTCTCCAAAAGTCAATGGGGTATTCGTTACAGTTTCAGGGAAATAATGCAACTCCATTTCACCCTTTATTTTTTTTTGCCAAAGTAGCTATTTTTACCAATAAGTATTATTGTAACAATGTTTATTGAATTCTAGTAATACAAAATATTGTAGAAATTTGAAACATACATGAAGGTCACAAATGACTATACATGGCATGGTACAATAAAATCAAGGTAGGTCTATGATACCATATGATTTTAATTTTTTTTTAATTTCTTGGCTTAATACGTCAACTTTTTTTTTTTTGGTTTACGTGTGAGTATTCTTTTATATAATAAACAAGTAAAAAAGCCGGGCAGATCTTTGAATACCCTCCAATATTTGGAAAGATTTTGGCAATTTTCAAAAAATAAAATCCGTTAAAAATTCTATTAAAATCCTAAAAATACCGAATGTAGCCGTTATATTAGGGTCTATACGACGACGTGGACCTGCATAGGCAACTTTTGTCATAAACCATTACAATATTCAAATGCTAAAATGTAGCTAAAATCATTAACATTCCAAATAAAGGGAGATACCGTTATATGGGGGATATACGAAGCCGTGAACCTGCACGGACAACTTTCTGTCATAGGCTGTAGTATCCATTACGAACTGCAAACGCCAAATTTGAAACAATTCCGGTGAACAATGTCGCTAAAATTATCAAAATACCGAATATTGGGAGGTACCGTTATATGGGGGCTATGCGAAGACGTGGAACTGCACAGACAATTTTCTGTCATAGGCTGTAGTACCCATTACGGACTTCAAATACACAAAAAACAGTTCCGGTGACTGTCGTTTTAATCACCAAAATACGGAAAAAGGGAGGTACCCTTATATGGAGGCTATACCAAAACGTGGATCTACCCATTTTCAATACCAAAAGTCCTGCAGACATAATACACATTTGATTAAAATTTTATCAATTTACTTAATTTCGTTCGGAAGCTAGAGTGATTTCCACAGACGGGTAGACGGACGGACGTCGTTAATCGACATAGAATTTTATGCTGATCAAGAATATATATACTTTGTGGGGTTTAAAATGTATATTTCGAGGTGTAACAAACGGAATGGCAGACTTAATATACCCTCTATACTTTGGTGGAGGGTATAAAAAACTGTTCAGTTCAAAACTGTGTTTTCAAAATGCTTATTGCAGTGTATGCATCGACAAAGTCTACAGATTTTGTAGCGAAATAAAACTTTAGAGATATATAGAACATGATTTTTAAATAAAAAACTGAGTTTTTGCGGTTTTCGATTATTTCTTCAAAAACAATGCAATGATTGTTTTGATAGTACTTCTGACATTACAAGCCAAACAGGTAGACCTCTATACTTGCAATTTTTTCAAGTTAGAAAAAAAGTGTTGACCTTTCATTCAGTTATCGCGGTTTTCAATTATTTATTCATAATAAATGCAACAAGTTGTTTGATTGAATCAAACAACTTGTTGCATTTATTTTGAATAAATAATTGAAAACTGCGATAACTGAATGAAAGGTCAACACTTCTTTTCAAAATCATGTACTATATATCTCTAATAGCATGTTTCATTGGAAACCGAACAACGTTGTTCGCTCTTCATAGTAAAATAATTCCTTTTTTCAAAAATTTTGTTTGTTGATTTTAATGGGAATTTATACAAAAATACATGAAATTCTCACTAATATGAATAGAAGAAATGATTGTTTTTCTCCCAAAGATTTATTATATCGTTAATTTTATAATTTTCATTCACGTTTTCAACTTTTTGTGTAAATGTTGACATTTACAACATATTTTTGTATTTTTCTATTTTTAAATTTTGCTGGAGAGACACTTGTCAAAAATTTTTTCTGCCGATACAAAGTTTTTGAAAATATTGCCTCTTTTGTTTGCAGTTTTCTGTAGAAATTTCAACTCGTGGATAAAATGCGTACCTCGAATGAGAGAAAAAACAAAATGTACTTTCTGTTGTTAAGTCACTGCAAATTTCAGATCATTAAGCTCGTCTCAAAATAGAAAACAAACACAAATGTACTTTCGTTTGAATGTACATACGCCATTCAACATTGTAGTTTTCATTCAAAATTTTCAGTCTTCCCAAAAATTTTTAAAATTTCATTAAATTTTTCTATTTTTAATTTTTAAATGTCATAATTTATTTTTTCGATAAATGCTCTCATTTGTTAGGGATGGGACATATTTTTTCGTTGTTTTGAGAGTGATTTGATTTGAACAACGTACAAATAGAGAGCGAATCAAGTACAGTGGAAACGCTACATAAAGGATTGTTTCGCTACAAAAACTTTAGATTTTGTCGATGCATACGTTGAAATAAACATTTGAAAACACCCGAATTTGAATATTTTCTGAACATTTTTGTTTATTGAAAAGAAAACACATACATAAACAAATAAAGATGACATATTAAGCCAATAAAATAAAAAAATTAAAATCATATGGTATCATAGCCCTACCTTGATATCATTGTACCATGGTTCTACCTCCTTATAGTACCATGGCTGTAGCTTTAGTTCTTTTTCCAAAAGTAAAAGGATAACATAAATGGCTATTCATCTTAACATTAATGCCTTCTTCCGATTGCAATAAATTCTGTATACGTCGTTTTCTTGACGTCTCCAACGTTGATGGTATAATCATGGCCAAATTACAGAAGGTAGAAAAAATCAACTCCCTACATACAATCATGGTGCAATGATATCAAGGTAGGGCTATGATACCATATGATTTTAATGTTTCTATTTTCTTGGCTTAATATGTCATCTTTATTTGTTTATGTGTTTTCTTTTCAATAACAAAAAAATTGTTCAGAAAATATTCAAATTCGGATGTTTTCAAAATGTTTATTTCAACGTATGCATCGACAAAATCTAGAGTTTTTGTAGCGAAATAATCCTTTAGAGATATATAGTACATGATTTTGGAAAGAAGTATTGACCTTTCATTCAGTTATCGCGGTTTTCAATTATTTATTCAAAATAAATGCAACAAGTCGTTTAATTTTTTATTTTTTTATTTTAAAATCCCGAAGCGCGTTAGGAACTAAAAGGGGGGAAAAAGGGGAGGGGATAATTGGCGAACTCTCTTTTGGAGAGGTAGGGGGTATATTGCCACACGAAAAAACAGACTTTGTCTGTGTGCCTTCATGTTATATTTGCGATGTTGTTTCTTTTATGAGCTTGACCATATCATGCAGGTGTTCCCAGTGATGTTTGGCTATGAAATCTTCGGCGGTGAAGATTCCATTGAAGGATTTGTACTTGCTTCTGATGTTGTCATGTTTGGTGCAACTGAACAATATGTGTGAAATGGTTTCTTCTGCGTTGCATGTTTCGCAGTCTGCTGAGGGTACCGCATTCATTTTATAAAGGGTGCTCTTGCTGAATGTATGGTTGGACAAAATTCAATTCATCATCTTCTGGTCGTCAGGGTGTAATTTAGATTTTTTATACCAGGGGGTCCTTTCTGGTTTGGTGAAAATTTTGAAGAAGTGGGAATTACTGTGCTCTGCAATCCTGGAGTATTCTTCTGACCAGTCTTCCCATATTTTGTCTTGTATATGGTTTATGGCATCATTTATGGGCCATCTGATGTTCAGAAAGGTGCCTTCATTTTCTGCGTTTTTCGCTGCTAGGTCTACTGTCTCGTTTTGGGTTATGTTGAGATGCCCCGGAATGTAATGCATTTCAACTTTGATCTATGCGCTGTTTGATATGTGTACTAAGTCATCGATTAAATAGCTGTTGTGGTTTTTGGATTTTATTGCTTGTATTCCACTTTTGCTGTCAGTTAATATTGCAATTTTGGTCAACGCGTTATTTTGAGCAAAGATTAGCACTTGATGGATGGCAATTATTTCCGCTGTCATGGACGCAAGCTTTTTGTCGGTATAGAAGGATTTTAAGGTATTGCTGTTGATATGCAAAAAAGCGGCTCCACTGATATTGTCTATTAGCGATCCGTCGGTAAAGAAGATTTCGAAGTTCTCTTCTTTCAGTTGCGCAATTTTCTCATTTATGAGTTGATTGACAATTTGAATGTTCGCTTCCGATTTTTTAGTGGCAATACCTTTAAAGAATTCTGTAACTATGTTGATGTATTTTGAAGACGCAGCTGTCGCTCTTGTTGGGGCAACGTTTAGGATGATCTCATTGAACTTTCTTAGGGTTAGTGCATAGCTGGAATTAATGTTCCCTAATTTTTGAACCTGCTCTATTACAGGGAGGCCGTATGCTTTGCTTTTTATTAACTCTTTAGCTGTACTTATCTGAAATCTGTACCGTGGTGGAAGTTCGGCTGCCAATTGGTAAATGATTGGAGTTGGGGTGGATCTGATAAGGCCCAGAGATTTGCGAAGCCATCCATGAATACATGTTTTAATTCTTGTTTCTGCGGTTTTTGTCAGATTTGACAAGGCTGCTGCACCATATTCGATTTTGGGACGCGCAAAGGCTTTATAGAAATGGAGCGCCCTGTATGGGGCCACACCAAATCTACATCCGCTGAGAATTTTTAGGAAATCGCAGGTATGATCCACTTTATGCACGGTTCCATCAACATGGACCCTAGCAGATCCACTGGCTGTGATATGTATACCAAGGTATTTAATACGGTTTGTTTGGTTCAATTGTTCATTGTTGATGCTTATGTCCAGATCGCGTGGCCGCCTACAGAAGTGAATGATGTTGACTTTGCTCATGTTGAAGGTGAGATCAAGGTTGGCACATTTAGAAAACATATTATGTAGCTCTTGAGTTAACAATTCTTTGGCTTTGTTGAAAAGTTTATCATGACAAAGGATGAAAAAGTCGTCCGCAAACTGAAAAATGGTGGTTCTATCTGATGTGGTGTGATGCAACTGTGCTGTGTATATGTTAAATAACACAGGGCTAAGTCCGCTGCCTTGAGGAATACCATTTGTTATGGTTTTGGTACATTTACCCAATTCTAATCTTCTGGTTCTCATGCCGTCGAATATCCACTTGATTATATGCATGTTAAAGCCTTTCTCGAAAAGGATTCTTGATAGTTTGTGTACGTTGGTGTTGTCAAACGCCTTCTCCACGTCAACACAAGCGCCAACAACATGATTTCCTGAGGATCTCTACAGTATTGATGAGATCATTTATGCAGCATGAGGTGGATCTGCCTGGCCTAAATGCATACGATTTTGCAGGGATGATTTTTCTTTGTTCAGTGAACTCCAGGAATAGCTCTTTTATACCGCTTTCCAAGATTTTTTGCGCAGTGCACATTAACGCTATCGGTCTGTAATTGCATATGTTGCCTAGGTCTTTGCCCCTTTTTGGAATTGGCGTTATTCTGATTTTCCGCCATTCTTCTGGAAAGTCACCTTTTTTCCATATTTCTAATAAAATGTTATAGAATTTCTGTCTTTCTTCTTCTTTAAGACTGGCGATCATGCCGTAGGTGATATTGTCTGGTCCAGCAGCAGATCTGGAACTACGACTGGTCAAAAAACGTTCGAATGATTCCTTATTCAGTAGAGGGCGGTCACTGATTATATTTCCAAATGCGATTTCCATTGATCCTGTACTTGAATTTGCTTGTTCCGCTACTAGGTTTAGATAATCGATTTGTTGTTTCTCGTTCCACACGTTGTTGACGGGCTTTTCTTGACCATATTTTTTAGTGTTTTTGACATGTCCCACATGTCTTTGGTTGAGTTTGCGGTGTTGAGCTGGCATTGAAAGATTTTAAAAAGTTTCCTCTTTTTCTTTGCTATTTTATTGTACAGCTTCCGTTCTGCTTCACCAAGGGCTAGAGCATCTGTCCATGATTTACTTCTGGTGTATCTTCTTCTAGCAGCCGTGCGTGCTTGGTAGAGCTCCCGAATCTCCTCATCCCACCATGGTTTCGGTACGTAGTTGTTGTTGGGTCCCAGTTTGATCGTGTTTTCTTGTATTATTGTATTGACCTTACTGTTGAAATCTTGTAGTGTGTCACCCACTGACATTTCGCCCATCTGTGACATAATTTTGGCATGTTGGACTTTTTTGCGTTTTCTTGGTACATTGGCATTGGCGGATGTTTCCATTAAAATGGGCAAATGGTTGCTGCTGGTGATTTTGTCGGGCAGGACTTTCCATGATATTGCAAAATTTGTTGAGTTTATGAAAGATAGATCAATAGCCGAATGTGTGTCATTAAGAGTGAAGGTGGGGTTGCCATCATTTAAGCAGAAGATATTGTATTCGTTTATGTGGGTTGTTATAGTATGGCCCTTCGCGTCAGTGATTGAGTTGCCCCAACTGACCGCTTTCGCATTGAAATCTCCAGTGATTAGAGTGACACCATTTAGCCTTGATGCGGTTTCAAAGATAGCCTTGCTCATAGTTTTGAAGGCGTCTCTTTGAGTACTGGGCGGAATGTATGCAGTGATTATGTTTATGTTTTTCCGTAGATTGTGGGTTGTGATACCCATTATTTCGTATTTCGGGTCGAATCCGATGATGCTGTAGGTGATATTGCGTCGTATGGCGATACCAACTCCACCATATCCATCCGATCTCCCCTTGCTCAGAAAATTATAGTTGCATAGACTGACTTCCGCATTGTTTTTGACCCAGGTTTCGGCTAGCAGGGCTATGTCTATATCTTCGTTTTGTAAAAATAATTCAAGAAGATCCTTGTTTTCTTTTTTGTTGATACTTTGTATATTGTATTGGAGAATTTTCATTTTGCTGTTATTTTATGGAAAAGAAGAGTAACGTGTTTAATTGGTTACATATTCTTGAGATGATTCCATCTCCTGTACTTTGGATCTCATTATGAAGGTGTCTATGTCAGCTAGCTGCCTATCGATCTTTTGCTTAAGTTGAATGAGAAAGCGCATATGTTCGTTTGCAATTTTGCCAGTGTTATTTCTGTTGATGGTTCCGAGATCTGCTGAGATTCCAGTTAAGAAATTTCCTAATTCCTCAACTTTGTTGAGGTTGACTAGTGCCGTGCCGTTGCCGGATTTGTATACGTTATCCACTTCAAGTGCTTTTTTGTACTCTAACATAGTTTTGGCAGCGTTCTCTTGCTCACGTTGTCGATTTATGTTTACTTTTGCCACCTTGGCATAGGGTTGTTTGGCATGGATTAGTTTTGCCGACTCCACATAGCTATTTATTGTTTCAGTCTTTTCTCCTTTACTTTTGTTGGACGACTTTGAGAGTGCCGGGAAATTGTCCTCTAGTTCCTCATCGAGTAAACTATAGCGGTTTGAGAAATGTTTAGCGTACTTGATGCGAGCTTCGCCTTGGGACACGTTCTCCATGGTCATGATTCTTTTAATCTGATATACTCTTTCCCTTGTCGGGCAGTCCTTAACGATGGGTGAGTGGTTACCTTCGCAGTTGGGGCAGACAATTGGGAGAATGCATGGTACATTTTCTTCATGTCTGTGGTAACATTTACGGCATGAGCTAATTTTTTGCTTGCAATGCTGTGCATAGTGGTTGTGCCGGTAACACTTTAGGCACGTTCCAAAAGAGATGAAATGTTTAACGTCACGTTTGGTAAATTCGTACAGTCTTATCGTCTTGGGTAGATCGAGGCCTTTGAAAAGAATTTTAACCCTGGGTGTATTGACACGTACACCTTGTTCCATTTTGGTTACTCGGATCACCTTGAGGATGTCCACATCAGACTGGATGGCTTTTGTGAGTTCGTCTTCAGTGATGTCGACTGGAACTCCAAAAATGATTCCCATTTTCGAAACGAAATGTCAAAATATTTTTCCTTGGTATCCTGACTCCATCAATTTTTTATTGCCAGCTAGAATGTTCGCCGCAGCAACATTTCTGCATACAACTTTGGCCCTGCCAAAGCCAATCTTGTTTACGTCTAGGACGCCAGCGAAACCTAGATCTTTAATAATTCTGGATAGTGCGACACTGTTTATGGAGGAGATCTTTCCGTTTTGGTCTACTTTGTCCACGTATACAATGTATGGACCACGATGATCAACATCGCATTTAAAATCACATTTACCACCATTATTTTTTTCTAGGTTTGAGATCTGAGAGTTTCCACCCTCAACAGAAGGTACGTTAAAATTGTCTTTGGTTTGGCCCATTTTATAATCTTCTGAATTTTTGCTGTTTATTTGGATTTCAATAATCGAGTTATTTCTAGAAGGTTCATCATCTACGCGTGGTCTTTTTTCTCGCATTCCACTACGGCTTCTATCCCTACTTTTGGGTGGTTGTTTGCTCTCCCGCCTATAAAGCGGAGGAGAGATGTTAACCCCCTCCTCCATTAGGATTTAAAAAGTAACGTATTGTCCGTTATTTACGTGTTCGAGAATGATCTCGACCCAGCAAGTTCGTTTCGGTTTACCCGCACACACACACACAATGTTCTGGAGTTTGGAGAATAGAGCCGAAAAAGTAACGTGCGTCTACGCACAAATACACACACACAAAGTACGCCAACAGCAGCCCGGCCACAACGAACACTAAAAACACCACAATCTATCTAGCCAAAACACCACAGACTAATTGGGAATGCAATTTTGTTCCTTGATGGATTTTTTATGCACACACTAAAAGGCACTGTGTTTGCACAGAATTTTGCGCATTAGATTTTATAAATTTTCCACCAACAAAAAAGTTTTTGGTCTTCACAAAATGTTTTCGTTTTTCACAAAGATCGAGTTTTTATTTCATTAATCTTTTTGAAAAAGACTATATTTTTCACAAGAAATGTTTTAATTTGGTTTGCTTTTGTGCATATAATGAGGTTGGTTAGTTTTTTACTGTTTTGATAGCTCGATTTTTTCCGCGAAACGATTTGCACTCAACGAGATCTAGCTTACGATTGTTTAATTTTTTATTGTTTTGATACCAATTTTGACATTACAAGCCAAACAGGTAGACCTCTATACTTGCAATTTTTTTAAAGTTGACCTACCTTCCCTTCATTGTACCATGCATACAATTTCAATTTCGGGGAAAAATTGCTTTCACATTAGCTTTGTTCAATGTTTCTTCAACTTTTCGTGAGTCTGTCAAAAAAATCGTTTTATACCCTCCACCATACTATGGAGGATATATTAACTTTGTCATTCCGTTTGTAATTCCTCGAAATACTCATGTTAGACCCAACAAAGTATATATATTCTTGATCGGCGTAAAATTCTAAGTCAATTTAGCGAAGTCCGTCTGTCTGTTGTAATCACGCTATCACATGTTTATTTTTCCACTAGGCAGATTAAGTTCGTAAATGGGCCATGTAGGTCTACTTTTTTATATAGCCCCCATATATCAGTACCTCCCTATATTCGGTATTTTGACGATTTTAGGTGCTATACCCACCGAAATTGTTTGAGATGTCGTATATAAAGTTCGTAATGGATGTTACAGCCTATGACAGAAAATTGTCTATGCTGGTCCAGATCTTCCCACAGCTCCGATATAACGGTACCTCCATATACGGTATTTTGATGATTTTAGCTACATTATTCACAGATTATTTTAAGTTTGGAATTTGAATATGGTAATGGCTTATGACAAACAATGCCTCTGTAGGTCCACGTCGTACAGATCCCAATATAACAGCTATATTCGGGATTTTTAAAATTTTAACAGAATTTTTTAAGGATTTCATTTTTTGAAAATTTCCAAATTCGTTCCAAATGGTGGAGGATATTCAAAGTTCGGCCCGGCCGAACTTACTGCTTTTATACCATCCACCATACTATGGAGGGGATATTAACTTTGTCATTCCGTTTGTAACTCCTCGAAGTACTCATGTCAGACCCAACAAAGTATATATATTCTTGATCAGCGTAAATTCTAAGTCAATTTAGCGAAGTCCGTCTGTCTGTTGCAATCACGCTATCACATGTTTATTTTTCCACTAGGCAGTTTAAGTTCGTAAATGGGCCATGTAGGTCTACGTTTTCATATAGCCCCCATATATCAGTACCTCCCTACATTCGGTATTTTGACGATTTTAGGTGCTATACCCACCGAAATTGTTTGAGATGTCGTATTTAAAGTTCGTAATGGATGTTACAGCCTATGACAGAAAATTGTCTATGCTGGTCCAGGTCTTCCCACAGCTCCGATATAACGGTACCTCCATATACGGTATTTTGATGATTTTAGCTACATTATTCACAGATTATTTTAAGTTTGGAATTTGAATATGGTAATGGCTTATGACAAACAATGCCTCTGTAGGTCCACGTCGTATAGAACCCAATATAACTGCTATATTCGGGATTTTTAAAATTTTAACAGAATTTTTTAAGGATTTTATTTTTTGAAAATTTCCAAATTCGTTCCAAATGGTGGAGGGTATTCAAAGTTCGGCCCGGCCGAACTTACTGCTTTTTAACTTGTTAATTACTATAAACTAACATTGTGTCTCTGTCTCCGGGGATGGCATTCATACTGTAATTGATAACTACGTCTGCGTTTCACTCGTATTCGCAGACCACACTGAAAACGCATAGCTAACCACAGACCGACCTATCGCTTTATAAGATGTTATCCGTGCCCCAAGTGCTGCCGGCTAGCGCCATGAGAACCTTGTTCCTACTATTCAATTTATCGCAGATAGCTGTGGCTTGCCCCTTGACCTGCACATTTAACTGTGTTCTCATCTCCGCAGTCCATGTGGTAAATAGTGTGTCCGTTGATTTAGCGGCGCAAGCTTCTCGAGTTAGCTGTTCACCCTGACACATATGTCATCAATAACAGGACCCGACGCCATGATCGTACAGTCATCCGCATATGCTACGATCTCGATGCCGTCTGTGGGGCACGGAATTCCGAAAATGTAGAGGTTAAACAGTTTAGGAGATATCAGCCCACGTTGGGAAACTTCTGGTTTCACTCTACTGGGCTTGGACTTCTTATTACGAAATTCCACGTACGACTGGCTTCCACACATATAATTGACTATCCAACGTTCAAACTTGGCCGTCGTCGGACAGCTCGGCAAGGCCTTTGATAGATCAAGAGCCACTACTACTGTTCTATGGCACGGCCTGTTCTGATTGAGTCATCAACTGATATGTGTGGATATGGCATGTGGTGGTACCATGTAGTTGACGGAAACCATGTCTGATCAACTGAATAACTTCCTCTGACACTGGGGAGGAGTAAAGCCTCGAGAGTCTTTGCTACTGGCGACAAAAGCGAAATTGGCCTGTATGATTCGCCTTTGCTGGCATCCTTGCCTGGCTTCAGTAGCGGGAGCACCCTGCCCATTTTCCAGGCTTCAGGAACTATGTGGGTGACTAACGACAGGTTAAGGATTTTTGTTAGATATTTAACTCCCGGTGTATCCAATTGCTTCAACATTACCCTTGATATTCCGTCTAGGCCCAACGCTTTGGATGACTAAGCGTTTTGGATGACATTCGCAAACATCACCAATTGTCGTTTCGTCGTTAAATGTGATGCAGTCCTATCATCCTTTTTCCCAGGGTTAGAGAGTGACTTAACCGTTACCCAGAGTTTACTTAAATCGGTTCCAATGTTGCACTTTTTTGTGCGACAATTGTCTCTTGGCAGCCCTCTGTTATATTTTTTCCATTTGATCCAAAAATCTTAAAAATTAAATTTTAATGGCAATTGAATTCTTAGCGTGATTCTTAGCGATATTTATTTCCATAGTAATTTGTATGAGGCCAGATATAATATAATATATAATCGATATAACGGTCACATTTATGGTTCAAGCGATTAAAATATTTTATGAGTTAATGATTGTGGCTAAAAAACGAGTCTCTCAAAAACCTATCAAGACCGGATCAGATTTCGACGTAGTTCCCCCATAAATCCTTAGCCGTGGTATGTTCAATAATTGTATGCCTCAAATGTGCAAAATCTATCCAATCAATACACAAATTTGTGGATATGTCCTATAATTAGGACATATTAGAACAGAATTGAGGGTACCAAATTTCTGACAACAGCGTTGTATTTCCACGCCGAAGTCACGATTTAAGCTTTGATCTGGTACACCCGTAAGGATAAGATTCTCACACTTCGCAGGTTAAAACAAGAAAAACTTTCAGAAAGAATGAGTGTAAATTTCATGATAAGACGAAAAACAAAATTATTTTGTCTTACCAGTACAAAGACTCAATAAAATAAAATGGAATTACCAGTACAAACACATTATCAAATCACGTCTGGTCCATGCGATGAGGATAGTCGAATATGTTTCGTTTTACGTCGATTTACTCATAAATTGAAGAAAATGATAAATACAGCCAAAATCAGATTTTCCATTTAATTAAAAAAATAATTTTATGAGAGTTTCTCCCTTAAAACAATCTATATATTTTTGTTATTACGTAGTGGATACTAGAGCCTGATATAACTTTTGAACAGTAGTACTTATAATTTGGCGTAGATTCTCATCATCAGTAGTTGTGACAGCCTGCAATAATGATAATAGCAAAAAAATATTTTATTTTTAGAGAACTTCATACATGAATATATTCGCATATACGTACCAATGTTTCCAAATTAACCTCCACATGTCTATCAGAGACGCTTACTACTAGAATATCACCTTTGAACATTTTGGGAATACAGTTTTCGCCAAATGTGTCTTGTAATGTTTCTAAAAGACATTCTTTAAAATGTGTGCGGTCTGATTTTGATTGGCCAGTTGTGCCCTTTATATTGGTACCTCCCATTTCAGTCTGCATAATGCAAGCAAGAACGGAATCAGCAAACATGTCATTTACGGGGGTAGCTTGCCACTCCATAACAATAATTTTTGCATCTACGGTGAGTTCTATACATGCGAATGCTCGAATTCGTTTGTCCTCCTCCAACACCTGGACCGTACCAGCTCCACCAATACGATCCAACAGTAATTGCAATGTACTCAATGAGCTATTCCACGGTATGGATTGACGCTGTGTCACGACAGACATACTCATGTCTGTATATTCTGCAAATTAACATAATAATAGTATTTGTTTGATCAATGATCTGGTTAAATAATAAAACCCTCATTATACAGAGAGAAGCTGTGTTTTTCTGTTTTATTTAGAAATGTGTAAGGGACAACTTAAAATAAACTGGAATATATGTAACTCGGAACTAGACTTTTGTTCTGTTTATATTTCAAATTTTCCACAAACTTTGTATATTGGGAAAAACTTACAAAACACGAATGAAATTTTGATTATATTCCAAGATAAAAGGACTAGATTATTTTCCCAAAATCAATAAATATATATTGTCCGTTATCGTCGAAATAATGAATTTTTGTTGCAACTGAATTTGAATTTCATTTGCTTTCCTTCATTATTCAAGATAATACACAAATTGTGTATATATTTTGACAGAATAGAAGCGCACAAAGAAAACTTAGGATGTAACTTGACTCTGCCCTTTGTTATTATATCATGGGGACAACTTACTTGATAAATCCGAAGCAGAGAGCAGATGATATTTGAAATCACGCTTAACCAATACACCTGACAATTTATTTCCGACTTCTGGTTTAGATGCAGCTAATGTACCCATAACTTTTGCTGTTTTTTCTCCACGAAAATATAATTCTACAGAGTGAGTATTACGAGGATTGTAAAACTTGATATCATTATTTGGATCTGCTTCATATTCTCGTTGCAAGGCCATCTTAAGTCGGGACATTTCATTCTGCTCTCCGTGCACTAATACCTGAAATACGGGAGACATAAATTAGTGTATTGCACATGAGAACGTTATCGAATCATATGCATAAATTTTACATATAGTCACAAATTTAAATATTAAATTAAAATTAAATTTAAATATTGGAAAAATATGGTATAAATTCTATATAATTATATAAAGAACCTACATTATCAGGATAATGCCCATAATTTCATTTGTATAGCTTTCACAATAATTTAAGCTTTTAGCAATGCCAAATTTGAGCACTTCCGTTGTTTTAGAAAGTGTCTTGTCGAAGGGTGGCTGTAAAATTTTGTAGTGAATTTTAATCATGCTTTAATGATAAGTACGGAATGATTGATAAAATCCTTTGAGAAAAGACAATTAGTCAAAAATGATCGCGTACGGTCCATTTAAAGTGTTATAAAAGACTTGATCCTATTTTTAAGACATAGGCTTTGATTTGAGAGTTAGAAACCTTAATTATATAGAATATTTATTAAAAAATGTATATCAACTGTTCACATAGATCAGTGGACCTGGGAGGTACTGTTTTATGAGGCCATACCAAAATATGTACCTATGTTGAAAATTTTCTGTAAGATGGTTCTCTATCCCCAGAGTAGGCTTAATATACAGTTTAAGCCAAATCGATTGGAAAATACGATCAATACCGTCGAAATAGGTAAAATCAGAAGGTATCTTTATATGGGCGCTACTCTGAAACATAGACCTACATTGAAAGCTTTCTTCTACCCCTTATAATCCAAGATGACAAATAGAGGCCAAATCAAAAATATAGCAGAACAACATAGCAAGTCAAACTGAAAAAAAAAAAACTCGCGTGACTTAAATAAGTAAAAATAGTTTTATCCACCTCATAATTGAGGGCAGAATGATTTCAGAATAGTCATATATAATTACTATTTTACACCCATTACCGTATGATGGGAATTAATTTCATTTGCCATTTAAATTGTAAGTTGGAGACCAAATAAAGTCCATATTTTTCATCATAGTACAATTCAATGACGATTCAACAAATATTCGGTCCCGTGCTACTTTCTTATATTTGTAATTTGTTCATGTTTTCACAATTTATTTCATATAGATGTCCATCCCAAATCAACGTTCCCAACCAATATTCTCTTGGGGGTTACAAATTCTACACGTAACTGAAATTAAGAAGTTAGTCTTGTCAACTATCAAAATGAGTTTATGAGTCAGTCGTCGTTGAGCATTGACCGAGAGCGGACGCATCTAAGGAGCGTAGAGCATATTACATTTTTAAACTTTGTATTTATTCCCAGAATTACTTTTATTTTTAAATAAAAACCATCTTGACAGAATCAGAAGTGGGATAAGAACAGAAATCTACAAGGAATTTCATCATTTTGGATAAGAATTGCAGAAAAATACTCAAAGAGCTGAGAAACTAAGGCGTCAAAGTGATGTAGTAGTGAAGAGCTCAATGCAAAGCAACAACGACGACCAAAGGAGAAACCACGCAAAGGCACCTAAACTCAAAAGTTCGAGTGAGTTTAGTGAGAGTGTGTAACGTGCTCAAAGAGAGCAAAGGAGAAAGCATCAATCAAAGGAGAATGTACAAAGGTATACTCAAAAGTGTGAGTGAGTAGGACAACGATAGTACATCAAGGAGATTGAAAGCAAGACATAAAGAGGGGAACCCCGAAGAAGAAGTTTAAAAAGGGAAAAGTTAACGTATATTTTTAGGGCGTGCGGCTTCTAAAAAAAAAAGGAATAGTTCTAGATTTGCTGAAGTAACGAATTAAAAAGGAAAATTCACAAGGAAAAGTATGAAGGTGAAAATAAGTTCGTTAAAGGTTGCGGAGCTAGACAAATTATTACTGGCAAGAAGCTTACCACGAACAGGAAATAAGTCCGAGAAAATTGCTAGACTCATGGCTTGCAATGGAAATGACGAAGTGGAAGTTGAAGATTCAGAGTCACAGGAGGATTTCCATGGATTTGATGAAGCTGAGACGGGTGATGATTCTCTAACAAGTCAAATGCGAGAGCTAAAGGATATAATGTTGACTCTAGCAAGAAGTGTGCAACAGTTAACAACACTTTCAACAGAAAGGGCTATTACGTCAAATGCAGGGTTAAATTCAAGGGATACAGAACAGCAAGTTCCAGCTGAAGTAATATCAAGACAATCTGGTTCCGGAACATCTGGTTGTTTAAAGGATTACATAGTAATGATACCAGACTTCGATCCAATTAAAGGAAATGTTACATCAGTCCAATTCATTGACAAGGTTGAAACGTTGCAAAGGCTTCATGGATGGTCAGATGAAACAACTTTGTTTGCAGTTCATCATAAAATGAGTGGTGTTGCTAAAATGTGGATAGATGCTTTACCAGTGGTTGAAACATGGAAAGAGTTCAGACAACAATTTTTAAAGGATTTCCCAAGTCGAGTAAGTGTTGCTGACATTCATCGTGAACTTATAGCTAGGAAACGAAACTCG
This sequence comes from Musca domestica, assembly GCF_030504385.1. Classification (NCBI taxonomy): domain Eukaryota; kingdom Metazoa; phylum Arthropoda; class Insecta; order Diptera; family Muscidae; genus Musca; species Musca domestica. Next base: position 12,902,116 of record NW_026712328.1, on the reverse strand, counting down.
AATGAGTCTTTGGTGGAATATTATTACGCAATGTTGGCCATAGGGAAAAGAGGAAGCGTAGATGAGGCATCAATACTGTCGTACATCATAAATGGTCTCAATGATAGCAGCTTAACAAGAACACTTTTAGCTATGAACCCGCAGACATGTAGTGAATTATTAAGGTCGTTGGAGAATTTGACCATACAAACGTATGCAAGGAAGCAAACAAAGAATGACGAGGATGACAAAACCGCAAGTGTCTCAGGTGGAGCGCCAACCAAGGGAGTAAAATGTTTCAATTGTAACAGGTTTGGGCACATCTCAACTAGTTGCCCACAACCATTGAAGAAGCCGAAGTGTAGTAAATGTGCAAAGATTGGTCACGATGCATCGCAATGCAAAGGTAAAGGTACAACTGTGGCAGCAATGACAGAAGAGTCTAAGGATTACTGCCCACCGGTTATGAAAGATGTTACGGTCAATGGTAAGACATATGAAGGTTTTGTGGACACTGGAAGCGACTTTACCTTAATGCGGAAAGCTGTAGTTCCAGAGGGTTGCGATATGGAAGTAACGTCAAAAAGAATGAAAGGTTTTGGTGGATCTATTGTTGAAGTGGTGGAAATGTTTGAGGCTAACGTTGTCATCGACGAGGAGAGTTTAATGACTACCATTTATGTAGTGCCGAATGACTTGATGCGATATGACGTTCTCTTAGGAAGAGATGTATTGTGTAAGAAGCAAACAAAACTTACAATTGAGCATGGTGTCTTGAAGGTGAGGTCAACAATGCCAAGTACATTTAATGTCGGAGAAAGTCTGGATGAGCATCAAAAGGAAAAATTAGACCAAATACTGTCGTCATTCAAGGACTGTTTTGCTGAAACCCTTGAAGACCTTGGAAAGTGCTTCAATATTGTCACAGATTGCAATTCCATAGCAACAACAAAGGCGACGTCTCCATTACCCCCTCGTATAGCTAGATGGTGGTTTAAATTGCAGGAGTTTGATTTTACCATTACTCATCGCTCAGGTGCCAAGATGACTCACGTGGATGGGATGAGCAGAAGTCCAACGTTACCATCAAGTCAATCCCGAACAGTAGCGGAAAATGTTCTGGCACTCACAACGAACATTAACGACTGGGTCTATCAACTGCAAATGTCGGATAAGAAGCTGAAACACATCTTTGAAGTTCTCAATGGTAATTTGCAAAACGAGGCAAATGAAATTAAGCAGATCAAAGCGGACTATGTAATAGAAAATGGGAGGCTATTTCGCAAAGTCAACAATATGAAACGTATGGTGATTCCAGAAAGAGTCCGGTGGCGAATAACTAAGGCTTGTCATGATGATTTGGGACACTTCGGTGAAGAGAAAACTCTCCAAAGGCTTCAACGTGATTTCTGGTTCCCGAGAATGAGACGTTATGTAAAATCATACATTCAGTCATGTCCGGAATGCTGCTACAACAAGGTAAAAGGAGGCAAGGCAGAGGGTGAACTACATATTGAGGAAGTCCTACCAATTCCATTCAGAAGTATCAACATCGACCACATGGGTCCCTTCCCAAAAAGTAAGAAAGGAAATCAATATGTATTCTTGATTGTCTGTTCGTTCAGTAAGTACACCATTATAAAGCCAACCAGGAATACAAAGACTGCCCCGGTTATAACAGTGCTGCGAGAAGTTATGTCGATTTTCGGACAGCCACGAAGAATTGTATCGGATAAGGGAACGGCGTTCACGTCTAAAGAATTCCAACAGTTTGTGGAATACAACGGAATACAACATGTACAAACAGCAGTCCGAACACCAAGAGCCAATGGCCAAGCCGAGCGGATCAACCAGACAGTTTTGAATGCGTTGAAATGTCTAGTAGGTGATACAAAAGAATGGGACACTGAGACAACGACGATACAGTGGAGTATTAACTCGCAGCTGAATGCGACTACAAAGTTCAGTCCAAATGACTTAATATTCAACTTTAGTCTCAGAGATGTCAGTTACAATAGAATTATCCAGGCGGTTGGTGATGAAGAAAGAGAGAATTTCGATGTTAGGGTAATTCAACAGCAGGCTGTTGCTAACATCCAGAAGCAAAAGGAAAAATGGAAAGCAAGATTTGACAGCCGTCATTCCAAGCCAACTCAGTACAAGGAAGGCGATTTGGTGGTGATAGACACGGTACCGCAGCCTACAGGAGAATCACATAAGTCGGATGCGCGGTATAAAGGACCATACATCGTCACGAAAATTATCGGAAACGATCGTTATCTGGTAGAGGATCTGCCGGATTTAAGTTTGAAGCAAAGGAAATATTGTGGTGTTATGTCGACCGATCATATGAAGCCCTGGTGCTATGGTGATCCAAGTCTCGAAATCGAAGATAAAGATGAGTCTGATGATGGTTCGCCCAGGAGGGACGAAGAGTCAGGAGAGGCCGAATTGTCAACTATCAAAATGAGTTTATGAGTCAGTCGTCGTTGAGCATTGACCGAGAGCGGACGCATCTAAGGAGCGTAGAGCATATTACATTTTTAAACTTTGTATTTATTCCCAGAATTACTTTTATTTTTAAATAAAAACCATCTTGACAGTCTTTTCAAATAAACATTCCCATCTCTGCATTTTCTGTAATTTACCTTGTCAAATTTCCCTACATAAAAACAGGTTCCCATCTTTGATTTGTGTATGTACAATTGATTTATAAATACAAATTTTGACAATGAGATATTGTCAAATAAATATTTTTTGAAAAAATTGTACACATATGATTGCATGACTCTACCTCCTTGATTCTACCATGACGTATCCCATTGGACTGTATCAAATTTAAAATTCTATCGTTAACGTTGCGAAGTATTCTGATCTACTAACCGAATACTATCCACTTAAAATTTCCTAAATCACAGATTAACTGTTGCACAATATATTTTCTCGGTATCGCACACAGTGGTACCTGCGATTTAAGTATCTTTCTTAAAGGTTTCGAAATACTTCTCGGAGGATATGAATCCTTTTCTTACTACATTTTTAATTTTATAGTCCACATATAGCAGTCCCTGTTTATATCGGTATTTCACTGAATGAAGTCTCAAATGAATTTCGAATTTTGAATTCTTATAGGACGGATTATTGCCATATAAAAAAGTAGGTCCACGTTTTGATATGAGCCCCACACAGCTGTGTCAGCCATTTTTGTTTGTTTGATTGCTATCGTATCTTCCAGCTGAAGCACGAAATAGGTCCTGCGGTTGGAAGGTTAGATGTTAATTCTAATCTGAAAGTTCAAAATTTAATATCGTACTGTGCCGGGCCGAACCTGTAGTACCATATACCATGGTAGTAAACATTACGAACTTCAAATACAAAATTTGAAAAGATTCCGGTGAATAATGTCGCTAAAATCATGAAAATACCGGATATCGGGAGGCATATGGGGGCTATACGAAAACGTGGACCAACATGGTCCATTAACGAACTTAACCTACCTTCTGGTAAATTATGCATGTATGCTAAATTTATTATTTTATTTATTTTATTTTATTATTTTATAGATAGCGTGATTACAACAGACAGATGGACGTCGCTAGGCCGGCTTAGAATTTTACACTGATCCAGAATATATATACTTTGTAGGGTCTATTATGAATATTTCGAGGAGTTACAAACGGAATGACAAAGCTAATATACCCTACAAAGAATGGTGGAGGGTATAAAAATAATATATGTATGTAATATACTTGACTTGAAAATAAATAAATTCTTGAACTTGTTCGCGGGTTTTTTACGGTAAATGTTTAAAGCTGCTTACGAAGTTTGCCAATAAAATGGGCTATCAGTTTGAAATTCGATTCCATTGAACAAATTTTCTCGATTTGAGAATTTTTGCAATGAGTTCTTCTTTGTGATTTTTTAGCGATTTTAAAATAGTAATTATCCTTTAATTTTTGTGTGACCGCGTTAATTTATTTCAACATCATCTGTTTAGTTTCGCCACCACACAATTAAGTAATGCACTTCAATGTAACCCACCCGCAATTTCCGTTCTCCAGTTTCAAATAGAAAAAAAACGTTCGCACACGATAAAATGTTGATATTTTCTTATTCTTTCTGATCCTCTACCCAATAAATACTTAAAATCTATAAATAACGTCGCTTTATAGTACCCTTTTCAAAAAGAAAAAACACTACAAATGTTCTTTCGAAAATAATAAGTTAAAATAAAATAAAAAATCATGCAAAATAAAGCATTACGCATGGTAGAATTAAGAAGGTAAAATCATGCTGATTTTGAAAAACATAAATTTAAATTCAAAATAAAAACTTAAATTTTGAATTTAATCTTTACATCAGATTTTGAGTGTGCGGACGTACTGGAATGAGCAAAGTTTGAAAAGAATAGAATTATTATATAACATTTTGTGAGGTTTATGAAGAGAAGAGAAGAAGTGACCATGCCAAATCTCGTGTTGGCAGAAACATTGGGATATGTGAAATTCGAAGACAACTCTCTCTCCATATTTTAGGGAGGGAGAAATCAGAAGGACCGATATATTCCATTTCCACACTAGATCCTGTATTGATGGCAATTTTAAGGTGTGCCTTGCCTTTTATGGACGTGATTGTTATTCAAACTTTTGACCCGTGGGAAGGTACTATCAGGAGTGGTCCGTTCCATCTGTTCTTGGTGCAAATATTAGAATTTATTTTGAAAAAATTAATCAATATATATCAATCTATGCACGCAATATGTGCTATTGGTTTTTAAAATTTGACATTCTTTTTAAGTAGCCGGCCCTCGAATGAGACTTGAAATCTTCTCCTCATGTCAAAACAGGCTACTAGAATCAAAGTTTAGAAATAATGAGGAAAAGACTGCAATTTGGGAACCTTCTGGAATCCAAGTCACAGGAAGTATGGGTTTCTCTCGAAAAAAATTATGTTGTTTTAATAAAGATAAAAAGGCCGATCTTCGTTAAAAATACTTACTTTATGGGACACATGTTAGGCTAATCATGGATGGAGCCGACTACGTAATACCTTTAACCACTCTGAATGCTTGTTGAAATGACTTTACCTTCTTTGATTCTACCATGGCATTACTTAGTCTATTCCAGAACTGCAAGAATGTAAAAGTTTCTACTACGATAACCGATTTTCCCTTTATGATATCGGGGAAAATTGCAAAAATAGTAGATTATTGCACGTTCTGGAACATACCAACTATAGTGCATTTCAAAAGTCAAAATAAAAAATTTCTAATCTTTAGGATTTTATCCCTTTTTGCCAAGGGACAATTCCGAAATTGTCTGAATAGCTAAAATCAGACCAGCGGTTCTTGAGTTATAATCGTAGTAACTAAAACAACTTTCTTTTATATATAGATAATAATTATTACCATGGTACAATCAAAAATGTAAGGTAAAGCTACCAGCTGGTTACATTTTTTTTTGAGAGTGCCCGACCTCTTTCAATTTTGTGTATGTATTTATGTTTGAAAATAAAAACAAAAAACTTTCATTTTTTCTAGAAGGAAGCGTACATGGCGGGATGCACACTAGTAATATTAACCATATTAACCATTGAAATATTAGACATTTAGGATCATGTTTTTGAAAAAGATCCAGGTATTCCATTTATCTTTCGAACTTTTAATACTTTTCAAAACTGAGTAGATACATACAAAACTGAGAATAACTTGTTGCATCTAGTTTTGAATAATTGTGACAGAAAGTGGGCATAACCACTGGGATATATTTCACTAGTCTTACAAAGCTGGTCTACTTCCTTATTGTACTATAATTATTATAACATAACGAGTATGGAGACACACTTATTGTCTTGCAAGTTAATTTCTCAATGTGACACATTGCGTTGGGCCGCTCTGGTGAATATATTTTTTAAGAAACTTACCACATGCTGCGGTTTTAAAAGGCGTATAAATTCACTGGTTTGTTGGTAATCCGTGTGCGCCGAAAAGGAAATATAATCGACTGACATATTTAAGGGTAGTTTTTGTCCTGACAATGTCGTTATCTCCTCAGGTTCCGAAAGAATGGTTTTTGCCAAAGTTCCCTCTACACAGTAGCCAGCGATTATTACGCCGTTTTTCGGATCCGTGCACCAATTTTCAAATAATTCTCTAGATAGACCACTCTGCATCATGCCAGGAGATGCCATTACTACGCATGGTCCAATATCGTCGAAATGATCAATGCCCTTAAGGTTTGATATGTGACGAAATACAAAGGGGTTATTCACGGCAATCTGTCGTCGAATTTTGTCGTTCATAGCATTGATGTAGGTCTGATACACAGCCATACATTTCTTAGCAAGCGAAGATGCGTAGTAAATAGGTATATCATGAAGTTCGGGGTTCTGTGACCAGTACTCGTCTAATATCAACAAAAGTTCCTGAGCTCTTCCCAATGCAAATACTGGGATTAAACATCTGCCACCCTGAGTGACAATTTTCTGCACCAAAGAAGTAAAGCGATTTTCTCTGTCTTCTCTTTTCTCATGAATGTGCGTGCCGTAAGTGGATTCTGTTATTAAGACATCCGGTTTCATGTTTGGTATTTCTGCTGCCATTAAATGGCGATCTTCCTGCCGGGAAAAATCGCCAGTGTATAGAATCTTTACGCCTGCTATTTCTATCATAAACATTGCAGCGCCAAGCACATGGCCAGCATTATAAGCACAGAATCGAACACCCATAACATCGCGTTCTTCGTGAAAATTTATGGTTTCTATCTTTTCCATGGAAGCTTCTAAGTCAGCTTCTGTATAAAGCATTTGTTCGGTGGAAATATTACTAATCTTAATATAATCCGACAACATCCATCTATATATCGCCTTTGTTGCATGGGTCATGAAACAACGTCCTCGGAAACTGGTTTTCATCAAAAACCAAGGAAGCGCTCCACAATGATCTAAATGAAAACTAGAAAATCATTTTAAAAATAGTGTTTCTTCTGAATATGCATGAGGATGTTCTTACTGAGATATAAATAACAAATCTACTTCATCGGCTTCAATCAAATCCACATAAGGTAGGGCGTCCATTCCTGACAATCCAGGATGAATTCCACAATCTAACTGAAGAAAAATGTAATTAGCACAAGCACATCATTAAAGCCACTATCATTACAACCAGTCTTGTCTCTATTAAAATAAATTTCTTACCATAATCTTTTTTCCTTTAAATTCCAACATTATGCAGGACCGGCCTACTTCCTGTCCAGCACCACTAGAAACCAAATTTAATATTATTGACAATAGCAAATAAAAAACATACCCCACTTACAGTGGCTTTATTAGCAACAAATCACTTTCCTCTGCCGGAACATGTCCATCATTCCTTTGAGACATTGTATTTAAATATGGGTATGTTTTTCTTGCTAACCAATTGCAATACTGAATCCAAGTCTCCTGCTCCACCGTTTCGATTTATCGATTCAACAACTTTTAGTAAACTAGTCGAGTTTCACTGTCGCTATCGATTTTTCTGACGAATACTCTCACAATAGCTGTGTCAGATTTCGTTTGCAGTAATAGCGCGGTTACGTACCGAATCTTTATCCGGGTTAAAGTGATATTTGACTAACCACTGAATGTTTTCCATAGTAAAATTTATTGTGATTAATCAATTATCAAGTTTAACCGGGATAAGGTTTGTATCTAAACGAACTATAAGATTTTCTCTGTAATTTATTGTAGTAAGTTCATGTTAGAATAGCACAGGTAACAGCAAGTGTTTTTGTACGTAATGCAAGTGTCAGAGTAATATGTCTTAAAATATAAACAAAACAATAAATTTTCAATAAATTGTTTTAATTTCAAATATGTTCATTTTTGGAGTTTGTCTTATTAAACTTAAAATGCAGAAGAATATTTCTTAAAATATTTAATTTTATGGTTGGAAACATTGATATGTTAAATTTTTGAAAAAGTTTTATCAAAAACAAGTATATTTTTAAATATTTTCTTATACGACGCAAATATATGTTATAATATGAATTTTTTTCAACATTTTTTACAAATTTCAATAATTTTTCATTCAACATTTTCAATTCCAAAATCGGTTTGACAGTTAATTGTCCCAGCAGCTGTGTCGATGCGACTGCCTGTATTATTGTACCATCCTACCGTATCATCCCCCTGAATATACAGTGATTAGCCATAGGTTCAAATCAGAGGGCTGCAACGAGTATGAAAATAAGTAAAAAATCAGTAAGTTTGAATACCCTTCACCATTTGGAACAAATTAGGAAATTAAAAAAAAAAAAATAAAATCCATTAAAAATTCTGTTAAAAGCTTTAAAATACCAAATATCAGAAGATGCCGATATATGGGTGGATATACGATATTGTGTACCTATATAGACAAATCTATGTCAAATTACTCAAAAAGAACTTCTTGTGTAGAGTTTCAGACAATTCCGTTAAAAATTTCGCTAAAATTATCAAAATACCGAATATCGGGAGGTACCGTTATATGGGGGCTATACGATATCGTGGACCTATATAGATAATTCTCTTTCAGGGGGTAAACTACTCACAAAAGACTCATTGTGTAGAATTTCGTTAAAAATTGTGGCTGAAATCATCAAAATAGCGAATATCGGGGAGTTCCGTTATATGGGGGCTATACGATATCGTGGGTCTATATAGATAATAATCTTCCAGGGGATAAAATACTCACAAGGAACTCCTTTTGTGGATTTTCAGACAATTCCGTTGAAAAATGGGACTAAAATTATCAAAATACCGAATATCGGGAGATACCGTTATATGAAGGCTATACGATATCGTGGGCCTATATAGATAATAATCTTCCAGGGGATAAAATACTCACAAGGAACTCCTTGTGTGGATTTTCAGACAATTCCGTTGAAAAATGGGGCTAAAATTATCAAAATACCGAATTTCGGGAGGTACCGTTATATGAAGGCTATACGATATCGTGGACCTATATAGATAATTATCTTCCAGGGGATAAAATACTCACAAGGAACTCCTTGTGTGGATTTCCAAACAATTCCATTGAAAAATGTGGCTAAAATCATCAAAATACCGAATATCGGGGTCTACCCTTTATGGGGGATATACGAATTCGTGGACCTATATAGACAACTCTCTTTCAGGGGGTATAGTAGTAGTTTTCAGGCAATTCCATAGAAAAATGTGGCTAAAATCATCAAAGTACCGAATATCGGGGGTTACCGTTATATGGAGGCTATACGATATCGTTGACCGATATAGCCCATCTTCGAACTTGACCTGCAGACAAAAGAGAGATCTGTGCAAAATGTTAGCTTCCTATCTCAATTCGTTTCGACTGTAGTATGACAGACGGACGAACAGGGCTAAATCGTCTTAGAATTTTACGCTGATCAAGAATATATATACTTTGTTGGGTCTAACATGATTATTTCGATGAGTTACAAACGGGAAGACGAACTTAATATACCCTCCATACCATGTATGGTGAGGGTATAAAAATGTAGTCATACACGGCTTCTTACATAAATTTGGTTGATGCAGTCGTTTGGTTTGATTTGAATGAAAATATTGTTTCGCATCGGATCGAATCGAACATTCGTTTTGAATTACATAACTTACAATCAAACATGAGTGTTCCAAAGCGTTTGATGTGTTCAGCAACATGACTTGATCGAGCATGTGAATTGAAGTGAGTAATCACAACTGTGATTTTTATACCCAGAGCCATATGGCTAAATAGGGTGTGCATAATTTAATACTGCCAAAACGTGCCACATCGAAATAAGAGTTTTAGACCTTTGGAGTTGATCTAGCGATGTCCGTCCGTCCGTCTGTCCGGCTGGTGGGCACGATAACTCTAGAAGGGAGTACCCGATTTGGTACATCGGAATATTATCAAACTTAGATCGAGTTCGAAGATGGACAATATCGGTCCACTCCTTCTGGTACCTGCTTTCACCTGCTTTTTCCGGCCGATCATCGGAAGCATAGCTGGTTGCTACCGGACGCGTCCACAGGTTGCGGATAGTGGAACGCCCAATAGATATATTGGGCAGCTGCGAATTAAATAAGCAGTCGCGGACAACTCAGCGGTTCCGGGGGGAGAGTCTCGGAATAAATATCCGAGTGCCGATGATCCCTGGTTCGACGAGGCGAACAACTGGCGCCTCGAATTATCCAGTGATCGGTGTTGGTCTACCGAGGAATAAGACCCCCTAACGCTGGGGTGTTACGTAAACCGCGTTCCTCGGTTTGCAGTCAGGGTACCGACTGTATTCGAACGGTTGCCTCACTGATACCTGGGCGCCTCAGTGAGTAACAGGCTTAGTTGCCAAGTCCTTGCCATGGTAGGGAGGCTATGCCATGGTGGACCTCGTCTCCTCCAAGTCCGACCTTTCATATGGAGAAAAATAATAGCAACAAAAACAAAACCCCAACTTCCACCAACGACACCATTGTTTCCAAAGACCAAGGACCGGCCACAGGACATGATTTCAAATTCGGAAGGGGACGACATACTGAGCTACAGTGACGTCATCCATGACAACATCCAGCGACATAGCGAACAGTTGTCCGCCCTCCTGGAGAAGACAAAAACACTAAGGCTCAGTCAGGAGAGTACTCCTTCTGGCTTTGGAAATGACACACCACTTTCCGATGAGGAACTGGACATCACGGTCATTTCCTCGTCTCAAAGTGGTAAGTCATCTCAACAAGCCACCAAGAACACTCCCAGCGAGACTTGCGCGTAGTCCAAAACCCAGGAGGGAATAACGTCACCAGCAGCCACCAGCCTCGATCGGCAAGACGCCATCATTGTAGGCACTGGCGGGGATCCTGCCAGAAACCCTACCTCTCGTGATGGCGCCGACCCAAAAGAGGTGAAAGCAAAGCGGGGATGTTGGAGATGGTAACCCTGCAATTACCAAAGCTAAAAAAGTGTAGCCAAATTTGAAATACCACTGTTATAAATGGCCGAAATATCCCAAGCGAAGAGGGAGACGAAACTAAATTTAAGCCAACATCTTCATTTTGTTTATTTTTGTTGTTTTGCTTAATGTCACTTTTTATATAAATAGGCCTTTATGGCCATTGTTTATTCCCTTTTTTGTTAGAACCCAAAAATAAGTAAGTCGTGTTAATTTTTATTGTTTTTAAATTAAATATTTTTATTTTTTTTTTTGTAAACTTAATTTTTGTTAAATTTTTAAAATTCTTACAGAGAATAAACAACGACAACTAAACTCACTATTTGTAAACAAACAAACCAAATAAACGCAGCTTTTTATTTTGCCGGAATCCTGCCAGTCTTGTCATTTGGGAGCCAGCCGAGTTTAGGTTTATTCCTGGAAAATAACAAAAAAGGACAGGGGATATAAAAGGTCGGTAAATTACTGCAAAAAATTTATCGGCAAAGACCACGCACAGATAATGGAGAGAGAGAGGATTCTGATCAAGATGAACCTCAAGGTAATTGCTAAGTTCGAACGGAACCACCCGCACTTACCGAGCTGTTCTCTAAACCAGAATCTTCTACCTCTCCTACAATCTGCTATCAGCAGTAGGGTAAACCAACCTGTGGTTCTACCCTCTGCTGAGGGCCCTGCGGAGGTCAGCAATTCCATCGCCACTAACAAGACCACCACGGTCATTGTTCACGAGGCGACGGCCAATGCTGACACTGCTGGGTCGAATCCACCTGCCAAAAAGCGCGGGAAAAATAAGGCCAAGAAGCCGAAGCCCTTGTAGTTCCACCGGAGGCCGATACCTCTTCACGTGCAGCGTTGAAAAGGGGTCGGTCTACGGAAGCACCACATCCTGAGGCCAAGAAGGCATCCAAGGGCCCGGCTTCTCAGCCTTTGCCCACTCCGTCCGCTAGCAGCCGGTCGCGACTGAACCTCCCCCACCAGCCCCTTCAAGCTCTAAGCCTGATAAGGTTCACAAGGAGAAGTCAAGTCACAAACGGCAGGCCAAACAGGACGGAAGAGGAAATACTCGCAAACTATATACCCGGATAATCTTCGGGTAGCAATCATCGACAAGGCTGAACCGGAAGGTAAAATCAGCGACAGTCGATGGTTGCTATTCGAAGATCGTCTGAGAGAGCTTGTCTTCACGGGAGAGGGTGACACACGAAGTATGCAGTTCGGCAGTGCAACCCTTTACAAAGGCGTGAAAGTAATGTTCTGCGAGAACCAGGAATCTAAGGATTACCTGGTCACCGCAGTATCTGGCTTTCGCGATCTCTGGCAGGGATGTGATCTGGCGGCTGTATCCTTGAAGGACATCCCCTGCCGTAAGGTATTGACAGCTTGGGTGCCACCACCATCCGTGGATCCGGCACGCATCCTGACAATACTGGGCAAGCAAAACCCCAACCTCAAGACGGACAACTGGCGTCTTGTCAGTTCAAACACTGAGGGAGGGGGCCTGGTCATCAAGGTATCTATGGATACGGATGGCCAGGAATACCTTCAAGCTCGTGGGGGAAAACTGCATTTCGGCGCTGGATGGATCCGTTTCCGTCTAACGCCGTTGCATTAGGTGGAAGAAAACAGCAGCTACTTAGCATCATGCAGATTAATCTGCATCACTGCAAAGCAGCTCCTGCAGAACTCCTCCTATCCCTCTCGAAAGCTGAAGTAGACATAGCTCTGGTTCAGGAACCCTATATATACAATAATAGGGTAACTGGACTAGGGAGTGGACAGTACGTCTCTTATGCGGTCTCCAATGGTGATAAGGTAAGAGAGTTTAAACCTTATCTTCCTTAGCAACAACAGTGGAGGAGACGTTACGGTAGCGAGATTGGAGTCTAAATCCGGAAGGGTTCACATTTTCATATCTCTATATCTACCGTACGAGCGACCTGACCCACCTGGACATGAAGTAGAGGAGCTGCTCGAAGATCTGGCTGACAAAGGGCATCTAATCATAGGTTGTGATGCCAACGCACACCACTTCCAATGGGGTAGCAACGATACCAACGTCAGAGGTGAGTCGATTTTTGATTTTATCTTAAAATATAATCTCAAAATTTGTAATAGGCTGGATTGATACCATGCTTAGCAGCAGAATTATCAACTCGAGCATTGGGGAAATATACATCAGGAAATCGGTCACGAGGGGCACTCCGCAAGGGGGTGTCCTATCACCATTACTCTGGCTTTTGGTCATCAATAATATAATTATGGATCTAGAGGTAACAGGAACGAAAGTAGTCGCATACGCTGATGACGTCGTCCTGTTAATCGCCGGGAAATTCGTGCAAACAATCTCGGATCTAATGCAAGGAGCTCTAGTCACCTTATCACGGTGGGCGCGTCGCAATGGACTAGGCGTGAACCCATCAAAGACAGAGCTCGTCATTTTCACTAAGAGACGTAAATACCCTACATTTACACCACCGAAACTAGATGGAGTCAGATTAAACCTTTCGCTAGAAGCCAAATACCTTGGCACTATCCTTGACCACCGACTAAGTTGGAAGAGGAACACCGAGGAACGAGCTAAGAGAGGCTCGGTTAAACCACCACTGTGCCATTTCCTGCAGGTTATTCACAAACACTACTCTGAGAAGAACCAACAAAAATGGCTGGATGAAATTGGTTGTACCATCCCCAAACGAATCTGGCCCACGCTCTCGGAGAAGAGAACAAGGTCGCTGATGTCATTGTCAAAACCTGATTTAATACTCGTGGTGGGCATCATCACAGGTCACTGTAAGGTGAGGGCTATGACATCGAAATGGGATAGCGACGGCATTGACTACTGTAGGATCTGTCAAGATGAAGAAGAAATCGAGACAATCGAACACTTACTCTGTCACTGCCCAGCACTCATTAATGTGAGGCATAGGCTAGTGGGAGAACTAGTGTCACATGACTTGTCATCTTTTTCTAACACTGACCCAGTAGTAATACTTCAACTAGCCAGAAGACTCAAGTGGCTAAAGACGACACGGCAAACTCCTCAGCCGTAGATTCTCACTCTACTACACTATCCCTTATCTTCATTTTCTCTATCAATCACTTTTTTCCTCTATCTCTCAAAACTCTTTTCTAGGATGAACACAATGGACCTATAGGTCTCCGAGTGGAGCGGTTGCCATATGGCAATCGCGCGTCCCTTAACCTAACCTAACCTACCTGCTTTCACAGACAGAGAAAGGATAATCCAATTTTGCTGTAACTTTGCAAATCCTAGTATTCGTATCAATGCTATGTCAGGTGCGAACATTTTGAATAAACATAATTCTCATAAAATGTGATGTAAGAATCCGATTGTCTGGTGTGAAGATGGAATATATCGGTCCACTCCTGGTACCTCCCCCACAAAGGGTCAAATTTTTGAATACCCATGAAGCTCATAAAACGCGAAATTAACATTCGATCTGTCGGCACAGTTATGTGGAGGCTATACTAGATATGTGGAGGCTCTATAGCCCATTTGCAATACCACAAGTCCTGCAGACTTAAAACATATCTGAGTAAAATTTTAATAAATCAGATTTCAACAGACGGACTGGCACAGCTAAATCAACATAGAATTGTATGCTGATCAATAATATGTATGCTTTGTGGAGTCTACAATGTATATTTCGAGATATTACAAACGAAATGACAAACTTAATATGCCCTCCATACTACGGTGGTGGGTATAAAAAACAAAAGTTGATTGGTAGCTGTGTCCTATCTTGATTTCTTTGTACCATGGTTGTAGTCATGACACAATTACAGAAGGTACAACAAAGCTCCTAAATACAATTTTTTTCTTTTTGGCGCCCCTATTCTATCAAAACATATACACAGTTTGCATATGTGTGGTATTGTTTTGAATAAAAAATAAAATAATTTGAAATTATTTCGAACTCAGTTTTAGGAGGTAGGAGGAGGTAGAACAGCTTCGTAAATCTACAGAAATACAGCCCTGAGGCTAGACCCGTTGTTTTCATTTTTTTTTTTTCATATTTTTCCTCATTTTTAAAATGAGTTAAATAGCGCGAAAAATGGATGAAATATCTGACTTTTTCCTCAAAAATATGATCCAAACTGTTTAATCTTTCAATTTCATGGCCAAACTGGTTAATGGCTTTAATGTGTGAGCCGCAATCTACGTGTCTTCCAATAACTGGTTTTGGAAATCTTCTGTTTTATTTTTCAAAACAATAAATACATGCACAAAATTATGGTAGAATAATACAGGTAACAGCAAGTGTTGTTGTACAACAATCGTAACAACAACCACATACAAATTAGTTTTTGTACGTAATACAAGTGTCAGAGTTATGTGCCAAAAATGTAAACAAAATAATTAATTTTCAATAAAAAATATACGTTGTTGGAATTTGGATTATTAAATTGAAAATGCAGAAGAATAGCTCTTAAAATATTTTATTTTAATGCTTTAATCTCTCAACAATTCAAGCAATCGCTAGAAAATCGTGGAAAAGGCAACATCCCTTTCAAGTTGAACCCATCAACCAAACAACATACATACATAAAGTATTCTACATTTTGCAATTTTAAGAAACATGAAATATACGAATATATTATCTAACATAGTGGCGCTGTTCCTTAACCGCAAAAAAGGTTTCCAAACCATCGACTTTGACGTTTTGTTAAGTAAAACGGCAATTTTTTGTATTGTTAGGAAAAAGTATGTTCGCATTGCCCTGCAGCGAAATTTTATATCAAAAAAGGTATACCTATTGTATATCAAGAAATGGAATTAAATCACAAAACGTCATATCGAGTTTGACACTAGTATTACTATAGAGTCAAATCAGCGGGGACTTGCTGTTACCTGTAATAATTATACCATGCCCTGAGGCTATGCCCGCTTCCTGTCAGAATTATTCAAAGTTATAGGCAACAGGTTGTTTTCATTTACTTGATACTTTTTGTCCATTTCTAAAATGAGTCAAATAGTGCGAAAAATGAATGAAATGCCTGGATGTTCTCTCAAAAATATGATCCTAAGTGTTCAATCTTTCAATTCCATGGCAAATCTCGTTAATATTATTAATGCGCGCCTAGCAATATAAATTTCTTCCAATCATTGTTTTTGTTTTTATTTTTCAAAACAACAAATACATACACAAAATTGGCAGAAGTCGGGCACACATAAAAAGAATTTTAATCAGCTGGTAGCTCTACCTTACCTTTTTATTGTACCATGGGAGAAATGAGAAATGCATGTTTTCGGCGTCAATAGGCAACAAATTGTATAATTTTGGGCAAAACTGCATTATCTTACTATCTTAGATTCAATTCTGTGAAATAGTCCCAACTCTTTTTCCAATGTAAAATAATCCAAACTAATTTTTACATATTTAAGTCTGCTTGACATTTAACCCCGGTACAGGGTAACATTTTTCATAGTTTATTGAAGCTGATCAACCTTTCTGATTGAGCCATGGTTACAGTTACTTTTGTTGTGCAACAGTACTTGCTGTTATCCTATTATATTGCCACGGGTATATCCATGGCAAAACAATAGAGGTATGCTCCTTTACAAAATCGAATATGATTGCTAAATACTCAACAAACTATATTTCGCACCAAACAAAAATTTATCTTTTTCGGCTTCCTCGGCACGTAAAATATATGTTTATTCCATATCTCAAAAAGATTTTTTAAACTTTTATTAATGTTAACACATAAACACGAAAAAAATATAAAGACTAAAACCCCAAAATAGACATCGAAATTTTTGTCAACATCTTCACAGTATCTTCTATATGGGTTCTGCAGTAAAACGAAAACTTACGCCTGTAATAGAAATCCTTGACCATGATTATAGCAAAATTTTTTTGGGAATTGTTTATTATTTTCAATACGGAAAATTTCATTTGAAATACTTAATCTGTAGTCCTTGATTCTATGTACCAAATGATTCCAATACAATTCTCTAATAGTATAAAAAAGACAGCGATCGGTTAACGCTGAGTACTTTTAGCGATCTGCTCTTTCAATACAAGAATGCTAGCCCTCTGTTCGGGAGGTAGTTGGGAAATTTGTTCATCTGTTAACTGTAAAACTTGCATTATTAGAGCGGCTTTTTCTTGGTCTGATGCGTCATTCGGCAGGCCACAATTTGTGGCCAATCGATTTTGTAATTGCTGCTGAGCAGTTTGCTGAGCACTCTGTGAAAGTCCAGAGGTTCCAGCAGACCTCAATCGTGGATCCATAGGCCTCTGCCGGGGATCGGATGGGAATGGGACTTGTGGAGTACTAATTGGTTGTTGCTGCATTTGTCTTTGGCTTCTATGGTCCATTTGAGGAGGGGGAACCGGATTTGGCATGTTTCGTAAATCTTGGTCAATAGTTCGAACCATGCGAGGATCAATTTGCGGTTGGGATCCCAAATTTACGCTAGCCATAGCCCTTAGATCTATGTCGTTTCCCTGCATGGAGTTAAAATTAGGTCCTGGTACTGGCAGGGATGTAGCACTAACTTGCGTTGGAGGAACTATTGACGACGGTTGCATCGCATTTACAGGTGGTACACCTCCAGCCGATGATTTAGCACCTAAAACGGGAGGCATTTGATTTGCTTTGAATAGCATACCCTGTAAAGAAAAAGTTTACTCATTATATGTATGTGAAGAATAATGATAACGCTCTTGTTTGCATACCAACGCTGTGGGCGGATCGACAATACGCATTACAACCATGGCCTGCAGTAAAGCATATGCCAGTTGGGGATTTAACATAAGCATCTGCCGAGCCTCTGATGGATTATTCTGTATACACAATTTCATTTGTTTCATTAACTCAAACATTTGTTCTGGTGGAAGCGACGCTACTGTTTTCGTTATAATTTCCGGCGCTTGGTCGGGGTCGCAGTGCTCTCCATATGGATTTTCCACTTGAGGTCCTTGCAACAATTGTTGCATTTCCATTCTTGACTTTTCTGTACAAGCATTATCAACTCGCAGAGTCCTTCCTCCAATTTCATACCCGTTTAGATTTCGCATGGCACTCAATGCGGTTTCCTGGTCTTTGTATTCACAAAAACCAAAGCCCTTGGGTTTACCACTTTCCCGATCAAAAACAAGCCTGAAATATAAAAAAAATATTTTAAAAGTGTACCGTTATACTATTTGCACAAGCTTCACCTACTTCAAAGAGACAACCGGTCCAACCTCGCTAAAGATCTCTTTCAACTTTTCTTCAGTCGCTTCGTAAGGAATGTTCCCAACTAAAAACAAAAGATCAAAATAAAACTTGTAATTTCGCTTAAAATAAGTCTACGAACCAAAAACTGAACGCATGGATTTATCCATAATACTCTGATCAGAGTTTTTATCTCCCATTGTACTTTTTTTCTACTAAACTGCTTGGAGGAATCAATCAAAACAAGGATAAATTAAACAATATGTTCTTTATAGGTATAGGCCCGAAATGTAATCGCGATGCGTTCCTTCCTCTTCTTATATGGCATGCAATATAAAGTAATAACACTACTTATACATGAGGTTGGTCCGTTTCAAGGCACGCGTATTATTATTATACAATTATTGAGGTTGCAGCAACATGGCTGGTCAAAACATTTTTGAAATTCAAAATTAAGAATGAATATACTCAAATAAGATGATACTGTTAAAAAAGATTGTTATATACCTCTGAATGATGTAGTTTAAGAAAACATTCAGAAATAAATGTTAAGATCCCTTACTACAAAATGTAAAGTCAAAATGCATTATTTAAATCACAGAACAAAAAATAAACATTACATTTGATTATTAAAATTTCCAGGAAGACTTTGTTATTGTGCCAGGGGGCGAGTTCAGGCTGTCAATATCGCGAGAAATCCACCAAAAAGAAAAAACACAGACAAAACAATAATGTGTTTTGACAGCAAAAGGAGAGAGCAGCTGGTCTATTGTGACCTAGAAACATATAGAAATATAGGAATGTGTACAAATAAAACAAGCCGGCGAACTTTTAAAACCCTCCAACAATTTTTTACAAAAGTATCTGAATTCACACGTCCTTCACCCTTAACTGTTAAACTTTAAAAAAACCATAAAGTGGGTGAGGCCGTTGTATGCATGGTAAAATTTAGAAGGTAAATTCGTTTCAAATAAGCATTCCCATCTCTGCGTTTTCTGTAACTTACTTTGTCAAATTTCACTGCATAAAAACAGGTTCCCATATCTGATTTGTGTGCATGCAATGGAGTTGTAAATATAAATTTTGACAATGAGCTGTTGTCAAATGTATAATTTTGAAAAAATTGCAAACATATGACTGCATGACGTTACCTTCTTAATTTTACCATGGATTCTGGATAAAAGCGACATCTTTCGCTGACAATTTTCTGTACTGAAACTGAAGCCAAATTCGGGCAGTCTTCTACCAGTGTTATAGCATACTTGTTTAAAATAAAATTAAACCATTCATAAACTTATCAGTCTTGGCTTATGAGGCTTGGCTCATAGCTAGGTGTTCAAAAGAACATATTTTACATATACATATTTACTTTTGTTATTATTTTATAATAACAAATAAATATTCTTGGAAGATTACATGAAATTGTAACCATACCAAGGTTGCCCAATTCAAGTTTTCTGTATATCTTCTTTTATTTATATTTATAAACACTAGTCATATTCAAACACGGCTCTGGCATCGTGTTATGATATGTCACAAAATATATCATGCGAAGACTTCAAGCTCCTTATATACCCACACCTTTAGTCTCTGTTTTAGAATATATTCTTCCTTGACTTTTATACCCTCTAAAATGCGTAAGAATTATAAAATATTTGGTCGAAAAGAAATCTAAATTTTTAAATTAAATTGAGACATAGTAATAAGTTGCTGGTTCTGGACAGACCGGACAATTTTCCTACTTCTTTAATTCAGTACATTACATCATTAATGCTATTCTGAAAGCGAACAACGATGATCAAATACACATGAGAACACATGGTACAATGAAATTAAGGTAACCTCATTTCAAATTAAAACTCGCAGCTCTGCATTTTCTGTAATTTACCATGTCAAATTTCAATGCATAAAAGACAGCTCCCATCTCTGAGTTTGTGTGTATACAATGGATTTATCATGGTAGAAAAATACAGGTAGATACATCAACGCTTGGGAACATTGATATGTCAAAATATTTTAAATGTCTTTTCGAATATAAGTAGATTTTATATGCTTTCTCATACGACGTCATTCGGAGGCTCTTATAATTCGCGATTTTCAACAATTTTTACAAAAATTGAAATAATTTTTCATTCAACATTTTCAATTCCAAAATTGGTTTGACAGTTCATTGTCCCAGCAGCTGTGTCGATGCGTCTACCTATATTCTTCTACCATGGGATTTATGAATACAGATTTTGACAATGAGATGTTGTCAAATGTAAACTTACAATCATATGTATGACTTTACCTTCTTAGTTCTACAATGTTGTAAACATATGATTAGTTCTGCCATGATGAGAACATTGCGTAATATTTGTTCGACTGTATTTATCTATTTATCGATACTTGCTCAGAAAAGATAGTCCCATCGATTGTTGTCCAACACTAAGTCAAGTCAAATGTATTAGGTAGCCGCATCATCGCAGCTGACCGTACCATGATATATCAAAAAAATTAAATTATGAATGTCAAATTATGTCTTTATTTAATTTTGTAAAAAATATATTTATATTGTTTATATACATATTTATTTATGTAAATTTTTATAATTTGTTTATTTATACCTGCAAGATAGGATGAGTAATTTTGACGTTCTTAGAACCAATACAATTTGTTTTTTGTTGTATCATCTTGCTTACGCGAGTACCTAACAAATCTGCCTTGCTTTAAATTTTATTATTTACATTTTTAAAAGAGGATTAGGCTATTATGAATTTAATTCGTAATCAAATTCAGCAAGCTGGTCGCACCCATAGTGCATCTGTGATATTCTTGCACGGTTCTGGTAACATTGATTTAGAATATGCCATTCATTTTTATCAAAGCGACAATTTCATTGTAGGTGACAATGGAGCAAACCTTATTGAGTGGATCCGTCTACTACTAGGACGTAATCTAGAGTTTGATCACATAAAAATTATATATCCAACAGCACCTCTACAGCCGTATACTCCGAATGGACGTCAGCTATCAAATGTGTGGTTCGATCGTGACTCTATATCAATAAGTGCACCAGAAAACCGAAGTAGTATGGAAGGAATTTACGGTGCTATTCATTAGATAATACAAAATGAAGTTGCAAGTGGGATTCCTTTGAAACGCATCATTGTTGGTGGATTTTCCATGGGTGGAGCGTTAGCCTTACATACGGGTTTTCATTTAAACACAGGTCTAGCTGGAATATTTGCCTGTTCGTCGTTTTTGAACCACGACTCTGTTGTATACGATTCTCTTTTGAAACATGCAACAAAAACAACTGATTTGCCACATTTACTAATGTTTCATGGTGATCGAGATCCTTTAGTTCCGATAGAATGGGGTCAGGCAAGTTTCAATAAATTGACTAAATTAGGAGTGAAGGGAACATTTACTACCTTGGCCAACACATATCACGAATTGAAACGAAGCGAATTACTTCAGCTACATAAATGGATATTAACAAACTTGCCACCAGACGAAAACATTACCAATGACTCTTAAGCTACATAACCTACCAAAAGATAAAATAAAGTCACTTTGTAATAAAAACTTGAAACTTCACTAACCTACCTTCAGCCACCTAAAGATTCTCTCTTTTGAGGCATGTCTATCACCGATAGTGCGAACTAGAGTTTTTGTACCCTGCATCATACTACGCAGAATATCCTCGAAATACTAACCTCAGACCCTACAAAATATATGTAAAAGCTTGCTAACATAATATTCTAAATTGATTTGGCTGTCTACTTCAATCATGAGATCTTTCGAACAAATTGAAATAGAAGACTAAAATTTTGCACATATGTGTAAATTCTCAGTATGAAGGTCAAGTTATACGGTATTTTCATTATTAAAGCCACATTTTTCCACAGAATGGTTTCAAATTTGGAATTTAAAACTCGCAATAGATAACCACCACTATAGCAGATGGTCTGTGTAGGCTCACGTTTTGGTATAGCTCCCATTTAACCGTATCGCCCACTATATGCCCACGGCAATGTCGCCAAATTCATCTGAGTCGGTATGGGACATCTTCTAGGATATTTCTGATGCTTGTCTTAAACACATTGCCTAAAGACTACAGATCGATTAAAGACTTTAGAATCACTACTGGGCCTAGCATTTCTCTTAACTTTAAAAACACATTCAACAAGTATGTCGTAGCACGCTTATTACAAGGTCAATCAGTACAGACCGCCTTGCATAAAGTTTTCGGATACATTGAGAAAAATATGGAAAACTCCAAATTTACAATTGCAACTTTCCTCGATGGGGGTGCTTTCAAAAATGTGAACCTATGGTATTTTCACTATCCTGATTTAATGGATAATCAATTGAGGTTGGAAGATTCTATTATTTCCAACAAAACGTCATATACCATAGGAATTGCTAAACAATTAAGGTTTCAAAGAAAACGTTTTTGAAAATAACATGTAGTGATTTTTTTTTTAATATGCCTGTTGTATAAGTGTACTGTATTAAAATTGGTTTACTTAAAAATGGAAAACATTTTGTTATACTTTAAACAATCCTTGACAGTGCTTTGGCCCGTCGATCTGTGTTTTGAAAAAGGG
Source organism: Musca domestica (assembly GCF_030504385.1). NCBI lineage: Eukaryota > Metazoa > Arthropoda > Insecta > Diptera > Muscidae > Musca > Musca domestica. Next base: position 12,879,408 of record NW_026712328.1, on the reverse strand, counting down.
CGCGAATTAGATGTCGCAATTCTTCAGCTTTATAATTTGCTGTTAAAATTCCGGCGCCATCACACCACTGGTCCACAATTTCTTGTAAAGATGCATTGAGAATCATTTGCAATTGCTGTAATTTCATCCAAGATGAAACTTGAAAAGCTTCGTGTTTTTCCTGAAAATAAAAAAAGAGTTGCGTGTTACACATACAAGTAATAACTGCTAATAATTAATTCATAATGATGATGGTCGTCAGAGATGTGAAAGTAAGGATTAAGAACATGAAAAAATGGAAAATATAGCTTTTTCGCTATTTTTAGAATTGAAATATTTGAATTCCGAAAACAAGTTTGATTTGAACCTTTTTCGAAATACCTCAATTTACAATAAAACACACCGGTCATTTCTTGAAAATGCTTGCATGGCGCAATTTTTCATCCAAAAATTGATTTTTGAAATGCTTCAAAGTGCTTTAAATAGAACACATATTTCGGGCATTGGTAAGTGACATAATCATATAAAATACCTTGAATAAGTCCGGCACTCTTTCCAAAATTACACTGATGAGTTCACTCAGTTCACTCGCCACTGCAGCAGATATGTCTTCGAGGGATATAATTCTGCGAATTATATCTTGAAAGAAATCGTTGAGAATAAACGAAAATGTTTTATTGTATATTGTTTCAGGTAGAACATACAACCAAACATTTTTCAATAGTTCCATTTGTCGCAAGCATTGCCGGACCAATTTTAAAGGCGCTGATCCAATCGAGTGCGTGTCGGAGATGTCTGAAATTAAAAGTTGATGTAAAAAACGAATCCCAATTTCTAACTCTAGTTACCTAGATTTTTCATAATTTCCTGAATGATTTTCTGCTGTTTTGCCTCCTGAACTTTAAATAAACGCAGGCCGGTTGACTGTAGCGTTTTCACCAATGCAGGATGCGTTGGAATACCCACGTCCGAGTATTTCGCAACCCAGTTTGCTAGGTACATACAGTTATTGTAGAATAGAACTGATTGTTGCGGTATACTTTCTAATAACTTATCGTGAATTTTAGGCACATCAGAACAGTAGGTAGTAACAATGGTCGATATTATGGGCAGAAATATATTCGATGCATTAATGTCATTTACATCAGTTTCATGATGGGAATTAGGAGGCTGGCGTAATATTCGCTCCATTAACTTTGTCAATTCCTTCATTGATATAAAAAAATAAGTAAACAAATTATTTTACTCTGTACCCTGTTCGTAATAACTTACCAAAGTACTTTTAGATATCATGCATTGGGGAAATAAAAACTTATTATCTTCAACTTCTTTCGCGTTAATTCCTTCACAAACGATTACCATATCCTGCAAATCTTTTTGCATAATGGTTCGGGCACTTTCTAAAATTTTTACAGAGAACCTCTCTTCAAATAGATAGTTGAATTTTTCACCAAAATCTTTTAGTTCTCTATCTTTGTCAGCATCCAAAAAACATATGTCAGTTAACATTTGTTCAAACTTTTGAAGATCATCGAGAAGTGTGGACTCTTGATATTCATCCATCGTGTCAGGAATAGAATACATCAAACACTCTTCGACCAACAGTTTTATGAATTTCTCCTTAATATGATTTCCAATAACTCCAAACACATATTTATTCGTCGAAATCTCGATATTTATATTGGCCAAACATTCAAAAAGTATTTTGACATACATAAATACTTGCTTATATGATGGTCGCAGGGTCTTATTGCCTGCCTTAACTGAGTACGATATATTTATTTGAAAGTAATCATCCTTTTCGGTGCAATATTCGACGGAAACTGGCTTCGTTATTATTGGTTCTAAACAGTTTTCTAAAAGAAAGTCACACAATTTCATGGGATTGTAACGCGCCTACAATAAAAAGAAAATGTTAATAGGGTACATCGGAATAAATTATAAAATCGCACCTCGAACAGAGCTAAAACAGTGTCTTGCAACTGCGTTACATCTTTGGAAACTTGCAGATTTACACTTTTTGCAGAAGGAAATACTTTTTCTGAAAATTGCACCAAACTTTCAAATCGTTGCTGTAGGTTCTGCTGTAGTATGTTTGCCTGGATATGATACCGCACTTTAATCGTGTCATAACATTCACATTTCTGGAACAATAAATCTACATCTGATGAGTTTTCGCTGCAAACTAAGCTCTTAAGTTTTCCCAATAAATCCAAAGCCGTTAAATAATCCTTCGTAGCGTTTGACTCTTCCAAGCATTGGAAAAGGTCGTCTATTTTTAGAATACGTTGTGATAATTTAAGTCCCATTGCAACTTCTCGTAATTCTTCTAAGCATTGGGTCAGTTCTATATTGGCACTATTTAGTGCCATACGGGCGTCACTTCCCACATTTTTTAGTAAATGCTCTGTTTCCCGCAGCAAGGATTCGCCTTCGTCTATGTACACGTCAGAAGCGGTGTAATTTGGTACAAAGTTAACGTAGTTGTCCTCAATGTGTTTTCTTATGCGGTTTTGAAACCGCCGTATCTGTTCCAGAATTCGCACAATGCTATTTTTAGTACTTTCTGTCGTTGAAAATCCGTGTAAATCATCTTTACCGAGCTCCCCAATGGTAACCATTTTGAGACTTAGTTTTATTATTAATATACAAGAGAGTTGGTTGCGTCGACGATTTAAAAAAAATTGATAGTTTTTTGGGTTGTAACTTGGCAATGTTTTTTTATTTTTCTCTCTTCAGTAACTTCTCTCTTGGAAGTTAAGGTGATTTTTTCAAAGAAACTAACTGTGAAAACTCAATTCAATTTGTTCAATTTGTTAGAGCCTTGGTTGTATTGTATAAGGGATAAGTAAGTCGAATTTCGTCTCAACGATTAATTTCTTCTGATCAGTGTTGCCACCGTATCTGTAAGAACACATATTGTGTGTAATTTTTTGTTGCATGTGTGGCCTGTTTTTAAAAAAAGTTTTACTATTTTTAACACTTTTTGTAATACTTCCCTTCTCAAATGCTACTTGAGAAAGAATAATTAGCTGATGATTTTCGGGAAAGGCAGGAAATGAGCATGATTTTCATTTACTGGAGAATGTTCGACACTTAAAATGCTTGCTTTTCACCAAAATCGTCCAATCAAAAAAGCCAATTCTATTCGTCGTGCTTAATCCATTGTATTTGTAGCGATCTGTCAGTTTCTTATTGAAAAACACTAATCTCTGTAGTAGGGGGTAATATGAAGATAGTAAGTCGATAGGGGAACGCCTAAAAATACAACACAAAACAAATACAACACTATGTGTTAGGGGTATTATAAGTTTGATTGGCCAACAATTATGTAACACCTCGAAATATTGGAAAGCATATATGGATCTTCCTTTCTCGCCGAGCTGAGTCGATCTAGCTTTGTATGTTCGTCCTTCCGTCTGTCCATGTTGAATTGTAATCACTCTACAGGTCGCAATTATGGACCGATCCTCACAATTTTGGAGAAGAATGGAGGTGGAGTTAAGATCAGAGTAAAACCCTATTGTTTTTGGAGATAAAGACCTAAGTCTTTGTTTTAGAAATATTTAGTTTTAGTTAGGTTGAAATGGACCAAAAACAGAATATGTTCCTGATTTTGCAGCTGCTCTATAGGTTGCAGTTATAGACCAAGACGCGAAATTTAGCATGGTGCTAGAGTGTAGGGCTGGTCAGAAGCCTAATATTTTGTTTGGTCATTGGACAATATTTAGCGGGTAAAATAGACCATAACTTTTATGTAAAAAAATACGAAAATTTCCACTAAACCGAGAATTTTTTTAATACCAGTGAAATCACAAATATACTAAAATGTTATTTCTGACAGTTACAGTGCTACGGGAACATCGCAAATTAAGTAGAATCTGTATGTACAAGAAATTGATGGTAGAAATTTCGCTTATAAGTCACAAACCGCTGGACTGATTTTGACAATTCCCACCAATCTGGAATGGCCTCTTGCCAGAAAAGAATAAAATATAAGAAAATCGCGCAAAAATATACCAATAAAAAAGTGAATATTTTTTTGTCAAAAATTTTATCGCATGCGATTTTTATACCCTACAACACTATGTATTGGGTGTATTATAAGTTTGACTGAGCCAAAAATTATGTAACAGCTCGAAATATTGGTTTCCCACATAGGAAATTATATATGGACTTTCCTATTTCGCCGAGCTGATTCGATCTAGCTATGTATGTCCGTCCGTCTGTCCATGTTAAGTTGTACTCACGCTACAGATTGCAATTATGGCCCGATCCTCACGAAATTGAAAATGGAAGTGGGGTTATGGTCAGAATAGAAGCTTATTTCTTTTGGAGATGATCGCATAATATTTAGGGGTTGAAATATCGACGCCGAAGTTAGCATGGGACTAGAGCTTAGGGCTGGCACACTCCTTTCCAACAATGTTAAATAAAATTCAAATTTTCCATTAAACCGCGATTATTTTTAATCCCGACGAAATCACAAATAGACGAAAAGGTCAATTCTGACTGTTACGTAGATGTCGATAGTAAATATATCGGATATATATAGCGAAATGTATACAATGTGTATGTATTGTAATATTTTTTTAAAACACAGGTTGGGGTTATTATATACAGACTGCAATTATCATCCGATCATCACGAAAATTTTCATAAGGGTAGGGTTAGGCTCAGAAGGGCTAGGCCTATTGTTTTTAAAGATGTCTGCAATATAAATTTAGGGGTTGAAATGGACCAACAACTGATTTTGCATCCGTTATAAAGGTCACAAATAGACCCCAAAGGGCACGAAATCTCTCATGAAGTTAGAGTTTAGGAAGGCGAGAAGAATGGACTACTACTTTTCTGCGAAAAAATACCAACATTTCCATTCTACCGAAAAGCAAGAAATAACTTAAAAAAATGCTCAAATGGCGAACTTCTGTCTTTTTTATGTTGATTTTGCAAGTCATGTAGATGAGTCTAATTTTGGAGATACTTCTTGGTTCAAATTAACCAAAAACACAAAAATTTTCCTGATCACACAATTGAAAGCTAAGGGTAATATGTGGGCTGTGCTCTATGACATAATTCCAAAGGGAAATCTTCCAAAATGGATTTGGACATAAGGGGATTTCTACCATATTGTAGTGTTGTAGCGTTACACATAGTCGGCACCGCACGGCTATAGCCTTTGCTTACTTGTTTTTAGTTATAGATTATTATATTAATTTGATATAAAATCAATTTCTTTTTGTTTATGGGCCGCTATAACAGCCGATGGTCGCTCTTGATCGTGGCATCAGAATAAATGGCGAATATTATCGTGAAAATATTCTGGAGGGTGTATTAAAGCCTAGGGCACGCAAACATTTTGGCCGCAGACCTTGGACATTCCAACAGGACTCATCACCATCGCACTCAGCACGCACCACCCAAGAATGGTTACAAATGAGGTTCCTCGCTTCATTTCCAGCGTACAATGACCACCAAAATCTCCGGATACCAATCCGTTGGACTATTGTGTCTGGAGTATTTTGGAAAGCAAGGTGTGCACTATAAAATACCAAAGTGTCGATCACCTCAAGCAAGCGCTTGGCCGGGAATGGGCCAAAATACCGCAGAGCAAAATTCGGGCAGCGTATGACGGTTTCATTGGCCGTTGAAGGCCATAATTCGTGTCAAAGGTGATCAATTCGAACAAATCTAAACTTATTCTAAAATTTGATCCTATTTCCGACATTCTTTGCTTTCATTTAATATAATAATTGTACAAATCTTTCTTCAAATCTTCTTTGCAATATATATGCTGGCTCCATGGATAGCTCCATAAATTCTCTATGGGGTTTATGTCTGGACTCTGGGCTGGTGTATCCATGACATGGGGACAATTATATAGAATCCATGATCGCAATTTATAACCCTTGTTTTTAGGATCATTGTCTTGATAAAAATAATAATCTTCGCCTAAGCCGATCTTTCCCTTACAGAGTGGCAAGCTTTCTTTCAAAATGTTAAGGTACATAGTCTGATCCATAATACCCTCTATAAAATACAATACCCCAGGTCCAGAGGGTGGAAATTAACACCACACCATTACTGGCCTACCACCGTGCTTCATTGTAGGCTTTACATTTTTTGGTAAATAGCGCTTCATTTGCCTTACTCCGTACATAAGGTCTGCCATCTGAACCAAAAAGGTTGAACTTGCTCTCTTCCGTGAACAGCACATTCTTCCATAATGAAAAATCGTTTGATATGTGCTCCTTGGCAAATTGCAATCTTACTTCTTGATTTCGCTTACTGATTAGCGGTTTAGGTCTAGTTCTTCTTCAATTGCAATTCGACTTATGCAGTGTATTTCTTATTGTTTGTGGGTAACATACTTTTCCAAAATCCTATTTCAGCAATTTTTGCGAGCTTCGGTGCACTCAAAAATGTATCCTTTTGGATCTGTCGTAAAATATAGTTCTCATCACTCAAGGTAAATACATACATGGTACAATAAAAAGGTAGGGTAGAGTTACCAGATGATTATATTTTTTTTGTAAGTGCGCCCGACTTCTGCCAATTTTGTGTATGTATTTATTGTTTTGAAAAATGATAACAAAATATTTTCAAAACCAATGATTGGAAGACACGTACATTGCGACTCGCGCGATGAAGCTATTAACCAGTTTAGTCATGCCATTGAAAGATTGAACAGTTTGTATTACACCTAAGTCTGTTTTTACACGGTCTTTTTGTACTCGGTTTTGATATAACACGGTTTGAAAATTGAATATTTTTAATTTTTTTACACGATTTTATTCCATTTAGCACGATTTGAAATGTTATGTACTTAAATTTTTAAATTTAAATTTAATTTTAACGCATTAAGATAAAAGGTAAGCCAAAAAATATTTTGTATTTATTCAGTTATTTATGTTTTTTAATTTTGTTAAATATTTTATGTATCCCTAAAAGGAAATGCCAGATAAAAAACTAAAAGAGAAGGCAATTTCTTTGGAAACCAAGATTAAAATTTTAGATCGCCTTCGAAATGGAGAAGGCTCAACTGCTCTTGGTAAAACGTTCGCTTTAAATGAAATGAAATTTAAATGAAATTTTATTATTTGCCGTTTCTGACTTATTTTTTATTTTTATTTTGAAAAGTTTTATGATGATGAGCGTGAAGATAAAAATGAATTTAACTAGCGAAGACTCAAACCGCACAAATCCTGGATAACTATGTACTGATAATTTTAATCAATTTTTAATACATTAAATAATTATTTCTTTTAAGTTAATGTTCTTGAAGAGCCAGAAATGTCCACTCCATGGATCCCATATAACTTCAACCAGGTACGCAAACTAGAGTTTTTTTTTTTTAATTTAACAGTTGTTGTAAATAGACGGCCTTCGGCCGGGTCTTTAGATTTCCTCCTCTGGGTATGTCTCACACAGGATAACGCGAACCAAAGTTTTCTAAATTTGACACTTTTTGTAAATAGCCGGCATTCGGCCGGGGCTTGAGATTTTATCCTCAGGGTATGTCCCACACCGATTAACGGGAACCCAAGTTTTTTAAATTTTATACTTTTTTAATTCCAATGTTTATTGAAAACATAATTTTAATGAACTGTTTAGAATCAAGTTATGCGCGTGGAAAGACCCATATCTCTGGACCCAGAAAAGGTATTGGCACAAATTGTAGCATTTTGGAAAGGTAACATTGTCAGCAATAATTTGGCTTGGCCCCCTAAATGGCCCTTTTTCGTCTTTTTTGGGGTTTTATAAAAAAATCCGGGTCCAACTTTCGATGCTTCTGAAAGTACTCCTCGCCAGCTTTCCAATGATACCTTTCATATGGAACTATCCCTCCTTGATTTTACACAATGGTCTGTTCTTATCAAAGTTAGGATAAAATTAAAATTCACTTTTTTCAAAATTTTCGAAATGAACAGCTTCGTCAAACTACAGAAATTCAGCCCTGAGGCCATGGTAGAAAAATACAGGTAAAAGCAAGTGTTGTTGTACAACAATCGTAACAACAACCACATACAAATTTATTTTTGTAAGTAATAGAAGTGTCAGAGTTATGTGTCCAAAAATGTATACAAAATAATTAATTTTCGATAAATTATTTTAATTTCAAAAATATACATTTTTGGAATTTGGATTATTAAATTGAAAATGCAGAAGAATACTTCTTAAAATATTTAATTTTATTTTTATTTAATATCATTCCCCTGAATGTATAGTTGTTAGCTGTTGGCCCTAATCTCTCAACACTTCAAGCAATCACTAGAAAATCGTGGAAAAGGTAACATCCCTTTTAAGTTGAAACCAAACAGCATACATATATAAAGTATTGTACATTTTGCAATTCTAGGAAACATGAAATATACGAATATATTATCTAACGTGGTGTCGATGTTCCTTAACCACAAAAAAGTTTCCGATTTTTTCTATTATTAGGCAAAAAATAGTGAAATTTTATGTCAAAAATGGGTATACCTATTGTATATCAAGAAATGGAATTAAATCACAAAACGTCATATCGGGTTTGACACTAGTATTACTATAGAGTCAAAACAGCTGGGACTTGCTGTTACCTGTAATAATTATACCATGCCCTGAGGCTATGCCCGCTTCCTGTCAGAATTATTCAGAATTATAAAGTTATAGGCAAAAAGTTGTTTTCATTTACTTGATACTTTTTGTCCATTTCTAAAATGAGTTAAATAGTGCAAAAAATGAAAGAAATGCCTGGATGTTCTATCAAAAATATGATCTTTCAATTCCATGGCAAATCAATATTAATATTAATAATGCGCGCCTCGCAATATAAGTTTCTTCCACTCATTGATTTTGGAAATATTTTGTTTTTATTTTTCAAAACAACAAATACATACACAAAATTGGCAGAAGTCGGGTACACTTAGAAAAAAATTGTTATCAGCTGGGAGCTCTACATTACCTTTTTATTGTACCATGGTAAGAGCTGCATATAGTTCCGAATGTTTCTTTGGCGGAGTATTTCCTGTGAACTAGTTCGTTTGTCGTTAATTCTAATATGAATTAAACAATTCCACTGCAGATTCTAGAGCAGAGAGAACGTTTGCACTACCTTATGCTATTCCCATATTTTCAGCTTTATGGAAAAACTTATGGCGTTATACAAACGACATATATGTATACTTGAATGTTAATAGTTAAACAGCTGAAAGGATTTCGCCGCACTTCCTTTCAAAGAATTTTCTCATGGTAGACCAAAGAAGGTAATGCCATGCAATCATATGTATGCAATTTGACAACATCTCATTATCAAATATATAATATATATGTATATATATATATATATATATATATATATATATATATATATATATATATATATATATATATATATATATATATATATATATATATATATATATATATATATATATATATATATATATATATATATATATATATTAACTCTAGTTTAGTAAAAACTCTTCAATTTTTACGAAATTTTTTCCAATGGTATTTTTCCCTGATCCCGGGAAACTATTTTTTCTTGGGGGCGGACCTGGGACCTCAGATTTTTGACCCGAAAGTCCGGGTTCAACACCCCGACTAGACCCGGATCCAATTATCTGATATAGGCATATAGATATCGTTGGAAAGCTTATGAAAATACCTATCCAACAAGTGGTCACATGATGGGACAACAAAATTGATGCCAAATTATAGCTGACACTCTTACCTTTCCAAAATGCTACAATGTGTGCTAATACCTTTTTCGGGTCCAGAGATATGGGTTTTTCCATCTGCATAACCCGATTCTAACCAGTTCATTAAAATGATGTTTTCAATAAAAAAGGGTTTATTTCGCGTAGCAGTCGTCGGAATAACAAAAGTTTTGGCCGGGGCTTGAGATTTTCTCCTCTGGGTACGTCCGACACCGGCTAACGCGAACAAAAGGTTTCTAAATTCGACACTTTTTGTAAATATGCTACAATTTGTGCTAATACATACCCAGAGGAGAAAATTTCCATAAGCTTTCAATCGATCCATATTGTAAGTCCCACCATAAGTTGAACCGGAATTTGAAATCGAGTATGAATAGTCGAGTACTCGGTTTCACCCAAGTCCATAGTCGCGTTCGAGTTTCAAAACTTTGAGTACTAAAGGTCCATTATTCGATTAATCAGAAGTCGACTTACCTATCCCTAGCATAGCAAACATAAACAAACAATCATAGCACAGCAAGCAGTTTAAAAACAAATTGTAATAAATTCATTTTGATGCTATAGCTGGCATTTGGTTATGGAATACAATTTTATTGATGATTACGAACATATCAATTCCGAAGTGGAGTACATATTGGAAAATGTGTTGAGCGAGGATACGTTACAAAGCTCAAGTCCAGAATCGAAGCAATTAGTGGATTTGTTTAATACACTTTTATTAAACAAATGCTCATGCAAAGAATGTAATAATTATTTGTGCACTCATGGATGTTCCTATGAGCCCGATTTGGAATCTAAGGAGCTCATGATTTCAAGGGATAATTTTAGTGATTTATTGTACGAGTGCACGTCCCTTTGTTCCTGCAAAACAAAAACCTGTTGCAATAGATTGGTGCAATATGGGCCCAGAAAAGATTTAAAAATAATATTTTCTAAGAAATATCAATCTTATGGAATCATTACTACCAGAGATATCCCAAGGGGGGCCTTCATTTGTGAATACGCCGGTGAGCTTCTTACAAGGGAAGAGGCAATGAAACGTATACACCTAAGTCTGTTTTTACACGGTCTTTTTGTACACGGTTTTGATATAACACGGTTTGAAAATTGAATATTTTTAATTTAGTTACACGATTTTATTCAATTTAGCACGATTTGAAATTGTATGTACTTAAATTTTTTGTCAAATTTAATTTTTGCGAAGTATGTTCATATCACAAAAAAGTATTTATGAAAGAAAAAAGTCTGAAACCATCGATAGTTTGCGAACACTAGCTTAAAGATTTAAGTGAATTCCCCTTTAGCGCGTACAAACAATTTTTACTGGTCAAAGCAAATGTGAATAGCACTATGTGCATACAATAAAATTTACTGGTCAGAGCAATTGAAACGTGTTAATATTTTGTGAACTGTTAATGCAATAAGACGTGTTTGGTAAAGAAAAAAATAAAAATTCTTGTTTTTCACTAATTTTAATAGGTTTTAGAGATTAGGAACAAATCACCCATTTTTGTATAAGATCAATGTCTTTTTTACACGGTTTTTTACACGGCTTCTTCTGGAACCAATCTACCGTGTAGGTGTATATGAAAACAAAAAACAAGGTCGAATGAATTATGTGCTCTGCTTAAAGGAGAGTCTTAATGGTCCCCATCTTGATGTAACAAACAACGGGGGATTTACAATAATTGTGGACCCGGCCAAAAGAGGAAATATTGGGCGATATTTAAATCATAGCTGCAATCCGAATTGTCAGATATTTAGTGTACGAGTAGATTCGCCAATACCAAAAATAGGTAATTACCTGTCAACCTACCTGTCAACATAACTTTTGACCAAGCACTTTGAACAGGTCAGGAACAAATCTAGCTTAATAAAAACTCTCGGATGTTTTTTAATTTCTTTTTTGGGGAGGTAGGTATTTGTACCCGGATGACGGATATCAAAAAAAAAAATCGATAAAGTTTTCATTGTTACAAATGTTAGAATATGTCTTTATCTTCTTCGGATACAGAGATAATAGTATAACAATTAAATTCATTAACAACTTTTAAAACTTTTTATGTAGGTTACCTTTGGTCGTGGCTTACGATTTCCCCTTTGTGTATGTCCAAAACCGGATACGGGAACCAAAGTTTTTCTAAATTTGATACTGTTTTAAGTAAAATTGTTACTTTTTTAAGGAGCGGGCGTTGACTGGGACTTTTCGGTCCCATTTGGACTTTTGGGGGTTTTTATTTAAAATCCGGGTCCAAAAAATTGCTAATTTTGATATAACTTCGGGATCATTTTTAAATAATTTGACCACTTTTTGGAAAGGTCTACATCGGTTTAATAGATCCGCTTCTGATCCAGTATGCGACTACTGGGTTAAATATGTCCCTAAGGAAAAATATTTTTCTGTAATCAGGGTACAAATATGGTACAATGAAATCAAGGTTAGCCGCAGCTACCAATCTATTTCAAATTTTTTATTTGCTAGATTTAACATCTCTAATGTTGCTGTGTATTCTTTTCAATTATATGAAAATTTTTTAGGAAATATCCAAATTCAGGTGTAACCACAATGCTTATACAACGTATGTATTATATTAAGATGTATTTAGAACATATCTCGCCTCACATCAAAACATATATGTCGGTAACATATATTATTAAAGTCGGAAAATCGTTTACAAACAAGGGAAAAAGTACAGGCACAAGATGAATTTCTGGCAGAATATCCTCAAATAGTACTAAATGTGTCCTGCCTATTAATTAGGAAGCAATCAGCAATAATAATGTATTCAAGTTGGTGAGTGACAGGATCAAACGATTTACTGAGATCTGTATAGATTGTATTAGTTTGCTTACAATTGATAAAGCCCTTCACAATTTTGGATATGAACTGAATAAGATTTGTGATAGTGTAAAATCTCGTCCGAAAATCATGTTAGTACGGACATCAAAAAGGAATGGACTTCATATAAAATTATATCAGTTTTAAATTTTTCACATAGCTTTGGAATTGCACTTAATTTTTCAATATCGATATAATTGGATAAATCAGGTAAAATACCTGATTTATGAATTGGAATTAAAAAAAAGACAGAAAGAAAGGGTACTTAAAAAAAATATTAATATGCTTCGTACACCATCAAGGCCTGCACGTTTAATTGGTTATAAACAGCGCAAACCATTTAATATATTAGTACCAAGAAAATATGGAATATTTACTTGATGAAGTTTGCAGCAAAATTTGTAGTCAGATGGGCCTTCTAACTCATTCTTACTGTCAGAATGCTTGAAACTGAATTCCTAAGTCGACTGCTAGATAAAAGGTAATAGGACGACATGCATTTGAATGAAATTCCTAGAGAGTAATGAGAGAGTTTTGATCATTCAATTTCTTCTTATAATGCCCGTTACTCCCATCAGTAAATGAGGTGAACTTCTATCAGCACGAAAGCCGCACTAGAAACCACTTAATAAATTATTTGCGTTTATATAATTCAATAATAGGCGTTTCAGAAAAAATACAGCTTGGGTTTTCATGTATTAGCATCTAACATCATGTAGATGTTCATACACTGAATTAAATTAGGAAAAAGAACTACTATGGAAAAATAATTTTTTTTAATTGTTATTTATCTTCGATAGCAACATTTTGGGATATTTTCCGGATGAACACAATGGAGCAGCAGGTCTTCCAGTGAATTAGTTGTTACAAAGCAACAGCGCATTCTTTAACTTTAGTTGTATTTCAAATTCTAATTTAAGGAATATTTTCCATATGCAGTGACGACAATCCAAATTCATATGTATTCAATTCTTTCAATTTTTTTTTTACATTTTTACAGGAATTTTTGCCAAACGTTTCATTAAATCAGGGGAAGAACTGTGTTTTCACTATAATGAAGGGAGGAAGTGCTCACCACAATCAAGTTTTGAAGATCGTATACTATGTCTATGTAAATCTGAAGTATGCGAAAGCTTTTTACCCAACGCGGACATATAAACACAGATCTGAAACATGAACGGTTTAGTATGTTAGCAACAACGTATATACCCTAGCTGTTATGCCTTTTAGTTTGAGTATTTAACATTTGAATGAAAATAAAAAAATTGAATGAAATTGAATTTTATAGCATTTTTTTGCATGACAAATATATATATATATATATATATATATATATATATATATATATATATATATATATATATATATAATTTTACCATGCTGTAAGTCCCACCCATGGTAGAAAAATTTTGGAATTGAAAATGTTGAATGGAAAATTATTTAAATTTGTAAAAATTGTTGAAAAACGCGAATTATAATAGCCTCCGAATGACGTAGTATAAGAAACCATATAAAAAATCCACTTATATTCGAAAAAACATTTAAATTTTTTTGACATGTCAATGCTCCCAAGCGTTGATGCATCTACCTGTATTCTTCTGCCATGGTCCCACCATAAGTTGAACCGGAATTTGAAATCGAGTATGAATAGTCGAGTACTCGGTTTCACCCAAGTCCATAGTCGTGTTCGAGTTTCAAACCTTTGAGTACTAAAGGTCCATTATTCGATTAATCAGAAGTCGACTTACCTATCCCTAGCATAGCAAACATAAACAAACAATTACAGCACAGCAAGCAGTTTAAAAACAAATTGTACAATTGTACAACAATCATAGCACAGCAAGCAGTTTAAAAACAAATTGTAACAAATTCATTTTGATGCTATAGCTGGCATTTGGTTATGGAAAACAATTTTATTGATGATTACGAACATATCAATTCCGAAGTGGAGTACATATTGGAAAATGTGTTGAGCGAGGATACGTTACAAAGCTCAAGTCCAGAATCGAAGCAATTAGTGGATTTGTTTAATACACTTTTATTAAACAAATGCTCATGCAAAGAATGTAATAATTATTTGTGCACTCATGGATGTTCCTATGAGCCCGATTTGGAATCTAAGGAGCTCGTGATTTCAAGGGATAATTTTAGTGATTTATTGTACGAGTGCACTCCCCTTTGTTCCTGCAAAACAAAAACCTGTTGCAATAGATTGGTGCAATATGGGCCCAGAAAAGATTTAAAAATAATATTTTCTAAGAAATATCAATCTTATGGAATCATTACTACCAGAGATATCCCAAGGGGGGCCTTCATTTGTGAATACGCCGGTGAGCTTCTTACAAGGGAAGAGGCAATGAAACGTATATATGAAAACAAAAAACAAGGTCGAATGAATTATGTGCTCTGCTTAAAGGAGAGTCTTAATGGTCCCCATCTTGATGTAACAAACAACGGGGGATTTACAATAATTGTGGACCCGGCCAAAAGAGGAAATATTGGGCTATATTTAAATCATAGCTGCAATCCGAATTGTCAGATATTTAGTGTACGAGTAGATTCGCCAATACCAAATATAGGTAATTACCCAAAATACCTGTCAACATAACTTTTGACCAAGCACTTTGAACAGGTCAGGAACAAATCTAGCTTAGTAAAAACTCTCGGATGTTTTTTAATTTCTTTTTTGGGGAGGTAGGTATTTGTACCCCGATGCCGGTTAAAACATCTTCATTTTCTTGGGTGGACGTACCCGGGTAAACGGATATCAAAAAAAATCGATAAAGTTTTCATTGTTACAAATGTTAGATTATGTCTTTATCTTCCTCGGATACAGAGATAATAGTATAACAATTAAATTCACTAACCAACTTTTTATGTAGGTTACCTTTGGTCGTGGCTTAGGATTTCCCCTTTGTGTATGTCCAAAACCGGATACGGGAACCAAAGTTTTTCTAAATTTGATACTGTTTTAAGTAAAATTGTTACTTTTTTAAGGAGCGGGCGTTGACTGGGACTTTTCGGTCCCATTTGGACTTTTGGGGGTTTTTATTTAAAATCCGGGTCCAAAAAATTACTAATTTTGATATAACTTCGGGATCATTTTTAAATAATTTGACCACTTTTTGGAAAGGTCTACATCTGTTTAATAGATCCGTTTCTGATCCAATATGCGACTACTGTGTTAAATATGTCCCCCAGGAAAAATATTTTTCTGTAATCAGGGTACAAATATGGTACAATGAAATCAAGGTTAGCCGCAGCTACCAATCTATTTCAAATTTTTTATTTGCTAGATTTAACATCTCTAATGTTGCTGTGTATATGTGTGTATTCTTTTCAATTATATGAAAATTTTTAGGAAATATCCAAATTCAGGTGTAACCACAATGCTTATACAACGTATGTATTATATTAAGATGTATTTAGAACATATCTCGCCTCACACCAAAACATATATATCGGTAACATATATTACCATCAAGGCCTGCACGTTTAATTGGGTATAAACAGCGCAAACCATTTAATATATATTAGTACCAAGAAAATATGGAATATTTACTTGATGAAGTTTGCAGCAAAATTTGTAGTCAGATGGGCCTTCTAACTCATTCTTACTGTCAGAATGCTTGAAACTGAATTCCTAAGTCGACTGCTAGATAAAAGGTAATAGGACGACATGCATTTGAATGAAATTCCTAGAGAGTAATGAGAGAGTTTTGATCATTCAATTTCTTCTTATAATGCCCGTTACTCCCATCAGTAAATGAGGTGAACTTCTATCAGCACGAAAGCCGCACTAGAAACCACTTAATAAATTATTTGCGTTTATATAATTCAATAATAGGCGTTTCAGAAAAAATACAGCTTGGGTTTTCATGTATTAGCATCTAACATCATGTAGATGTTCATACACTGAATTAAATTAGGAAAAAGAACTACTATGGAAAAATAATTTTTTTTAATTGTTATTTATCTTCGATAGCAACATTTTGGGATATTTTCCGGATGAACACAATGGAGCAGCAGGTCTTCCAGTGAATTAGTTGTTAAAAAGCAACAGCGCATTCTTTAACTTTAGTTGTATTTCAAATTCTAATTTAAGGAATATTTTCCATATGCAGTGACGACAATCCAAATTCATATGTATTCAATTCTTTCAATTTTTTTTTTACATTTTTACAGGAATTTTTGCCAAACGTTTCATTAAATCAGGGGAAGAACTGTGTTTTCACTATAATGAAGGGAGGAAGTGCTCACCACAATCAAGTTTTGAAGATCGTATACTATGTCTATGTAAATCTGAAGTATGCGAAAGCTTTTTACCCAACGCGGACATATAAACACAGATCTGAAACATGAACGGTTTAGTATGTTAGCAACAACGTATATACCCTAGCTGTTATGCCTTTTAGTTTGAGTATTTAACATTTTAATGAAAATAAAAAAATTGAATGAAATGGAATTTTATAGCATTTTTTTGCATGACAAATATATATATATATATATATATATATATATATATATATATATATATATATATATATATATATATAATTTTACCATGCTGTAAGTCCCACCCATGGTAGAAAAATATAGGTAGACGCGTCGACACAGCTGCTGGGACAATGAACTGTCAAACCAATTTTGGAATTGAAAATCTTGAATGGAAAATTATTTAAATTTGTAAAAATTGTTGAAAAACGCGAATTATAATAGCCTCCGAATGATGCTAGGAACACAATTGGAGCGAACGACGAATTTCGCCCTACGCGGCGACAAAATGAGCCGCGAAAATTCGTCGTATGGAACACAATACCGACGAAATTATAAAACAGCTGATGAAGTTGTTTACTTTTTGCTCATTTGTTGACTACAATGAATTATACAAGAACACATAATTCTTTACGTTCTCTATTATAATTTCACTTATGTCCATTTCTCTATTATAAATTCACTGATATCCATCTTCACTCAGGCGCAAGTACACAAATAAATAAACAAATTAATTATGTTTTTTTTATACGAGTAACAGATAGTAGAGTGACCATAACAAATTTTAAAGTAAAAAGTAACTTTATTTACTACAACACATAAAATTCGTACAAGTATGGCCACCTTGTACTGTTTTGTTCGCCGGTCGCCGGCGTATGAAATAGAAATAAAGCTAATTGAGTTCGCGGCGACCGACGAAATTTTCGCCGGTGCCGTGATTGTGTGCACTTCCATATACACATATGTGTTTTATTTTTGACGACGAACATACGCCGCGAAAAAATTCGTCGTTCGCTCCAATTGTGTTCCTAGCATGACGTAGTATAAGAAACCATATAAAAAATCCACTTATATTCGAAAAAACATTTAAATTTTTTTGACATGTCAATGCTCCCAAGCGTTGATGCATCTACCTGTATTCTTCTGCCATGGTCCCACCATATGCTAGGAACACAATTGGAGCGAACGACGAATTTCGCCCTACGCGGCGACAAAATGAGCCGCGAAAATTCGTCGTATGGAACACAATACCGACGAAATTATAAAACAGCTGATGAAGTTGTTTACTTTTTGCTCATTTGTTGACTACAATGAATTATACAAGAACACATGATTCTTTACGTTCTCTATTATAATTTCACTTATGTCCATCTTCTCTATTATAAATTCACTGATATCCATCTTCACTCAGGCGCAAGTACTCAAATAAATAAACAAATTAATTATGTTTTTTTTTATACGAGTAACAGATATTAGAGTGACCATAACAAATTTTAAAGTAAAAAGTAACTTTATTTACTAAAACACATAAAATTCGTACAAGTATGGCCACCTTGTACTGTTTTGTTCGCTGGTCGCCGGCGTATGAAATAGAAATAAAGCTAATTGAGTTCGCGGCGACCGACGAAATTTTCGCCGGTGCCGTGATTGTGTGCACTTCCATATACACATATGTGTTTTATTTTTGACGACGAACATACGCCGCGAAAAAATTCGTCGTTCGCTCCAATTGTGTTCCTAGCAATAAGTTGAACCGGAATTTGAAATCGAGTATGAATAGTCGAGTACTCGGTTTCACCCAAGTCCATAGTCGTGTTCGAGTTTCAAACCTTTGAGTACTAAAGGTCCATTATTCGATTAATCAGAAGTCGACTTACCTATCCCTAGCATAGCAAACATAAACAAACAATCACAGCACAGCAAGCAGTTTAAAAACAAATTGTACAATTGTACAACAATCATAGCACAGCAAGCAGTTTAAAAACAAATTTGTTACAAATTCATTTTGATGCTATAGCTGGCATTTGGTTATGGAAAACAATTTTATTGATGATTACGAACATATCAATTCCGAAGTGGAGTACATATTGGAAAATGTGTTGAGCGAGGATACGTTACAAAGCTCAAGTCCAGAATCGAAGCAATTAGTGGATTTGTTTAATACACTTTTATTAAACAAATGCTCATGCAAAGAATGTAATAATTATTTGTGCACTCATGGATGTTCCTATGAGCCCGATTTGGAATCTAAGGAGCTCGTGATTTCAAGGGATAATTTTAGTGATTTATTGTACGAGTGCACGTCCCTTTGTTCCTGCAAAACAAAAACCTGTTGCAATAGATTGGTGCAATATGGGCCCAGAAAAGATTTAAAAATAATATTTTCTAAGAAATATCAATCTTATGGAATCATTACTACCAGAGATATCCCAAGGGGGGCCTTCATTTGTGAATACGCCGGTGAGCTTCTTACAAGGGAAGAGGCAATGAAACGTATATATGAAAACAAAAAACAAGGTCGAATGAATTATGTGCTCTGCTTAAAGGAGAGTCTTAATGGTCCCCATCTTGATGTAACAAACAACGGGGGATTTACAATAATTGTGGACCCGGCCAAAAGAGGAAATATTGGGCGATATTTAAATCATAGCTGCAATCCGAATTGTCAGATATTTAGTGTACGAGTAGATTCGCCAATACCAAAAATAGGTAATTACCCAAAATACCTGTCAACATAACTTTTGACCAAGCACTTTGAACAGGTCAGGAACAAATCTAGCTTAGTAAAAACTCTCGGATGTTTTTTAATTTCTTTTTTGGGGAGGTAGGTATTTGTACCCCGATGCCGGTTAAAACATCTTCATTTTCTTGGGTGGACGTACCCGGGTAAACGGATATCAAAAAAAAATCGATAAAGTTTTCATTGTTACAAATGTTAGATTATGTCTTTATCTTCCTCGGATACAGAGATAATAGTATAACAATTAAATTCACTAACCAACTTTTTATGTAGGTTACCTTTGGTCGTGGCTTAGGATTTCCCCTTTGTGTATGTCCAAAACCGGATACGGGAACCAAAGTTTTTCTAAATTTGATACTGTTTTAAGTAAAATTGTTACTTTTTTAAGGAGCGGGCGTTGACTGGGACTTTTCGGTCCCATTTGGACTTTTGGGGGTTTTTATTTAAAATCCGGGTCCAAAAAATTACTAATTTTGATATAACTTCGGGATCATTTTTAAATAATTTGACCACTTTTTGGAAAGGTCTACATCTGTTTAATAGATCCGTTTCTGATCCAATATGCGACTACTGTGTTAAATATGTCCCCCAGGAAAAATATTTTTCTGTAATCAGGGTACAAATATGGTACAATGAAATCAAGGTTAGCCGCAGCTACCAATCTATTTCAAATTTTTTATTTGCTAGATTTAACATCTCTAATGTTGCTGTGTATATGTGTGTATTCTTTTCAATTATATGAAAATTTTTTAGGAAATATCCAAATTCAGGTGTAACCACAATGCTTATACAACGTATGTATTATATTAAGATGTATTTAGAACATATCTCGCCTCACACCAAAACATATATATCGGTAACATATATTACCATCAAGGCCTGCACGTTTAATTGGGTATAAACAGCGCAAACCATTTAATATATATTAGTACCAAGAAAATATGGAATATTTACTTGATGAAGTTTGCAGCAAAATGTGTAGTCAGATGGGCCTTCTAACTCATTCTTACTGTCAGAATGCTTGAAACTGAATTCCTAAGTCGACTGCTAGATAAAAGGTAATAGGACGACATGCATTTGAATGAAATTCCTAGAGAGTAATGAGAGAGTTTTGATCATTCAATTTCTTCTTATAATGCCCGTTACTCCCATCAGTAAATGAGGTGAACTTCTATCAGCACGAAAGCCGCACTAGAAACCACTTAATAAATTATTTGCGTTTATATAATTCAATAATAGGCGTTTCAGAAAAAATACAGCTTGGGTTTTCATGTATTAGCATCTAACATCATGTAGATGTTCATACACTGAATTAAATTAGGAAAAAGAACTACTATGGAAAAATAATTTTTTTTTAATTGTTATTTATCTTCGTTAGCAACATTTTGGGATATTTTCCGGATGAACACAATGGACCAGCAGGTCTTCCACTGAAGTAGTTGTTACAAAGCAACAGCGCATTCTTTAACTTTAGTTGCATTTCAAATTCTAATTTAAGGAATATTTTCTATATGCAGTGACGACAATCCAAATTCATATGCATTCAATTCTTTCAATTTTTTTTTACATTTTTACAGGAATTTTTGCCAAACGTTTCATTAAATCAGGGGAAGAGCTGTGTTTTCACTATAATGAAGGGAGGAAGTGCTCACCACAATCAAGTTTTGAAGATCGTATACTATGTCTATGTAAATCTGAAGTATGCGAAAACTTTTTACCCAACGCGGACATATAAACACAGATCTGAGACATGAACGGTTTAGTATGTTAGCAACAACGTTTATACCCTAGCTGTTATGCCTTTTAGTTTGAGTATTTAACATTTTAACGAAAATAATAAAATACGGATTTTCAACGGATACTCTGGCACTTCTGGGCTAAGAAAATCATGTAAGGTACTAATATGTACTACTAGCAGCAACCAGCGTTGTATGAAATGGAATTTTATAGCATTTTTTTACATGACTTATAGCCTGTTCAGCAAACTTATTTTTTTTCCAATTGCAAGACAAATGGCAGACAAATGGGATTTTCGGTTTTCGTACGTAAGTAATCAAAAAGAGCTTTTTTATATGCTCAACTAACTCCAAAACAAACAAAACGAAATGCCAAAGTAGACAATCAAAAATATCGAACGTTTTTTCGCTAATTGTAAACAAAGTGAAATACTGTTTGAAGATGGATATTTCACACAAAAGGTATGGTTCATTTCATTCGCTGTGCTGTGTCGATCCCAGCAGGTGCGCTTCTTCGCTATATTATCATGACCTGACAGACTACTAAATCAGGAAAATCTCTTGTTGGTCCATTTCAAGCCCTAAAGGTTCTTATTCTGACCCTAACCCTGACTCAATGCAAAATTTGGTGAGGTTTGCGTCATAATTGTGACCTGTAGCGTGATTACAAATAAATCGACCCAGTTCGGCGAGATAAATAGATACATATGTAAAATCGTGGGTCAAGAACCAATATTTCGAGGTTTGTGGCATCACCTAAACTCTGGCGGATTAGGTTGATACTTCCGCCACCCCCATTTACACTTTCATTTAAAATGGAAAATCTAAAAACGGCGCCCAGTCCACATTGCAATTAAGGGAATTATGACCTTTTTTCGGTCATAGTCCCAATAATAAAGTGGAGACTATGACCGTCTGCTGTGAGGACTACATAAAAAAATATTAAACGTAGTAAACTTGGGTTCGCCTAAGCCGATGCCGGACATTCCGGGAGGTGAAAGTCTTTTGACATACACTTTATTATGGGGGTTACGTCTGCTACTTTCAGGGGCTTACGACCTTTTTTTCATGGACATGGTCCCCATTCCATTATGGGGGTTTGGTCATAATCCCCAAAAAGTTGCGAACATAGTCCCTATAATAATGGACAGTCCAAAACGACTGGGTGTGCGGAAAAATTGACGTTTTCTCCTCCGAGTATGCCCCGCACCGGCTATCACGAATCAAAGATTTAAAAAAATAATAATTTTTGTAAGTAGTCCACACAACAAACGGTTATACTCCCCATGGGGATTGTGTCCGTTTTGGAAGCGGACATAATCCCCACATTATTATGGGGGTTACGACCAAAATCAAACCGGACATAATTCCCATAATTATAATGGGGATCATGACCGTGCCAACGGACGCAATCATTTTTTTTTTAAATATGTCTTAAAAAAAGTTCTGTGAACAGGCTATTAATCTGTTTATAGCGACTACGTTTAGGACAGATTTCTTAGTAGTTTGTTACTAGGACGCGTGTCTGCTCAAGATTTCATTTAATTTGTTCCATATCCACAAATATACAAACATGAGTCTGTGTCAGTTTCGTTAAAATTCAGAGCAGATCCCCAGACTGCGCATTCCAATGAGTTTTTATTTTAAATACACATTTGAGTTGAATTATCTTTGGATCAAAGGATAATTAGCAACATGATTAAATGAATATCAGCAGATAATCAATAGAAATATTAGTGAAATACGTACTAATAATTACCTTCGCCTTTATAAAGCAAAAACTTCAAATTTATTTAGGACTTTAATAATATAAATGCATTTTCTTTAGTTATAGTTTAACATATGAGATTATATACTGAGTTTTGTAAGAAAACATATAAATATTAATAGAATATTTGTTTCTTGTAATTGTACATACACATTAGGTAGGTACTAAGCAAAAATATAAAAGTATATGGTATAAAAATAATAATATTCAATTTCATTTTAACATTAATACGTAGATAAAAACGAGATGGCGATTGAAAACTTTGTGTCAGCCTTAAAAGCGATTCTTCTCGTAATCGTTGCGCTAGTTTTCTGTAAAAAATACAAATATCCAATAATCAAAGGAATACATTTTATGAAAAGGTGTCAGATTCTTACTCAGCAATTTGGAAGCTTCGTCGTATTTGTCCGCAACAGCGTCTTTTAGCTTTTCTAGGTTGTCTTTGAGATCATCACTGTGATCCCCGTCATGGTAGTATACAAAGTAGACTACAACCCCGACAATTATTATAACCACAAGGAATGTACTTATTATCGACAAAAGAACGCCCAAGGCACAATTCAAGCAGCTGCAATAAATAATAATATTAGTTCAGCCCATAAAAACATATTTTTTATATAAATATATATTTATTTATACGAAATGTAGTAAACGTCGAAAACGTCATATACCTGTATAAAACGTAAAAAAGTATAAAACAGCATATGCTTCTTAAATATTATTGATAAACGTTTAGGTCGTAGTGAAACCTTGCCGATCATAATGAAGATCGTTTCCTTTTGTAAATGTCCCAAATCTGGCAAAGTTAGATTAGAAAACTTAAAACCTAACGCTAGATTTTTGTTCTATAAAAATATGAAATGAAAAGTATTTTCTTTAAAACATTTTTCAATTACCCGCCTTTATTAAATTTTTAATTTCAGATTTTTATAGAACAGGAATTTAGCACTTATGTTTTGTTGTTGCAAATTGCTAAACTTAAGGCCGTTGTTCTTTTCATTACTACTTCACTCCAGCATTTAAATGTGAATAAATCTTTTGTGACTCGTACCATCGCTCATTACCGTGATATTGGTAGCGTAGCCCGACGTCAAGGAAGCGGACGGAAGAAAACAGCAACATCAACAGAAATGGTTCGGAAAGTAAGACGCGACTTGATCGAAACCCGCGTCGCAGTGGCCGAAAAATGACTCGTGAGCTGAACATATCGCAATATTCCGTTCGGCAAATATTGAAAAATGAGCTTGGGGTAAAGCCATTGAAATTCCAAAAAGTGCAAGAACTTACACCGCAACAGAATTCTTTCTGTTCTTTCTCAAAAGAGCTAAAGAGTTTGCTTCGCTTGGCCGAAAGTGGTAAACTGCCGAATTTGGGTTTCTCCGATGAGAAAACATTCGTTGTCCAGCATTTTGTAAACAAACAAAATGATCGTGTTTACTTGCCAAAACTGAAAATGTGCACCTTCGGTTGGTCACCAGAACTCAAGCGCAGGCCATGGTGATGGTGAGGGCCGCCATAAGAGTCGATGGTCGCTCTCCGCTCGTATTAATCGACCGTGGCATCAGAATATATGCCGAAAAGTATGGCGAAAATATTCTGGAGGGTGTATTAAATTCTTGGGCACGCAAACATTTTGGCCGCAGACCTTGGACATTCCAACAGGACTCAGCGTCATCGCACTCAGCACGCGCCACCCAAGTTTGGTTACAAAATGAGGTTCCTCGCTTCAATTCCAGCGCACATGGACACCAAAATCTGCGGATACCAATCCGTTGGACTATCGTGTCTGGAGTATTTTGGAAAGGTTGGCACTAAAAATATCAAACCTCAAGCAAGCGCTTCGCAGGGAATGGGCCAAAATACCGCAGAGCAACATTCTCGCAGCGTGCGACGGCGAGTTCGGCGAGATAAATAGATACATATGTAAAATCGTAGGTCAAGAACCAATATTTCGAGGTTTGTGGCATCACCTAAACTCTGGCGGATTAGGTTGATACTTCCGCCACCCCCATTTACACTTTCATTTAAAATGGAAAATCTAAAAACGGCGCCCAGTCCACATTGCAATTAAGGGAATTATGACCTTTTTTCGGTCATAGTCCCAATAATAAAGTGGAGACTATGACCGTCTGCTGTGAGGACTACATAAAAAAATATTAAACGTAGTAAACTTGGGTTCGCCTAAGCCGATGCCGGACATTCCGGGAGGTGAAAGTCTTTTGACATACACTTTATTATGGGGGTTACGTCTGCTACTTTCAGGGGCTTACGACCTTTTTTTCATGGACATAGTCCCCATTCCATTATGGGGGTTTGGTCATAATCCCCAAAAAGTTGCGAACATAGTCCCTATAATAATGGACAGTCCAAAACGACTGGGTGTGCGGAAAAATTGACGTTTTCTCCTCCGAGTATGCCCCGCACCGGCTATCACGAATCAAAGATTTAAAAAAATAATAATTTTTGTAAGTAGTCCACACAACAAACGGTTATACTCCCCATGGGGATTGTGTCCGTTTTGGAAGCGGACATAATCCCCACATTATTATGGGGGTTACGACCAAAATCAAACCGGACATAATTCCCATAATTATAATGGGGATCATGACCGTGCCAACGGACGCAATCATTTTTTTTTTAAATATGTCTTAAAAAAAGTTCTGTGAACAGGCTATTAATCTGTTTATAGCGACTACGTTTAGGACAGATTTCTTAGTAGTTTGTTACTAGGACGCGTGTCTGCTCAAGATTTCATTTAATTTGTTCCATATCCACAAATATACAAACATGAGTCTGTGTCAGTTTCGTTAAAATTCAGAGCAGATCCCCAGACTGCGCATTCCAATGAGTTTTTATTTTAAATACACATTTGAGTTGAATTATCTTTGGATCAAAGGATAATTAGCAACATGATTAAATGAATATCAGCAGATAATAAAGAGTTTAAATCAATAGAAATATTAGTGAAATACGTACTAATAATTACCTTCGCCTTTATAAAGCAAAAACTTCAAATTTATTTAGGACTTTAATAATATAAATGCATTTTCTTTAGTTATAGTTTAACATATGAGATTATATACTGAGTTTTGTAAGAAAACATATAAATATTAATAGAATATTTGTTTCTTGTAATTGTACATACACATTAGGTAGGTACTAAGCAAAAATATAAAAGTATATGGTATAAAAATAATAATATTCAATTTCATTTTAACATTAATACGTAGATAAAAACGAGATGGCGATTGAAAACTTTGTGTCAGCCTTAAAAGCGATTCTTCTCGTAATCGTTGCGCTAGTTTTCTGTAAAAAATACAAATATCCAATAATCAAAGGAATACATTTTATGAAAAGGTGTCAGATTCTTACTCAGCAATTTGGAAGCTTCGTCGTATTTGTCCGCAACAGCGTCTTTTAGCTTTTCTAGGTTGTCTTTGAGATCATCACTGTGATCCCCGTCATGGTAGTATACAAAGTAGACTACAACCCCGACAATTATTATAACCACAAGGAATGTACTTATTATCGACAAAAGAACGCCCAAGGCACAATTCAAGCAGCTGCAATAAATAATAATATTAGTTCAGCCCATAAAAACATATTTTTTATATAAATATATATTTATTTATACGAAATGTAGTAAACGTCGAAAACGTCATATACCTGTATAAAACGTAAAAAAGTATAAAACAGCATATGCTTCTTAAATATTATTGATAAACGTTTAGGTCGTAGTGAAACCTTGCCGATCATAATGAAGATCGTTTCCTTTTGTAAATGTCCCAAATCTGGCAAAGTTAGATTAGAGAACTTAAAACCTAACGCTAGATTTTTGTTCTATAAAAATATGAAATGAAAAGTATTTTCTTTAAAACATTTTTCAATTACCCGCCTTTATTAAATTTTTAATTTCAGATTTTTATAGAACAGGAATTTAGCACTTATGTTTTGTTGTTGCAAATAGCTAAACTTAAGGCCGTTGTTCTTTTCATTACTACTTCACTCCAGCATTTAAATGTGAATAAATCTTTTGTGACTCGTACCATCGCTCATTACCGTGATATTGGTAGCGTAGCCCGACGTCAAGGAAGCGGACGGAAGAAAACAGCAACATCAACAGAAATGGTTCGGAAAGTAAGACGCGACTTGATCGAAACCCGCGTCGCAGTGGCCGAAAAATGACTCGTGAGCTGAACATATCGCAATATTCCGTTCGGCAAATATTGAAAAATGAGCTTGGGGTAAAGCCATTGAAATTCCAAAAAGTGCAAGAACTTACACCGCAACAGAATTCTTTCTGTTCTTTCTCAAAAGAGCTAAAGAGTTTGCTTCGCTTGGCCGAAAGTGGTAAACTGCCGAATTTGGGTTTCTCCGATGAGAAAACATTCGTTGTCCAGCATTTTGTAAACAAACAAAATGATCGTGTTTACTTGCCAAAACTGAAAATGTGCACCTTCGGTTGGTCACCAGAACTCAAGCGCAGGCCATGGTGATGGTGAGGGCCGCCATAAGAGTCGATGGTCGCTCTCCGCTCGTATTAATCGACCGTGGCATCAGAATATATGCCGAAAAGTATGGCGAAAATATTCTGGAGGGTGTATTAAATTCTTGGGCACGCAAACATTTTGGCCGCAGACCTTGGACATTCCAACAGGACTCAGCGTCATCGCACTCAGCACGCGCCACCCAAGTTTGGTTACAAAATGAGGTTCCTCGCTTCAATTCCAGCGCACATGGACACCAAAATCTGCGGATACCAATCCGTTGGACTATCGTGTCTGGAGTTGGCACTAAAAATATCAAACCTCAAGCAAGCGCTTCGCAGGGAATGGGCCAAAATACCGCAGAGCAACATTCTCGCAGCGTGCGACGGTTTCATTGGCCGTTTAAAGGCCTTGATTCGTGCCAAAGGTGACCAACTGAAGCAAATCTTATTTGAAAATTTGATGCTATTTCCGACATTTTTTGCTTTAATTCAATAAAATTAAAAAAAATGTAAAAATTATGGCGTTTGTCTTTGTTGCAGTTTTTTTTTTATCTTATTACGGTATAACAGTCGATATTCGATATTTTGATGATTTCTGCTATTTATTCACGGATTTGTTTAAAAATTGGTATTTATAGTTCATAATGGGTTCTAGCCCGGTGGCAGAACATTGAATATTTAGTTCCAAGTTTTCCTATAGCGCACATAATGATACCCACCGATATTCGGTATTTTGATAATCCTAGTGACATTTACGCACATAATTGTTTCAAATTTGGTATTTAGAAGATTTGATAGATAGATAGATTTGATAGATTTTTAGCCAAATCGATTGGAAATTTGTTAGTAATAGTTGAAATCATGAGGTACCTTCACATGTGCGCTACTCCGTAACATTGGCCTACATTAAACATTTTCCTCGAAGTGGTTTTCTACCTCCTTAGAAACCAAGATGCTAAATAAGGGCAAAATCAATTGAAAAATTTGGCCAAGACCCGGGAAATAGCTAAAATCAGGGAGCACCTTCATATGATGTTTTGCTAGGATGGGTTTTTCTTACTAAGAACTCAATTCCAAAAATTTGTCGACATTAGTATGAAAAATGTGGCTAACAAATAAAAAATACTTGAAATCGGGATATACCCTTAAGTGGGTGCTATACCGCAACGTTGACCGATACGATCCATATCGTATCAAATTTGAAAGCTCTACTTAAATATTGCGAAATATAGAACAACATATTTGAGACCCTTTTGGTATGAATAAGGCTATATAATGGACCATAAAAATAAAACATCCGCCCAAATATTGCATTTTTAGTCCTCATTTGACGGATTATTACCATATGAAAGAAGAAGGTTTAGGAGTTCGTATCTTACAGCAGAAGCGCGATGTAGGTCCTCAGATTTTAATTCTTGTCAGGAAAGATCAGTATTTAACATCGTATTGTGCTCTAATTTCTTTTCCAATGTCTTTCATTCAGAATTTAAAAAAAAACTAAAATTTTTTTAAGTGAGTTTTTTTTTTTTGATTTTATCCTTTTCTGCCAAGAGACCATTCCGAATGGGCTATCATTTTGAAATTTGATTCCATTGAAAATTTTTTCTCGATTTTTTTTCCCAATTTTAGAATTTTTTCGAATTTTCTATTTTCTATCGCAAATTTTGCGAAGTTTAGAGAAAAATATTTGATGTCCTTTGTGTATAGTTAGGGCTATATAATGGGCCGTAAAAAGTATGGCAATTTGCATTTTCAAAAAAATTTCAATAAAGTTAATCAAATTGAAAAAAAAAACCGTTTGAACACGTTATTATTTTTTTATATCTTATCCTCTTCTGAATAACACGTATATTTCCACTTACCCAATAAATTCAAAAAATCTATAAACACCAGTTTTGTCCGTTGTCGCTTTATACTACCCGAAAAATACTACACATTACATTAGAATTCAAAAACAAACTGCCACACTCGGAGACCTTTGGTCCTTTGTATTCATCCTAAGAAAAATAGTTTTTGGTGATAGGAGAGACAGAGAAAAGAGGGTTTATAGATAGTAAAGTTAGCATTATGGTCTATGTTTGGAAAGAAGGTTAGAGTTTCTATCTTCCACCTGCCGGATAGCCCGTCTTTTGTTGGATAACATGGGGCATCTACATAATAGGTGTTCAATCGTCTCTAACTTCACACAGTCTACAGTTGTCAGGAACACTGTTATCCCATCTTGAAATCATATATCTTATACTGCAGGGGCCATTTAGTATGCTAACGATTCTTAATTCATCTGGGTTACTGGGTTCTTAATTCGCCTGTATAAAAACCAAAACAAACCGACCAGAGGAGGATCCCCACCAGTGCAGGTGTCCCTATCAGTTATCTTAATGTCAATATACTTGAAGTCGAAAATGGTGGGCATGTAATCACTAATTATATTTCCTTCACCATGTATATTCCGACTTATTTTTGCAAATTGGGGAGTATTCTTGAGATCTCCGGTTATAAGTAAATAAGGACGCGGTCCTCTGTACTGTGGCTAGTTTGGACACGAGCGTTTTTGATTCAATCGCATGCCACCAGACGTGACACACATAGGTCATACACAACGTGTAGACAACTGTGAGGTACATCCAGAGTACGACTTGTGGTGTAAGCCCCTAACTCTTCCCTACGACATTTCTACATGAATAGAGCACAATGAGGTCCTTTCCGTACGCCTCTCGATGTTCTTGCTCCAGAGACCCACTCTCTTCTCCTTCTATTTCGAGTGCTCCTGCCTTGAACGTGTGTGCTTGTAGGTGCGACGTTGGTTTAATAATTTTTCTTAAATATATCATGGTCGTCGTTGTAACAATAGGAGTTACAAATAGAGCATTGCATAAATTTGGTTTTATGTGGCTTACAATAAATATCCCATATCCAAGAAATCTAACAACAACAGAATTTAAACGTATGTATTGAGTACAACAATTTATCCAGGATGATGTCATGACAATATACGGGAAGAAATGTTTCGGTTGCTTGGCATTTATTTGTTTCTGTAATCGTAAAAGCAATGGGATAACTTGGTATGGGTAAATAAAATCATCCCCTACTAACGAGCAATTCCTAATAAATTGTTCTGATTATTAGGGGAAGAATATAAGAAATAAATGACAAGATGTATATTCAAACAAATGACGCGCACAGTCTACATAAAAGTTTCATAATACCGATGTCGATGAGTTTATGAAAACACTACTTCACATAGTCGGCATGCTCTGACGTATTCAAAAAGAACAAAAGAAAATTCCAGCCCACTCCCCATTTTGGTCATGAAATATGTTTTATTGTTAGAATATTGGCGCCAAAATATTTACGCTGTCTCTTTATCTTAGCTCACTTTATTGTCATGTCCGTCTCGGCGTTTGTGTTTGTTTCCTTAAGTCCTACAAAAATATGACGATGAATATCAATTGTTGGCTTGTTCTTTGACTTTGTCATTGTTTAAAATTCCTTTGTTTAACACTATATGCCAATTTTTTAAGCAACAGGATATCAGTAAATGTAAGAAAACATGCAAAATATTACACGGGGACTTTTATTCTCCAATAGCATTATTGCAGTAAACTCACACCACAGTCAAAATTTCTCTCTCATTTCGGACTTTTTTACAGAACTTTTACTTAAAAACTCCACATTCAGTAGTTTTCTAACTATTGTTACATGGTAGCTAATAAAAAGAAAAAACATATGTGAAGTAATGTTAGTGACAGAAATATATGCCAAAATCCTTGGTCCAGGTTGATTATGATATTTCATTTGGTTCTTCAAAGCGTATTTCATTAATCTCTCTCTTTTAATATTGTAAAAAAATATTAATTAATTTTGATTTTTAAATATTAAATTTTCCCTGAGGTTGCTTATTGAAATATGTAAATCGATGTTAACGTTTCCATACGAGAGACACTAATATCTGCTCGAGATTGGTAATAATCTTTATAGAGTGGTTTATAAATCTATTTTCGTGTTAAGATCCTTATTAATTTTGACAAAATTTACTGATTTTCTTTTGTCTATTACCATATTTTATGCAGTTGAAAATATTTGCTTCGATACTGAAAATTGAGTTGACATAAACGTCATTATAAATAAAAAAAACCAGAAATACTTCATTTGATCCGAATTTTAAGAATAATTAAACGAGTATTGTACATTTGCTTTATTTCTGAAAAATTTGGTTTTCTATAACAACATTGTTGCTTTTGTAGTATTAATAATATAAATAATAAATTTATAAGCTTTTGTTAAAAACAATGGTATCTCATAATGTATTTCTTCGAATGTCGAAATAATGCCTAAAAATCAGGTCTGCAAACCACTTGTCGATTTGGGTCGGTTCGGTTAAGTGGATCACACTACCTTTAAAACAGGGCTCAGTTTTTGAAATGGGGTTTCAGGCGGCCCGGGCCGTGGTTTTGGCTCGATTCAGTTTTATATGACAACATTTTGACAAATTCATTAAATTAGTCGGTGTGGCGAAGCCTCCGAGCAATTTTCATATTTATAGAATAAGTAAGTATATTTTTAATTTTATGATTTTAACTGTTACATTACGACACAAATTACTAATTTGGAGCCACAACTTGATGAACCGAACAATTTTTTTTAAAAATTAAAATGAGTAGAGAAATTTAACTATGGTTGCTAAAACAAACATGCATATATTTACTTCAATCTGTAAATATTTGAGAGCCAGATTAAATACAAAGATTGCATATACAAACAGTAAAATTAGAATTTTATCTTATATTCCGTCATGAAAGATAAGCAACATTTTTGAGTTGAATATATTTGTCCAACCACAGACCTATACTTTTAGAAAATGTTTTAGAGTACGCAATACGGCGAATGACTTATTGGATGTATTTGCTATTTATACCCTACAACACTATGTGTTATAAGTTTGATTGGGCCAAAAATTATGTAACACGTCGAAATATCGAGCTCCTATCTCGCCGAGCTGAGTCGATCTAGTTATGTATGTCCGCCCATCCGCCCGACTGTCCATGTTAATTTGCAATTACGTTACAGGTCGTAATTATGGCTCGATGCTCACGAAATTGAAAATGGAAGTGGAGATAGGGCCGGAATAGAAGCCTATTGTTTTTGGAGATGATCGTATAATATTAAGGGGTTTAAATGGACCAAAAACATAAAAAATCCTTATTTTGCAGAGGCAGAGGCCTGCCAATTTGTACGGCCATCGGACAATATTTAGCGAGTAAAAAAGTATAACTTTTCCACTAAACCTCGTATATTTTTAATCCCTGCCAAATCACAAATACATTAAAAGGTCACTTCTGACCATTACTGTGATGCTGATAGTCAATATTCGGATATATAGCGAAAAAGGTACAATCGATATGTATAAGAAATAGATCTTAGTTATTCTGCTTATACGACAAACAAAAACAGCTAGACTGATTTTCACAATTCTCTTCAATTCGGAATGGTCTCTTACCAGAAAAGGATAAAATCTATGAAAAGCAGGTAAAAATATGTCAATATTTTTTGATACATTTTTTTCAATTTTGCCCTATTTTTTTTGCATGCGATTTTTTTAATTTGACTTACAATTTTGAATTGTAAGTTTTCTCAAGTTTTTCTACACCCTGCAACACTATGTGTTGAGCGTATTATATACAATTATTGTCCAGTCCTTTTCAAATACCAGAATATTCCATTTGCGTCGTTGCAATTTCAAGTTGCGCCGGTCCGAGCTACATTGTGGATTACTATTTGCATTAGCAGTGTCTGATTTAGCATATTTTCTGTCGTTTAGCATTTCTATAACTTCTGGCAACAGTGATCGTCACCTGTACGTTAACAAATTTTCAAATTGCGTGAAATAAGGGGAATTCACTTTTATTTATGGGGCTATATGTGCGTACATATGTAAATGAATTTAATTTTTGTTATGATTTTTCTTAATTTGTTTTGATTTTTCTTTATAATAATTATAAACATTTTTGAAGTAAATGGAATAAATAAAAATGTATTCATACTTGTTTTTTTTATCAAAAATATAAAATTATTTGCTTTGTTTTGAATATTTTCCCCAGTAAATTAAATTACAGTGCATTTTGTATATGTATAGAAAACGGTGATTCGATTTGCGTCGTTTTGAAGTGGCGTTGCGATTTTCCGGTCCCCATTAACCACGCAAGTCGAGGCTCTAGTGCATTTAGTTGTAAAATGGACCACAACTTTAGTGTGAAATGTGCGTAAATATTAGGCAAAAGTCACTATGAAAAAGCTAAGGGTAACGGTAACATCTGGGCAGGGCTCTATGACATCATTTTGTAAGTGAAAGCTTCCGAATTCGATTCTGAAATAAGGAGGCTTTCAACATATTGTAGTGTTGTAGGGTATCACATGGTCGGCCCCGCACTACTATAGCCTAAGCGTACTTGTTTTTATATGAAGTACATAGGTATTAAATAAAGTTTTTTACATTACAAGCGATTTATATAAAATATTATTTTCACCTTCACAGTTCTGTAGGAATTTAATATTCGGGAAGAGAATGATGGCGGATCGATCTAAAAGTGTTACTACAGGTACCTCTGGGTCCTGAGTATAATGATATACCTTTTTTCTTGGGAAGTCAAAATTAATAAATTGTTCCTTAAAAATCTGGATGTAGCATCCAATTTGATGGGAGACTTGGGACCAGATTTTTTCCCTAACAAATGTGCTGAGCACATATATGCCCCGTTTTTTTTTTTAAATAATTGCAAAGGAGATTTGAAATATTCCATATCTTTATTACAAATCCTATTTAGTCATGAATAGGTCTTTATGGCGATGTCTACAATAGTATCCTCTTAACACAAATCTCAAAAGTGGCACATTATAAATATTCATTTTTTCAGTTCGCATTCACATTAAGCAAATAAATAATACACTCACCAACATGCAATATTCTGACCCAAACATTTGCACATCTTGTTAAAATTCGTACTTCCTGTTTCCTCAAATAGATACAAGTTCGTTGTAAGTAAACGCTAACGCTTAATTAATTTTCAAGACAGAAAGCAAGAGACACCGTGGCTAACCGCAAATACAGAATAAACAATACTAAATGAAATGAGCGAAAATGCAGAGAGGTTAAGTAGCTCACTAACATGCCACAGTTGCAAGAAGTGGGAGGTGTATACTTCTGTTTAAATGGGAGCGTAAAACGTATATCGTATCTTTACGACCCAACAACAAAAATGGTACGGAGTAACACTAGGACATGCTATAGTTGCAAGAAGTTGGTGGCAGTTTTTTTAAGGAGTCGCACAGAAAACATAATTTTTCAATACAAAGACGGTCCATGAAGGATTTAAAACAAGTTAAAAAACAGGTATCCAGGCATACCATTCCGGTGAATAACGTCGCTAATATCATAAAAATACCGAATATTTGGAGCTACAGTTATATGTGGGCAATACAAAGACGTGGACCTGCATAGACAATCATAGGCTTTAGACCCATCACGAACTTCTAATACGAAATTCGAAACAATTCCGGCGAACAACGTCGCTAAAATCGTCAAAATACCGAATATCGGGAGGAATTGATATATGGGCGCTATACTAAGATATGGACATCCAGGTCCTTCTTAGTCGCTATTATACCTATAAAATGTCATTCTGCGAGAACTATAAGTGTAATATCTGTGCTTACGATATATCAAGTATCCCAGAAAGAGGAGAGGGTGTTGACGAAGAGCTTTGCATGGACAAAATATTTGAGAGATTTAGTTTGGCGCTCAACCCAAATTTTTGAGAGTTATGTCGCAACGGACTCATGAATGCATCTCTCCAAAGAATTCACATAAAACAATCTGGAATTTCAACTTATTTGGAATACTAGTAAATCTGTACGAGTATTACACTTCTAAATTATGGGCGATGTCCGACCGTTCACTAATTTGCATGCTTGATGTATCCCTCCGCTGTATTAAACTTTTTATTTTCATACCTTCCGCCGTAGTATGAATGGTACAATAATGCCAATGAGAAGGTTTAGGTTTATTTTTTTGCGAATAGGAAGCCAAGGTGGATTTAATAAGGCGTAATTGACAATCATATGGCTTTTAACTATTTTATACTCGACAAAATAGTATGGAGGGTCTATTAAGTTTGTTATTCCGTTTGTAACACCTCGAAATATACATTTTAAATCCTACAAAGTATATATAATTTTGATCAGCATAAAATTCTATGTCGATTTAGCCATGTCCGTCCGTCTGTGGAAATCACTCTAGCTTCCGAATGAAGTAGGTTGATAAAATTATACTCAAATGTATATTATGTCTGCCCGACTTTTGGTATAGAAAATGGGCAATGTAGGTCCACAT
Source organism: Musca domestica (assembly GCF_030504385.1). Classification (NCBI taxonomy): domain Eukaryota; kingdom Metazoa; phylum Arthropoda; class Insecta; order Diptera; family Muscidae; genus Musca; species Musca domestica. The sequence continues at coordinate 12,843,489 of NW_026712328.1, read as the reverse complement.
CTTCGTATAGCCCCCTCCCGATATTCGGTTCTTTGTTGACTTTCGCACTGTATTAACCGGAATTATTTCAAATATGGTATTTGAAGCTCGTAATGGATACTACAGATTATGACAGAAAATTGTCTGTGCAGGTCCACGTCTTCGTATGGCCCTCATATAACGGTACCTCCTGAGATTCGGTATTTTGACGATTTTAGCGACATTATTCTCCGGAATTGTTTTAAATTGTTTACTTGATGTTCGTAATAGATACTACAACATATGACAGAAAATTTTCTGTGCACGTCCACGTCTTCGTATAGCCCTCATATAACGGTACCTCCCGATATTCGGTATTTTGATGATTTTAGCGACATTATTCACCGAATTTTTTATTTAAATTTGGTATTTGAAGTTCGTAACGGATACTACAGCTAGTGGTACAATATGGAGGTAGAACAGCTTCGTAAAACTGCAGAGCAACAGCCCTGAGGCTATGTCCACTTTCTGTCAGATTTATTCAATTATTTTGACATTTTTCATTTATTTGACATTTTTTCGTTAAATTTTAAATAAGTCAAATAGCGAGAAAGGTGAAAGAAATGCCTGCATGTTCTCTCAAAAATATGTTCCATCTTTCAATTCCGTGGTTAATATCATAAATGCGCGCCCCGCAATTAAGGTTTCTTCCAACCATTGATTCAGAAAAAAATGTAATCAGCTGCTACCTCATTTTTCTTGTTGTTGTGCCATTATTCGTTATTATTTGTTCCAAACAGTTACCCGAAACGTTTGTTTTGTAATTTATTTGTAATGTGTTAGTTGTTGTAGTTTATGCACGCACCTTTTAAATACACCTTGTGTTGTGCTAAAGCCATGACAGAAGATTACAGGTAGTCGCATCAACGCAGCTGCTGGGACAATGAACTGTCAAAACAATTTTGGAGTTGAAATTTTTGAATTATTAAAATGTGTAACAATTGTTGAAAAATGCATATCATTGCAACCTCCACAATGTATCGTATAAAAAGACATATAAAAATCTGCTTACTTTTGAATAAAACATCCCTGAAATTTTTACATATCAATGTTTCTTAGTGTTGATGCATCTACCTGCATTCTTATGTAGATACCACACTGGACTTAAAATAAATTCGGTCATGAGAATATCTATTTTTGTAGGGAAATTCTGGTTGAAGAAATCCGTATTAAGTAGCAAAACCTGATAATGTGGGTTAATACATATAAAGTTTTGTGTACAAGGAGAACGACAAAGAAGAGTGCGAGAGTGTGTACGTAGACCAACAAAATGACATAAAACATATATAAATGAAGAAACCAAAAAATAACATTGTCGCAAAACAAGTAAAAAAGCAGCTATAAAAATCGTTATTTAGGGCTATACGAAGACGTTTTGTGTCATAGCCTGTAGTGACTGTTCCGAACTTTATATACAACATTTGAAATATATATATATATATATATATATATATATATATATATATATATATATATATATATATATATATATATATATATATATATATATATATATATATATATATATATACTCACAAGGAACTCCTTTTGTGGATTTTAAGACTATTCCATTGAAAAATGTGACCGTTAAATGGGGGATATACCATACAGAGTGAGATAAAAAACTGCAACAAAGTCAAACGCCACAATTTTTAAATTTTTTTAATTTTATCAAATGAAAGCAAAAAATGTCGGAAATAGCATCAAATTTTAGAATAAGTTAAGATTTGTTCGAATTTGTCACCTTTGGTACGAATTATGCCCTTCAAACGTCCAATGAAACTGTCACACTCTGCCCGAATGTTGCTCTGCGGTATTTTGGCCCACTCCCGGCGAAACACTTGCTTGAGATCGACACTTTGGTATTTATACCCTACACCACATAGTGGTAAGGGTATTATGTCTTTGTGCATTTGTTTGTAACATGGAGAAGGAAACGAGATAGACCCATAGTTACTTTTGAGAACCTTCATAGAATCACTTTCTGAGTCGATTTATGTATGTCAGTCCGTCTGTCCGTCCGTCTGTCCATGTATTCTTGTGAACAAAATGCAGGTCGCATTTATTATCCGATTGAGATAAAATTTTCCAAACACTATTTTTTTGGCCCAAGGACGAACCCTATTGAAATTGGTGAGAATCGGATCAAATTTAGATATAGCTCCCATATATATCTTCATCCGATTTCGGGTTAAATGTGCACCAAATGTCCACTATCAGTCCAAATTACCTGAATTTTGGCACACCCAACCGAGTTCGGCCTAGAAGCAAGTATATCAAATTTGGAGAAAATCGGTTCAGATATAGCTATAGCTCCCATATATATATTTTATCCGATTTGATCTTTAAGTCCCTCACATTCCTACTATGCACTCCACAACCGTGATATTTGGTACCAGGTATTAGATGGAGCACAGAAATAGCTGTTTTAAATTTTATCGAAATCGGTTCAGATTTGGATATAGCTTCCATATATATCTTCATCCGATTTCGGGCTAATTGGCCACCAAATGGCCAATATCAGCCCAAATGGCCCGAATTTTGGCACATGTGACCGAGATAAGCCTTAAAGAAAACGCAACAAATTTGGAGAAAATCGGTTCAGATATAGCTATAGCTCCCATATATATATTTTATCCGATTTGGTGTTTAAGCCTCTCACATTCGTAATATGCACTCCACAAGAATGATATTTGGTACCAGATAAAAGATACAGCCCAGAAATAGCTGTTTGTAATTTTATTGAAATCGGTTCAGATTTGGATATAGCTCCCATATATATCTTCACCCGATTTCGGGTTAATTGTGCACAAAATGACCGATATAAGTCCAAATGGACTGAATTTTAGTACATCGGACCAAATTCAGCCTAGAAGCAAGTATATCAAATTTATTGAAAATCGGTTCAGATATAGATTTGGCAACCATATATATGTTTCATCCGATTTAGTGTTTTAGTCCCTTACATTCGTAATATTCACTCCACAACCGTGATATTTGGTACCAGGTATCAGATGGAGCACAGGAATAGCTGTTTTAAATTTTACCGAAATCGGTTCAGATTTGGATATCGCTCCCATATATATCTTCATCCGATTTCGGGTGATTGACCACCAAATGGTCGTAATAGCATCAATTTTGGCAAATCCGACCGAAACCAGCTTAGAAGCAAGTACACCAATTTTAGTAAAAATCGGTTCAGATATAGCTATAGCTCCCATATATATCTTCATCCGATTTCGTTGTGCATCAAATGGCCAATATCAGCCCAAATGGCATGAATAAGACCGAATTCGGTTTAGAAGCTAAAATTTGGAGAAACCCGGTTCAGAGATAGCTATAGTTCGTAAAATGCACGATAGAATTAGATAGATTTTGATTTTGTACCAAATATCTCATAGAGCTCTGAAATGCCCTGTATAAACCTTTTTATGAGTGCTCTACTAAATATGCATAGTGGTGTAGGGTATCATATAGTCGGCCCCGCCCGACTTTTGAGCTTTCCTTACTGGTTTTAATAAGGATTGACATTTTGGTTTGTTTCGTCAATAACCGAAATGAGAAAATTTTGTGTGGACCAATTAGAAGTACCTGAAATATGTTATTATTCGCCAAGAAATACTTTATTACAAAGAATGTTTTTTCACATATCGGAAAAATCGCGCGTGCCTTTTCGTTGGAAATTGTTTCATTATTGTTGTAATTTTTGTGGTAGAACAATTTTGTATGACACACTATTCAACATCCCCTTTTATTGGTCATTACATGTTATGACGATGGGTTTGAGTCTGACCGACATGACGAGACATCGAGCATTTGGTTGGATGTCACGTACTGTTATGCGTTTGATCAAACAGGGCACAACATGACGAGCGTTTTCTCTCCATGGCATAAATAGCGAAAATTGTCACACTTGCAGCCCTTTAATGGCTACCGAGGCATAGAACAGGAAAGTATAATCTAATTTTATTCTAATGCTATGTTTACATTAGAACTTTTTGCAGGGTTAACCTACTTCAAGAGGATTTATTTGAAGTATAAGTAATGGATATGACAGTTTTAATCCAAATCCAGTGGGTTAACCCATTTATATGTAAACGTACTGTAACTTTGCAAATCCCAATATTCGTATCAGTGGTAGGTCAAGTATAAAAATGGTTCGCTCCATCAGGTACCTCCATCAGCTAAACATCTGGAACAACTCTTATAAAATGTATAATAAGTCTTCAAATTTCACATATTCCAATATTTAAATTAACAAATATCTGGTGTGAACATGGAATATAACGACTCACTTCTTCGGATCGGATGAAGATATATATGGGAGCGATATCCAAATCTGAACCGATTTCGGTAAAATTTAAAACAGCTATTCCTGTGCTCCATCTAATACCTGGTACCAAATATCACGGTTGTGGAGTGAATATTACGAATGTAAGGGACTAAAACACTAAATCGGATGAAACATATATATGGTTGCCAAATCTATATCTGAACCGATTTTCAATAAATTTGATATACTTGCTTCTATGCTGAATTTGGTCCGATGTACTAAAATTCAGTCCATTTGGACTTATATCGGTCATTTGGTGCACAATTAACCCGAAATCGGGTGAAGATATATATGGGAGCTATATCCAAATCTGAACCGATTTCAATAAAATTACAAACAGCTATTTCTGGGCTGTATCTTTTATCTGGTACCAAATATCATTCTTGTGGAGTGCATATTACGAATGTGAGAGGCTTAAACACCAAATCGGATAAAATATATATATGGGAGCTATAGCTATATCTGAACCGATTTTCTCCAAATTTGATATACTTGCTTCTAGGCCGAACTCGGTTGGGTGTGCCAAAATTCAGGTAATTTGGACTGATAGTGGACATTTGGTGCACATTTAACCCGAAATCGGATGAAGATATATATGGGAGCTATATCTAAATTTGATCCGATTCTCACCAATTTCAATAGGGTTCGTCCTTGGGCCAAAAAAATAGTGTTTGGAAAATTTTATCTCAATCGGATAATAAATGCGACCTGCATTTTGTTCACAAGAATACATGGACAGACGGACGGACGGACGGACGGACAGACGGACTGACATACATAAATCGACTCAGAAAGTGATTCTATGAAGGTTCTCAAAAGTAACTATGGGTCTATCTCGTTTCCTTCTCCATGTTACAAACAAATGCACAAAGACATAATACCCTTACCACTATGTGGTGTAGGGTATAAAAACTGATAAATTTTCTTAATATCTCTGCCCTCAACTACGTCATAAAGAATATTTTTTAATTATTGATTTCGTACTCACTTTTATATGTACGCCGTGTTTGTTACTTCAAAATTACAGCACACACAAAAACACATCCTCACCGTCGAAAGTAACACACACACACACACTCTCAATTTAAGCACACGTACACAAATGACACACAATTTGACGATGACACGGTTCGATGTCATCGTCGACACCCTGCATTTATGGAGAACACCATGCAAATATTCGAGTCTGCCATGCCACGATCGAACTTTAGATAATGGCACACATGAATCAAAATGGGGGATGTTGTTGGTTGTCATTGCCTATCAAATACATAGCACATGATTGAGTTGACAAAGTCAGTGTGTCGAAAAAAGCATAATTCTTACAATTCGTCTTGTGCAGGCCTTTAGTAGCCATATGGCTGAAGATATAAAAATACATAATTGTTTCAAGTTCTGAATTGTAACGTTTCGAAGTACTTTGCCATTTTTTTCTACCTTTTATTTAATTTCTTGATTTTGTCAAAATTCTGACAATTTGTTTTGCTAGATTCTTATTATCGATGCATAACCTATGGTTTAATTGCTGGTTGCTAAACAACGAACAATTGCGTAAGATTAAGAACAAAGATATTAGGCAGATATTTTCGAATGATTGCATATTAATAGTACAGAAAATACTGCCATCTATACTTCACTATACATTGGTCATATGTCTCAATAGACTTTATCGTAATGGTGTGTGTCTTGAGTTGTGGTTTTGTCGTATTATAGCAAAATCTTAAAACTGTAAATCAACCCATGAAAATATAAATTACGTTTTGTATTTTAAGAAATGGAGCTAGCCTATGCTCTTTCCGTATTATTGCGAATTAAACACACTATAAACCAATATTATTTCTAGCAAATGTTGTCTGTTGGCCTGAAATTTAAAGTATAGATGTAGATACATATGTTCGAGATATTTAAAATGGACTTACGACATTTTCTGACAGGAGAAAACAGATATTAAAACGCTGCATTTTACGGTTTTCATTCTATCATAGGAGGTGTTTTCATTTATTCCATCATTCTGTAACAACATTTTAAGTCATCCAACCTCTTTTGCGATAATTTTTAACTCGCAATAATACCGAAAAGGCTGATGGTTGTCCCATCTGGATAAGATGTTGCTATAATAAGATAAAAACATACCCATAACATAGCAAAAATTTCCAATGAGAAAAGTAATTAATTTAAAAATTGAAGTGTAGATGTCAGTATTTATTGCAGTATTACCATACACAACTTCTACAATATCTACCCAATATCTTTGTTCTTAGGCAATTTGTTCGAGACAATAAAGTAATTCGAAAGGGTATGAAAATAACTAAAATGTTCTAAATAAAGTGTAAAAGTTAAAACGGTGAAAGCTTGTTTGTAATGAACAAACTTGCATATAAAAGTGTACCAAAAGCATTAAATATTGTAACAGTAGTATTGGGAGATCGGACAGAACTAGATTAGATTAGATTGTTTCTTACACGTGGTCTTGGTTATTTAAAAAAAAATTATAGAAAGATATTCGAATATCCCACTGAAAGTGTACGAAATGAACTAAATGTTGTACCATAAGTATTAAGCGATCGGGTGAAGCTAGAGCTATGTATGTAGATTTGTACATTACAAACAAAAACGGCAGGGCTGTAAGAACGGCTTTGAACCGAATCGCTGTTTCTGTAAATAAACCTAACCGTGAGCCAGACCACCCGAAATCGAACCGGTCTGGGTCGTTTTAACAAGTTGGGCTGCAAAAATAAGGATTTTGGGACGTAATATTTTTTTATTAGTTCCATATAACATACAGTTAAAATCATATAATAAACCTGTAAGAATCTACTAGTTTAGCAATTTTTTCAATATTATAATGGAAACATCGGTTATCGTAGTAAAAAGTTTTACATTCTTGCAGTTCTGGAACTGAGCAATAATTAAATACAGGATGAGATGAAAAAACTGCAACCAACTTCAGACTACTGTCATTTCTAAGCCAAAGCTGTTAAAATTATTCCAGTGGCAGCTCATTATATTGTTTACTTGCGTACAAAATCATTTTGGTGAGGATTTTCCAGAAAAAAAGCTACTCGTGATGGAATTCACTCGTGACAACGAGCACATTAGTGTGAATAAATATTTTGTGTCTCGTACCATCACTCGTTACCGTGATACTGGTAGCGTAGCCCGACGTCAAGGAAGTGGACCGAAGAAAACAGCAACATCAACAGAAATGGTTCGAAAGGTAAAGAATCGACTTGATCGAAAACCGCCTCGCAGTGACCGAAAAATGGCTCGTGAGTTGAACATATCGCAATATTCCATTCGGCAAATATTGAAAAATGAGCTCGGGACAAAGCCATTGAAAGAGAACTTACACCGCAACGGAAAGAAAATAGACTCAAAAGATCTAAAAAGTTGCTTCGCTTGGCCGAAAGCGTTGAACTGTCGAATTTGGTTTTCTCCGATGAAAAAACATTCGTTGTTCAGCAGTTTGTAAACAAACAAAATGACAAATGATGTAAATGTGGTTGGCCACCAGAACTCAAGCCCCGGCCATGGTGATGGTGTGGAACGCCATAACAGCGGATGGTCGTTCTCCGCTCGCATTAATCGGCCGTGGCATCAGAATAAATGCCGAATATTATCGCGAAAATATTCTGGAGGGTGTATTAAAGCCTTGGTCACGCCAACATTTTGGCCGCAGACCTTACATGCGCCACACAAGAATGGTTTCAAATGAGGTTCCTCGCCAGCTAAAATCTAAAAGTGTTACTACGATAACCGTTTTTTTCCTTTATGATGCAAAATTAGTATATTTTTGCTGGTTCTGCAACAGTGCAGAAGTCAGCATCAACTTAAATGACAGAACTATCCTTTTTATGCAATTGTGATTTCGCCTGGATATGACTTTCAGTATTAAAAATATTCGCAATAAATTGAAATTTTGTTGTTACAAAATAGTCAGGCTTGATCCCAATATTGTTGTTTTTATAAAAACAACGTTTATTTATTGGTGGATAAAGATGGAAATGTTTACCAGAGGGTAATTCAGGAAAAACTTAGGTTTCGGAAAGAGCCACCAATCCTCATCAGTTCCCTTGGCTTTTGGGATATTCTCCCCAGGAGTTATATTAAAAATAACTCCTATGACAAAAAAAAAAAAAAAAAAAAAAAAAAAAATTACCCTAGAGCCGAGATCGTAAGCTCAATAGAAGAGGAAGCAAAGAATTAAATTAAACTAAAATTCGTTTAGAAAATCTCCTAAATCTTACAACCGCACTTATAAACATTTTCATCTCTCTCCACTTGTTATGCTTTCGTTTTACATGAAATAAAAAGAACAGTAATGGCTATTTAGCAACAACAAAATGCTACGGTATCCCGGTACGGTATGGACAGTAACGGACGAACTTGATGGGTCTAAGATCAGTATTTCGAGTTGTTACAAACTTTCAAACTAGTGCAGAAGTCGATTGGTCTGTTATAGTGTTAATGTAATATACAGGGTGAGATATAAAAACTGCAACAAAGTCAAACGCCATAATTTTTACTTTTTTTAATTTTATTGAATGAAAGCAAAAAATGTCGATAATAACATAAAATTTTAAAATAAGTTTAGATTTGTTCGAATTGGTCACCTTTGACATGAGCTATGGCCTTCAAACGGACAATGAAACCGTCACACTCTGCCCGAATGTTGCTCTGCGATATTTTGGCCCATTTCCGGCGAAGCGCTTGCTTGAGGTGATCGAAACTTTGGTATTGTTTAGTGCCAATCTTGCCACGGTAGATTAATACGAGGCGAGAGCGACCATAGGCTGTTATGGCGGACCACACCATCACCATGGCCGGCGCTTGAGTTCTGGTGGTCAGCCGAAGGTGCAAATTTTCAACTGACCTCTTTGGCAAATAATCACGATCACTTTGTTTGTTTACAAACTGCTGGATAACAAATGTTTTCTCATTGGAGAAAAGCAAATTCTGCAGTTCACTACTTTCGGCCAAGCGAAGCAACTCTTTAGCCCTTTTGAGTCTATTTTCTTTCAGTTGCGGTGTAAATTCTTGCACTTTTTGGAATTTCAATGGCTTTACCCCGAGCTCATTTTTCAATATTTGCGGAATGGAATATTGCGACATGATAATTGTCTCCCAATCAAACTTATAACACGTAGAGTATGAAATTTCAAAGATGACTTGAACAAAATGGGTTATGGCACGTTTAATCTTTAATCTTAAATAGTTTAAAAGTTCCATTATAGAACACTATACCACATCAAATATTCTGCGGACAAAGTTATTAATTTCGCTTTGGTGCATCAGTGATTTTGAAGAAATATCAGAATTTTAATCAAGAAATGTGAATAAATGTAAAGGTGCTTCACAAGAGTTGAAAAAACACAAGAGTCTTATTTTGAATATTATTGTAATTTTATTTATGTTTATACAGATGTACATATTGCGATTATATGATGGATTGATAACTTAATATTGTTTCATTCAATCACTTTTAACCTGCGTTTAACGATAATAGGTGATACATACTTTTATTCTACAACTACATACATACATATATATTTTTTTAATTAATTATTCTTACACTATGGACCATTATTGCAAGTTTCTGATAGTTTAAAGTACGAAGCTTTTGGACCATTAAATCAATTTTCATTCTTCTAACAGTTCCTTAAATAAATGTGTTTGTTTAGATGAAGGGAATGTTTCTTTCCTAATATATTTATTGGCCACAGCGGGTGTCCAGATACGAACTAATATTTTACAGCGAATTTAATTCAATCCAAGTTTTAGGATTGATTTAATATTTTCCAAAAAATGGATCAAAACTAATTTAGAACTACGTAAAAAGGAGATTCATTGTAATTGAAAAGCACATCACTGTTCGGCACACAGGCATTTCTATCATTATACAAATTGAAAGTTAAGTTTTGACATTTCAAGATAAAATACAATTTTGCAGAAGAACTTAAAATTACGTTGGCTTGAAAATGTGCGTGCATCTTAAAAACATATCATATGTCGCTCATATTCATGTTTTGACGAAAAATGTTCGTTATCCGGAATATACTCGGTTCTCACTATGAAATTTTCAGTTTGTCTGACACACACACACACACACACACACACACACACACACACACACCAAAAGGTGTTAACGTGAAACCCCGTGAGTGTAGTCGATACACTTGAGCTGCAGAAGTGAATGCCAGAAAAGGTTTGAAAATGTTGATGTTTAATTCAATTGTGATGTGACTTCTGGAACAGGATAAAGACGATTTCGCCTGGTCGCTTGACAAGTACACCTTTTTTTTGGCTTGACATTGCCATATTCTTTACAAAGGGGCAAATATATGTATGTCAACAGCAAGTTCGAATAATCGTATATGGTGAAGGGTACATAGCTCTGTCCCTGACTTCAATTAAACTTTAGAGAAATCTTATAGCAATGGACCTAATAGTCATTATATATGTGGAGTAGCATTTCGTACTGGCCGTATGTGGCTACATAGATCGGTATATACACAAATGGGATGCACTGGGATGAATTAATATTCGGTTGCCTTAAATATCTTACATACTATTTGAATGAGCACACATGTATGTATGTATACATAATCCTACAGACCTATAAATATAAATAAATGAACGCATGTTTGAACTAATGTAATAAGCTTGAAATATAGATGAGAGGAATACATCTTACAAATGGGATCGGGGTGGGGTGGCGTTTAAAATACAAATTACAAATGCCAACAATTTATAATTGGAATATCACATTGTGGTGCAACTTAATCAGTGATTTGTTGGGTTGGATTATCCTTATCCGGTCAGTAGGGAGGGGAGTCGCCACCTGAAGGGATTTTTTGAACGCGACTGACGTCATCATAGGCTATGGAGAATACACTTTTCTTTTCGGCAATGGGATTACGACGGCCCATACTGTTGAGGAGGGAGTTCATTGCAATACCTGAGTCCAAATCATCTTCGAGAGTTGCGGCATTGAGTTGTTTGTGTATTGATGTGGAGGAAGAATTTGTCGTTACTGTTGGCGCATGTGTAGAGTTGGGGTCTTCAATGTACAGATTGATTTTGGAAGCATTATTAACTTTAACTTCATTCTCTTTAATGGGCGACGGTTTGGGCTTTGTGTTTTTCGTATTGGTCTCTTAGTCGAGGAAAACGTTGGCGGGGTTTCGGGGTATATGTAGTGAGGTAATTTCGATGGTGGCACTGACACTTCGGGTGCATTTTCTCGTTCAAAACGATGCTCAGAGTGTTGAAGTAATGGATGGCTGGACTCTGCTTCGACACGTGGTTGCAACTGCTTATTCTTAACAATGTCCTCCTTAAGCATGCGAGCAGCCTTCGGTGGTGACTTTCGTGGAGCTGGTTCGGGTTTGAACTTGGGTTCTTCGTGTTGACTGGTGTCGGCCTGCTTAATGTGCAAACGAGTTCGCGACACCTTCTTCTCGCCAGCGTTTGGAACAACGGGTTTTTTACGCGTTGCTGGTGCTCCTTTGACTGATGATTCTGTAGATGTACGACCGCCAGCAGGAGGCTTCTTCTTATCATAATACCATTCCATGTACTTGGGTACGCTTCCGGCACGTGGTCTACTATGTGACGTTTCCTCATGCTCAAGTAAATCGTTTTCACTTTGTGTCACACGGCTGTCACGCACTTCAGTAGTTGATATAAGGGTTCCAATCTCGCCATTGGACTCATACTTTGTTATGGATACCCGGTTTTTCGGAGGTTCGGAACTAGTTTCTTTGCGTTTATTGAATTGCCGTTGGGAATTGGTACTGCCGCGGGAACTATCGCTGCGCGAAAGTCTGGGCTTTGCTTCCGGTCTACTATGACCTCGTTGGTCTGATGATGACACTGAATTGGTCTGACCATTGCCTTCGATTTTTGTGTTTTCGCCCACGTGGATTTCGAAACGGTGTTCATGTTGCGAGGACGGTTTTCGTCTCTCCGATTTGTGGCGGTGGGATGAATAGTCATTGGTTTTAATAACAATTTCTCCGGCATCTGAATCATTAGAAAAATCCACCTCATGTTGGTCGTAGTCGTCGTCGCCATCCGTATTTTCGTAATACTGTAGCTCTTCCATACGACGTTTTCGACTTTTTTGCTGTTCGCTTGAGCTATATTTCTCATCAAGGGAGTCAGATATTTCTATGAGGACATCGCGATTCAGGGGTTCATTTTTCGGGCGTGAAGAACTTTTCTTATTTACGCTTTCCTCAATCTTTAGACGCCGCAAGATGCTGGCCTTTGTGTCACCATTATTGCGCGGTGGTTTTTTTGGCGTTGGTTTCTTGCGGGCCTTATAGTATTCCTCATCGTCCTCCTCTTTAATTGGAGTTCTAATTTTGCGTTTCACCTCCTCCACCATTACAAGTCGCCTGCGGGGCTGGCTCCCATTACGATATTTATTACGCCGGCGTTGTTTCCTTCTTTTTATGCAGTACACAACACCGTCCGGACTGTTGGGGGAACTAAGTCGAATGTACTCGTAATCGTCGTCCTCAGACGCGGAATCATCGTTTTCACTGCGTGCTCTTCTCCTTAAAGTGCGTCCATGAACGTCGAAGGACCCTCTACGAACATGCTCGTCATATACCTCCGTTTGAGTCCCCATCTCACATTCAGTTTGAGTTGCTATTGCCATTGACTGTCCCGGTAGGCTTTGTGTCTCGAGCGCCACATCGTGATGTACGTAACGCGTTTCAATCTTCTCCTTTTCTAAGAGAATTTGCCGCAGCAGCTCGTTCTGGTGTTTAAGGGAATTTTCAAGTTCTTGCGTCAATGATTGGTTGGAGATGGCTGGCTGCATTTGATTTTGAAAGCCGTCCATGTGCAGGGTCGCAATGGAACCTTGGGCGGGTTGTGTGTGTATAACCTTGACCTCTGGCTCCGTTTGGGAGTAAACTATGCTGTTCGGCCCCGACTTACCCAGCGGAAAAGTGTCACCTTTCAGAGTTGAGTTCTGTTGGATTTCGTTCGGCATAGATTGGATGTACGTAGCACCTGGGACGATTTGGTAATGTTCGCGGATGATTTGCTTGCCATCAGGCTGTTCTTCTATAAAACGTCTCATCAGAATCTCCTTGCCGCTATTGTCAACCATAAGCAACTGCGGCTGTGACAAACTTGCATTTTTTAGCGGAACATTTACATATATATTGTCATCATCGGCTGCAGCCGCGCCGTCGCGGGTCTTATCCCTGGTCATAAGTTGCAGTATTTCAATGTTGCCATCTTTTATGAAAAATTCCCGTTTATTTTTTAGGCTGCTTCTGCCGGTATTGTAATCAATGTCGCTGCCTCTGTCAATTTCATGACGCCTCATGGAGTCGTCGTCAATGTGTTGTTGGCGTTGGGTCATCTCCTCGCTGTCGTAACGTTTGTGGTGTTGTCGATTTACCTTACTACGCCTGATGTGCTCGTGATCTTCATCAACCAGTTCGCGTTCATCTATAACATCTTCAATGTAGACATCACGATCATTAATAAGATTAGTTCTAGAATTATGGAAACTTAGATGAGTATCGTCTTTGGCTGCACGGGTATTCCTGAAATAAAAATGGGTCAGAAATAATCACTGTTAGTTGAAAGTAGTTCAAATGTAGCCCTAAACGCACTTTATTTTAACTCTTCTATGGTTCTCGTCAGCTGAACGTATGCGTCGCGTCTCCTCAGAATGGTTGCGAGCATCGCCTACGTCCGTGACATGAATGGCACCTATGTTTTCGTCAAACTGCTGGCGGCCATTGTGGAATTCCCAACGGGTAGGCTTCGTTCTAGGATCTGTCGGTTTGTCCGCGGACCAGGCCTCGCGCCTTCCCATCCATTCGGCGACCTTAAAGAAAAATTCAAGTAAAATGTAAATTTTAAATTTGTATTCCAACCAATTGCTTGTATATTCATGTTGTGTATTGAAAAGCCAAAAACCTGTGCAAAGTTAAGGGGTGCAAAATACATAGAAAGGAATGAAGACACAATGTATATCAACATGTTTTTTTTTTTTTTTGCAATACATGTCATTTGTAGAGACCATGGTATTTGAGAAAATTGTAAATTACAAAAATTTAAATTAAATTTCGAATAGATGCTTAGAAATGCCAGGGATGTTGGGCGAACGGCCCAATTGACGTATTAGACATCAAATTTTATTTTTACGGCTTTAAAGACTTCCGGCTAACGTATATAGAATTATTTGATGCGTGATTCTATTAATTATTAGGTATTATTTGAATTTTTTTTGCTTTAAATTTTACAAAACAGGTTTCAGAAAATGGGGTTACATTGCATAAATTGCGTCATTGGAGTATTCATGATGGAATTAAGAGAGTAACCTCATATAAAATAACCTTATCAAACCTAGAACTTTTGGCTTCCACTCTTTTATACATATATTTTGTTATAAGTATAATTTAAAATTAATGAATAAATTAAATAAGCTTATGCAGCTCTTCATTTCACGACATTATTTTAATTCAACCAATATTTTTACCAAACTTAGATCAAGTAATATCGGTTCTAAATATTACACAAAAGTACAAATTTAATGTTAAGCACGGGAAGTCAAGTGTGATGGTGACCTACACCTTTTAATCGTTACATATGACATCAGTGTACGATATTTTTCCATTTTAGAGCATCCCAATATTTGTACCTGTATTAGACCAGGTGTGAAAATGGGAAATATATGTCCAGTATTTTGTATAATGAGGTATATATCTGTTGGAATACCGATTTAAACTTTATATAAAATTGTTTCCAATTTGGTAATTGGAGTTCGTGATGCGTCTAAATTCTATGACTGAAAATTGACATAACAGTTCTATGACAGAAAATGCCATGGTTTAGTTTAGCCCCCATACTATAAGGGTACCTTCCAATATTTGATAGTTTGATGATTTATGAGGCATTGTTTAACGGAATTATTGGAAATTTCAAATTTGTAGGTCGCAATGCCAGATTTTTATACCCTACACCACATAGTGGTAAGGGAATTATGTCTTTATGCATTTGTTTGTAACATGGAGAAGGAAGCGAGATAGACCCATTGTTCTTTTTGATGATCTGCATAGAATTACATTCTTAGTCGATTTATGCATGTCCGTCCGTCTGTCTGCCCATGTATTTTTGTTAACAACGTACAGGTCGTATATATTACCTGATCCAGATGAAAATTTGCACAAGTCATTTGTTTGACCCAAGGACGAACCCTATTGAAATTGGAGAAAATCGATTTGTTATTTTCGTCCTCCACAGCCATAATATGCCCTCTGTTACTACGTCATTCGAGGAAATAAATCAAATAAACCTCAGAAATACCTTTGCCAAGTTTTATCGAGATCGATTCAGATTTGGATTTAGCCCCCATATATAGCTTCGTCTGATTTTCCTTTTATTGTGAACCAAACGTGTAATATTAGCCCAAATGGCACTCACGACCCAATTGAGCCTTGAAACAAGTATGTCAAATTTGGTGAAGATCGGTTCAGATAAAGCTAGAGCTCCCATATATATATTGTTCATTCGTTTTGTCATTTTTGTTCTCCACCGCCATAACTATGATATTCGGGGAAATATATTAAATACAGATCAGAAATACCTTTGCCAAATTTTATCAAGATCAGTTCAGATTTGGATATAGCTCTCATATGTATCTTTATCCGATTTCAAGTTATTTGTGTACCAAATGGGTTATATAAGACCGAATTGAAAAGGCACAAATGCCTCGAAAAAATTAGTAGAAATCGATTCAGATTCCTCTACTAAATATGCAAAGTGGGGTAGGGTATCATAAAGTCGACCCCCGACTTTAAGACTTTCTTTACTGGTTTTGTTTTAAATTTGGCATTTAGAGTTCCAAATGGGAATAATTTCCTATGACAGAAAATTACCCATGAAGGTCCCCCATATAATGGTACCTTCTGGTATTCGATATATTGAAAAGAGTAATCCTGCAACTTAGCAAGAAATGTTTTATTCAATTTCATGGTGAATTTTTTGTGATCCAGTAAAATCCAGCCACTCTCCGCAACACAGCTGTAAAAATATACATGCCTTTTTGCTTTTTAAACAGAGAATATACAGTATGATTTCGCAATGTTCGTTACCATATATAGATTTCAAATGCCAAATAAATTTGGTTAATTAAAGTCCACTAAGATTGAAATTCGCGGTACTTATTGATTATAATGATATTCAAAAGTATTGAACTTTTGCATTCGTAATTTATCATTTTAAATGTGTGACATTCGCCGGCCCACGCAGATCCCATAACAGGACCTCACTAGCGATTTTGAGAGTTGGGAAAAATTTGATGAAAAAAGAAATGCCGCTTTTAATTCTACCGGCAGCAATTTTAATTAAATGATGTATAGAATGTAAATGGATGATATCTATTCTCCATTTACTTGTTCATTTTAACACGAAAACTATCAAATCGAATTTAACAAATGTCAAATCAGTTTGGTTTTGTAGTTACCTTGTAGTATTTTTACCAGAAAAGAAAATTGTATTTTAAATTATAAAATGTATGTATTTTGCACACTCTATATATACACGTATATAAAAATAAAAGAATATGCTTGCAATTCATAATTTCTTGTGAAATTTCGCAAAACGGATTTGATTTTATTGTAATAATAGTGATCCGATTTCAACTGTGAACTTATGAATTACAAGTGCAAGATTTTAAAACTGAAGAGTGGTTGTTAATCTAGTTTCGATTTAGTGGAAAAAGTGTTAATTTTGTATTTTTCTTGTGTTAATACATTTGAAAGAAGCATAGACCCAGATACGAGCAATAAGGAAATCAAAATGAAAAACTCAATAAATTGTGCAGTAGACCAGTTGCTAATAACTACTTTGGCCGAAAACGTATGTGAGGAGAAAAATAAAACAGCGGTGGTGATAACATTCGACTGCAACTACGCTTTACAAATTACAATAAGTGATAGCCATAAGTGTATCTTAACTGCAGAGATTGATTTCGAAATCTACCTGAACAGATTTTGTTTGTTTTCCATTTGCCATTTCCCTATGCACTAGATGAACATCGTCTTCAGTTCTACTGATATTAACTATTCTTTTGCTACAAGAGATAAAAAGAGAGAATTAGAATAGCATGGATAAAATGTGAATAATGAACCATAGCTTACATATGTAGTAAGTACAAACAATGCACATATATAAATTTAAGAATATATATTATTAACGGGAGTGTCATATGTTGTTGTTGCTGTTTTAGTTTTGAATATATTTATCGGATTGTGTAACGAAATATTTATCTCCCTTCACCATGTGATGAACGAGCTCGTGTTCGTTTTAAACATTGCCATCTGTTTATCTGTCCAGACACAGCCATTTCAATTGCAAAATACCACAAATATAAACGTCCTTCGAATTTTCGAGAGAATTTGTAATCTATTTGCATTACTTAAAATTTTTCGTATTCGCTGGGCATTAATTATAAATCTTCTAGACGACCCAATGTTGTTTTTATATTTGTTTCCCATATCCTTTGAGTGCGTGATCCTACTCTCCAATCATTATACTAGATCGTCAGAAACTATAACGATACAGTGATATCACCATTAATACGGAAAACCCCCTTTATATACCCTCGATCATACTATGGAGGCTATATTAACATTGTTCTTCCGTCTCCAACTTCTCGAAATACTTATGTTGAACCCTACAAAGTATATTCATTCTTGATCAGCCTAAAATTCTTAAAAGAATTAACGCAATCTTTTGAGAGAATTGAAATATGGATGATATGAAAAAACTGCAACCAACTTCAGACTGTCAGCTGTCATTTCTAAGCCACTCGTACGACAGCTGTTAAAATTATTCCAGTGACAGCTCATTATATTGTTTACAAGCGTACAAAAGCACTTTGGTGAGAATTTTTCAGAAAAAAGTACTTCTTGATGGAATTCAAGCGGGAATTCTATCACAAGTGCCTATCGTTATGACACGCCAGCCTTTAAATGTGAATAAATCTTTTATAATGGTAGCGTATCCCGACGTCAAGGAAGTCGATGGAAGAAAACAGCAATATCAGCAGAAATGGTTCGAAAAGTAAAGAAGCGACTTGATCGAAACCCGCGTCGCAGTGACCGACAAATGGCTCGTGAGCTGAACATATCGGAACATTTCAAATTTCAAATAATTAAAAATGAACTCGGGGTAAAGCCATTGTAATTCCAAAACGTGCAAGAACTTACACTGCAACTGAAAGAAAATAGACTCAAAAGAGCTAAAGAGTTTATTCGCTTGGCCGAAAGTGGTGAACTGCCGAATTGGATTTTCTCCGATGGGAAAACATTCGTTGTCCAGCAGTTTGTAAACAAACAAAATGATCGCGTTTACTTGCCAAAGGGGTCAGCCGGAAATGTGCACCTTCGGTTGACCACCAGAACTTAAGCGCCGATGGTCGCTCTCCGCTCGTATAAATCGACCGTGGCATCAGAATAAATATCGAATATTATCGCGAAAATATTCTGGAGGGTGTATTAAAGCCTTGAGCATGCAAACATTTTGGTCGCAGACCTTGGACATTCCAACAGGACTCAGCACCATCGCAATCAGCACGCGCCACCCAAGAATGGTCACAAAATTAGGTTTTTCGTTTCATTTCCAGCGCACAATGGCCACCAAAATCTTCGGATACCAATCCGTTGGACTTTGTGCCTGGAGTATTTTGGAAAGCAAGGTTGGCACTAAAAAATACAAAGGTTTCGATAACCTCAAGCAAGCGCTTCGCCGAGAATGGGCCAAAATACCGCAGAGCAACATTCGGACAGCGTGTGATGGTTTCATTGGCCATTTGAAGGCCATAATTCGTGCCATAGGTGACCAATTCGAACAAATGTAAACTTATTCTAAAATTTGATGCTATTTCCAAAATTTTTTGCTTTCATTCTCAAAAATTTAAATAAAATGTAAAAATTATGGCGTTTGACTTTGTTGCAATTTTTTTTTATTTCCCCCGGTATGTGTATTTTGTCTGTAGGCTGATCAAGTTCGTAAATGGGCTATGTTGGTCCACTTTTTCGTTAAGCGCCTATACAACGGAACTTCCCGATATTCAATACTTTTGGGTGAACATTTCTAACAAAATGGTTTGATATACAATATTTCAAGATTGTAATGGGATCTGCTTATTGTGGCAGAACATTGTCCATATACATAACGGTACGAATTTTGGTACTTAGAATTTTTAGTGGGTTCTAGCAGATTATTGTATAAAGTTCCAAGTTTTTTATATCCCCTGTATAACGATACCTCTTGATATTCGGTATTCTGATGCTTTTAGCCACATTTTTAACCGGAATCGTTTAAAATTCGGTATACAGAGTTTGTAATGGATACTGTCTTTTGACATTTTGGTGACTTTTGCTAAAAACTCGCAATACATAAACCACTGTAGCAGGAAATCGTCTTTGTAGTTTGTCGTTTGGTACAACCCCCATATAAAGAAACCATTGACTTTATTTCGAAGACTTTTTATTGGCTGATTTTATTGGAAAAATATTGAATATTGGTCTCAAATTCATTTTTGATGGTTTTATTTTTAAAGATTTTCTTTACCTCATGGTGGAGAGCATCAAAAGCCTGACCAGCCTGTACTTAACTCGTTTTTTATTTGTTGTATTGTAAACCCATGATAAAACTATTAAGGTTGCCATATCTTCACAATTATTTTCAAAATTCAACATTTGACTTATTGGTATGTACATTTGACTGTGAAAAGGCTCCCCCCTGTTCTTTGTCTAAAAGGTTTTGAAAGAGGAGGGAGGAAAGACACTGGAAGAATGTCATGTGTAATTCTGGCACCGGATCCAATTTAGCTCTATTGCGAAATTATGGATAATGAGGTTAGTGTTTACTCATAGATCGTAGTTCCTCGTGCAAAAGCGGAATATGGGTATTTATTTTGTCTCTTCTTCGCAGGTTATCTGCAGTATTCGATGTTGGAGTTATCCCATCCGGATGTGCATGATCAGATGATGTGGTGACCTTTACAGTTAGTACCCCTGTCATTATTCAAAATGTCAATTCGTTCATCATTGGGAGAGTCTGTGTTCTTAACAAAGGGACCTTTGGCCCCGGTTCGTTGTATTATAACGATTTGTCTTCTCCCTGAACAGCAGGTCCGATGTTCTAAGTCTGTTGCCTTCAAGTCGTTTCTTTCCAATGCACCAGCTTTCTCATTTCCTGTGTATGCCAACTTCGATTGGAACGAGGTTGAGAATTGCGTTCAAAGCTGCTTGGGGTGATCTGTTTGATGTTACTATGATTAGATTTGATGCTGCCCGCTAAAAGTTTGAAGGTTTCGAGCGTAGACCATTGTGTGTTAGCGGGGTAGGGTACATATATTCTTCCTATTGCAGGCGTGGAGTGCAAAGTATCGATCCGCAATGTTTTTGTCCAATATTGGGCCAAGGTATTTAGTTTGCGATGAGAGTTTTAAGGCCACTCCCTACAGACTGTTGGTTGAATTGATATAGTTTACGTTTACGTGTAGTATTAGTTCAGTCTTGGTTAGGTTGACCCACAAGCCGCTACTGGCGTCGCATTCAAAGACAACGATGCTCCTTTTCTTTGCTCGTTCGAATAGCTTGTGCACACATGTTGCTTTAATGGGTTGGAGTATTCTTATGGAATGTAGGTTGAGGTTAGTAGAGTGGCTGGTTGGGACATTATTTGGACATATTGCACATTTGTTGCATCTCGATCGACTATCATCAATTTCGTTCCGCCTTGGATCAAACAAATCCATCTCAATCAGACAATAAATGCGATAGAAAATTTTCATACATAAATGTACTCAAAATGTGATTCTATGGACATCACCAAGAGGAACTGTTCTAAGTTGATTTATTCATGTCCGTCCGTTTGGTTTTCCGTGGGTGGATAAATTTTACTAAAATAGATTTTATGTCATCAAAATTTTTGCTCTAGGAAATTGGACATATAGGCTTATATTTCAACGTAAGCATTTCTATAAAATGATCAAAAACTCTCCTATTCGATTTCAAATTTCTATCGAAATGTAATTTAACAAGATGTCGAACATGAAACTTAATTCCCTGTAGCTACAAAAATTAGGCCCCTGATTGATTGTCTCAGAAAGAAGATTTGCAAATGATTTCAAGGAGAAATTTATCCGGAACATTTTTAGTATAAAAAGAATTTCTTGAATCGCTAAATCAGACATTTTGTGTTAACAGACAAGAAGAATTTGCAACAAATGTTTGGGTAATCCGACAGGCCTAATATCAGCCCCATTTAAGATGAATGAAATCATACAATTTATTTCAAAATCTGGCGTTAAAAATAGTGTATATCACACAAAAATCTTTGCAACACTGTTTCTTAACGTTTTACAACGTACTTTACCTTCATTATTTTGGATAACCTATTATCAAGTTTTAGCTAGACAGTCCCTTAAGACCATCTTTTAGGTCTAACGTTAATGTGTCCCAAACTTTTGACACAAATCCACGCATAGTCATGTGGGTTGTGATGTTGCAACAGCTCTTAAAACCAATAAAAAATATAATAATAATCGGCGCAGAATTATATCACAAATGTCGAACAAGGTGTTTTGGTAACACTATTAAATTATGGCATTTGCATTGGAATTACAGGGCATGGACAGATACTCTTGATAGCTTTTTCTATATTCCTGTCGTGTAAGTCCTTGATAGCCGCCCACGAAAAGCCTTATTAGACAACTAGCCAAGTAATTTGGTAGTTAAAACTATGTGTTGTCACTTACCTTGTGGCTCCATAGAGTGGACACCAGGAGCATATGCAGCACAAGAGTAGTATAAGAATTGTTAGCGCAACCAAAGTGGCCAGAAGAATTAACAGCCAGAACAGGAGCTTATTCTCTGCCTTGTACAGTGTCTGTAATGGAGTTAAAGTCTATTTTTTCAAATTCGCTTGGTCTAGCATTTCAAATAAAACTGCATTGGACTTACGTCGGTTTCACTCGTTCCCATTTCTCGGCCCGTCATTATGGCAAATGAACTGTTGTGTTGCGAAAGGCGTTGCTGAATTTGTGAAATGTCAACTATGGAGGAACTGTCGTAAAGAACCGTGGCGGTGACCACACTTCGGTCTTTGATGTCGGGATTTCCAGAGGCAATATTTTGAGCACCAGGTTCGTCCGGCTTTAGGGGTCTGATTTCATGGATTATTACCTTTCCGCCGGTTATAGTGGACAGGGTTTCCTCCGTCTTGGATTTGTCAGGATCGAGACCGGGCACAACAAATGTTACAGCACGAGTGCGACTCTCTGGCGGATAAATGCGTATGGTGGTGGTACTGGAGCGAACCGGAACACCTAAATCATATGCCCGAGCTGTCAAAATAAAGATGTTCTGGTCCTGTGGAGACGGAGTAGGCACTTGTCGTCGTTGTCGTTGTGTGGTTTCTTTCTTAGATCTGAAATTGATTTTCTCTCGAACAGTCAGTTCGCCCGTCAGTTCATCCAATTCAAAGTTGTTGTCGTAATTGCCGTTTATTATCTCATACCGAACTTCATTGTTGGGCGCCGTGGCGTCCTTATCAACAGCATGTATAAATGCGGAGGTGGTGAAGCTCTTTAAATCCGGCGCCAAGATAAATTCATAGACATCCTTTTCAAACGTTGGTGTCTCATCGTTGACATCCAATAACTTGATGACGAGCGGAACCTGAGCTCTATTGCCCGTTCCATCATTATCCCGAGCCTCAACATACAAATGATATTCGGGCATGACCTCTCTGTCGAACCCGTGTTTATTTGTCGACACGGTTATAAGTCCTGTTTCTGCGTCCAGATTTAAAGAGGTATTAAGATATCCAAGGATGGCTGTATAACGCACTCGCCCTCCTAATCCGGTGTCTGCGTCGTCGGCTTGCACTTGAACCACCTTAGTGCCCACAGTTATATTTTCTGGTAACTCCACTGTATACATTGGCTGAGAGAAAACCGGAGGGTTGTCGTTGACATCGTTCAAATATATAGTGACATTGACTGTGGCTGATAGATTTGTTGCAGGTCCCAGTTCTTGGGCTAGAATCTGGAATTCGACAGTTTGCCTTTCCTCATAGTCCAGTAATATGTTGTCGCGAACTCTGATCAGAAACGATGCACTGCGCTCAGCAACATTCGGTGAAATTTCAAAGGTTCCATTATTATTCAGCAATGTCAGGGAGAAAACTCCATTCTTTCCGGTATCATCATCGTAAACACGCGGCACATACGGATCAACAAATATTAGGGCAGTACCCTGAGGTGCATTTTCATCTACTCTCGATACGTAGCTAAAAATGATAAAAAAAAAAAACGAAAAAATTAACTGCAGTTCAATGAATATATAATTTTATCTTATCCTGTTGTGTATCTTATGGATTTTTGTAAAAATTGAATTACAAATTTATGTATTTTTAAGTTTAAGTACGACAGGGCTTTGTAGGTTCATGTGTTGGTATAGCCCTCATAAAAGCAGATTAAGGGTCTTTGCTTGTTTTAGTCACACTTTTCAACGAAATTGTTTCAAATTTGGTATTCGAGATTTTTTACCCTCCACCGTACATAGTATGGAGGGTATATTAAGTTCGTCATTCAGTTTGTAACTCATCGACTCAGAACGAATTAAGATAGGAAGCTAAAATTTTGCAAACATCAGTCTTGTGTGTGCAGGCGGATTAAGTTAGAAGATGGGCTATATTGGTCCACGATATCGTATGGCCTCCATATAACGGTACCCGCCGATATTCGATATTTTGATGATTTTAGACACATTTTTCAATGGAATTTTCTGAAATTCTACACAAAAAGTTCTTTTTGGGTACCTTAACACCTGTAAGAGAATTGTCTATGTAGGTCCACAACATCATATATCCCCATATAATATTTCTGACCGGATTTTTTAAAAAATTTCTTAAAATACCGAATTAAAATACCGTTATTTTGAGGCAGACCAAAGACACGCCTGAGCAAAATGTTATCAAACTACTTCAATTCGTTCGGAAGCTAGAGTTATTTCTACAGACGGACGGACATCGCTAAATCGATATAGAATTTTATGCTGATCAAAAATATATGTATACTTTGTGGGGTCTAAAATGTATATTTCGAGGTGTTACAAACGGAATGACATACTTAATATAACATAATAATATATTACGGTGGAGGGTATAAAAATGTATCACAAGGTAAATTTACCACTGTCTTTCACTTGAATCTCTTGAGTCTCTACAATTTTTGCAAAAAGATTCATATTAATTGACCCTTCGTATCTTTCTAGTTTCGGTCCTACATGTTACCAGCGGCTATACCCGTTTTAATATTTTAATATATCCATTGTTCTTTCACATTAAAAGACAAAACAAATCTTTTATGTGTTCAAGCCTCAGGTGGGAATATTTTTCAGGAAAAACATAAGAACTCCCAAACAATCAGAGGTAAAAGAGATATTATGTCAATATTCTGTTGTTAATTCGCCTTCATTCACCTGTTCACATTGGGTCCATACTTACTGATCATTTTCGAAATATGGGGGTGAGTTTGTTCGTTCCGGCAAAAAGAAAGCCAATTGAACAGTAGAGGCCATGGCAGGGGGCTCGTCACGACCAACCTTCACTTCTTCTGCGATTACTGTGAGCAAGACGGGATCGCCCACATGCGTTATGGCTGCGATATCCTCAAGAGGTCGCATTAGAAATATTTCACCTGAAAGTAAATTAAAGCAGCATTAATTAAAAGAAATACATATGTATGTGTGTGACAAAGAATGCAAATGGCAAATACGAAATATGAATGAAACAGTCTTGACTGATGTAGATCTTTGAATAAGTTTTCGACTTTTTTGGTATGTTTTTAAGATATCTTATAATACTTTAATGACTTTATATACTTTAATAAGTTCATATACACGGTTTAGACTTTAAAAGTGCTTACTTGAAGACTCAATAAGTCTTTCATTCTCAAGATTCCAGGATTATAGTTTTTACGTTTACACCATAGATACAAAATGTAGTTTTATTCATACAGTAAATTTGAAAGAGTAACAGTGGTACAACATAAAGTGTCACTTTGAGTTAGCATTTGCCAAAACCCAATGCCGAATTAGTAAGGTCAAATGAAGCAAATTTAGGCCGTAGTCTTCTCTTGATGCCAAAGTTTTTCCTAAGAAAACCACCCACCCACACTAAAATATATTTCACGAGTTTTGTAGTTTAATGTTGCATCGTATATTTAGTCTTCTAAGCGACTGTTCCTCGTACGTACATATATACCTAAATATGTACATTTTTCTAATTCTAAAGGGTGTCACAATAGGAATGCAACTTTTTAAAACAGACGAACAAAAATCTGAACATGTTAAATCGCACAATTGAATTGTTTCATTGAAACCACATTTCTTCCACATTCATTTCTACAATTCTAGTAAAGAAAACTATAATTCCACAATACAGTTTCACAATCAGTTTCTGAGTCCATTGAATCGATACATGAGTATGCTAATTATTTGTCAAAATTGAATTTACAGACACCAATTTACTGAGCTCGAAGTGAAGTGGGTGTAGTTTGAGCGACATCATCACGTACAACTGCGATATTTTCGGTCGATCGAACAGGTCGAAAGGGTGTTGTTGTCTATACATCACTAACATACACAGTTTCGGCAAATTTATCCATTAATCTCTTTATAGTTGACTCTTTTCGTGTAGCGCCTCATTTTTAATAACCTCGTACCTTACACTAGCAAACAATAACAATTGTTCATATGTCAAACAATGACACTTGGAATGACACGATATCATATAGCCCCCATATACCGATATTCGGTACATTGATGATTGTAGCCAAATTTTTCAATGAAATTTTTCGAAAATCTTTAACTCCTGGAAGAGTATCTATATCTATAAAAGAGGAAAATGTTTGTATGTTTGTTTGTTTGTAATTTATGGACTCGAAAACCGCTGAACACAGTTTCCTGACAATTTCCATGTATACTACAACATCGCCTGGAAGTAACATAGGCTTTATAAATTTTTGAAATTCCACTTGAAACTGGAGATATAGGCCAGAATCGGAGGCACCTCCAAAAAAATATTTTTTATATGAACATATCTATTGATCGATTATAGATACAGTCTCCAAATTTAGAATGCCTAACGGAATTTGAAACAAAGATAAATTTGCCAAATTCTATTGAAATCGGTTCAGATTTAAATATAGCTCCCATATATATTTTCGACCGTTTTCGTTTATTTGATGCATCAAACACGATATGTATGTTTGATTCCATTGAAATTTGGAAAGTGTGACGGGATTTTGATCAGAAAATAATTTAGTCAAATTATATTAAAATCGATTTGGATATAGCTCCCATATATATTTTCGGCCGATTTCACATATTTGATGCACCAAACACGATACGTATGTCCGATTCCAGTGAAATTCGGCATGAGTGACTAAATTTGGAACAAAAATAAATTTGTCAAATTATATACAAATCGGTTCAGATTTGGATATAGCTCCCATATAAATTTTTGGTCGATTTTACATATTAAATGCATCCAATGAAATTCGGACAGAGAGGCGAAATCTGGTACCCAAAAAATTTTTCGAATTATATTGAAATCGGTTGAGGCTTAGGTGTAGCTCCCGCCGATTCAATGTATGTTATGCATCAAACACATATATATGACCTATTCCAATGAAATTCAGAATGTGTGGCGAAATTTAGTTACAATAATAAATTTTACAAATTAATTGGAAATCGATTAAGATTTGGATATAGCTCCCATATATATATTTTCGGCCGATTTACATATTAGACGCACCGATTTCAATGAAATATGGAAAGTGTGATGGAATTTGGTCTAAAAATAAATTTTGTCAAATTATATTGATGTCGGTTCAGATTGGGATATGACTTTATTAAGAAACATTGATCCACAACGCCTTTGCAATGGTATTAGCCTAAGAGCAAAAAAACTACAAAACAATTCAATTGAGGATACGATAATTGCGGATAAGTATGTTGCTACCTCAAATTCTCTAATTGAAACAGAAATCCCACTTAACTTCAAAAGATTGCAGTTTCCTGTGCGCTTGACATTTGCTATGAAATTAATCCGAAGGACAAACCCTTCGTGTATGCGGACTAAATTTGGCACGTCTCTGCTTTTCTCATGGTCAGCTGTTCCTGTCATGCTTGTTTATTTACGCATTAAAGTATTACAATATTTTTTTTTTTAATTTTTGAATTTGTTTTATGTTTTTAAACCAACAAATATTCGTATATAAAATGTTGAATGCAAATCAAAAGAGGTAGCGAAGGGCTCCGGGTTCACCTACTGTTCTATATAGGTCCACGATATCATATGTCCCCCATATAACGCTGCCACTCTATAGTCGAAATAAAGCTATGAGTTGTTTTGATTTTATTTTAACTTGACTTCAAGTGACTCTCTTCGTTAAGATTTCGTTTTCGATTGGAAAACCGGGCAATAATAAAAAGGTGAAAAATCAGCTAAGTTCGGCCGGGTCGAACCCTCCACCATTTGGAACGAATTTGGCAATTTTCAAAAAAATAAAAACCGTTAAGAATTCTGTTAACATCTTAAAAATACTGAATGTATCCGTTATATTAGGGTCTATACGACGACGTGGACCTGCAACATCATCATAATATCAAATGCGAAACTTTGAAAAAACAGTGAATTATGTAGCTAAAATCATCAAAATACCGGATATAGGAAAGTACAATTATATGGGGGCTATACGAAGACGTAGACCTGCACTGACAATATTTTGTCTTAGGCTGTAGTATCCATTACGAACTTCAACTACAAAATTTGAAACAATTCCGGTGCATAATGTCGCTAAAATAATCAAAATACCGAATATCGGTAGGTACCGTTATATAGGGGCTATAGGATACGTGGACTTGCACTGACAATTTTCTGTCACAGGCTGTAGTATCTGTTACGAACTTCAAGTACCAAATTTGAAACGATTCCGGTGAATGATGTCGCTAAAATCATTAACATACCGAATATCAAGATGCATCGTTAAATGGCAGCTATACCAAAACGTGGACCGATATATCTCATTTTCAATACCAACCATCCTAGACATAATAAAAAATGTTCTGCCAAATTTTGAGGGCCTACGTCAAATAATGTGGACTGTATCGTGATTTCAACAGACAGACGGACAGACTGCCTGCCTGACGGACATCGTTAAATAGAGTTAGAATTTTATGCTAATTATGAATATATATACTTTATGAGGTCAACGACGAATATTTATGGATGTTACAAACGGAATGACATTAACATCCTTTTTAAGGTGGAGGATATAAAAATATGTAACAACTAATTTTGTTTTGACAAATAAACATATGTGCAGCATTTCTATAAGAATTTGCAAAATTTTTTTGTGTGTTTTGTCCCTTTTTAGACATAAAGATAAACACTTAAATTCGCCACCTGTGTAACCTTGTGAAAGTGACCTTACATCCATAGTATGGAGAAGGGTATTGTAAACGAATCAAATGCAGACATATAGACTTTTAGTCAGGTAAAAATCCATTCTGTATCACTATGCGTCAAACATGGAAATTAGAAAATGTTTTACTTTGACAGAATGGATTTCGCAAATTTGGAAATTAAATCACAAAAGTATGCAGTTTTGATTGAGTATGTTGTTTATTTCGACATTTTTTACGATTTTATCAACTTTTCATAATGTTTGTATAGATGGCGTGTGTACAAAACATTTTAGCATAGCGAGGAAGGTAATAGTTTAGCACGGTATGTCGAAGTTGTCAAAATCAAAAGTGATTTCTTTAGCTCTCATTTACGTCTACCAAGTTACAAGCATGAGTTACAACAAAAACGACAATGTTATGTTGTTGAGAGCGAAATGTCAACGCCAGTCGATAATAGCAGAGTTTTCGGGGCAGATCCCCATACAAAGGTCTTTTTTATTTATACACATCCTTGTGCCATATATTTAAATATAACCCATATTTACCTTAAATATGAGACAAACTTTTTAACAAGATCTATTTGATTTATGTAAATTATAACTAGCTGGCCCGGTCCGCGTTGCCGGCCCGTACTTTTAGTCTTTAATGTATATTTTGTAAAGCATAATAAATCACAGAGCTGAGATATGCAAGTGACACAATTTTCATTATAAATAATGATTCCATAGCAATTTCTAAAAATATTTTGTTGTTGCAAAATGGTCAGGCTTAATCCCATTATTGTTGTTTAAAAAAACAACGTTTGTGTATTAGTGAAGAATATTCATGGCAAAAGTATAATATATGTCCAGCTCAGCTCAATTTTTGGTATCGTAAAGAGTTTGGCAACATTTTCTATTAAAATTACCTGTAATTTGTAATTTTTATTTCCAACGTTTAGAATACCGTGCTGCGTGGTATTTAGTTTTGTCCACCCCATTTACGTCCATTACCGTAAGAATATAATTATTTTTTTGTCATTTAAATTGTGCGTTGGTGACCCCATAAATTCCATGTTCTTCATCATAGTATAATGCAATGACTATTAAACAAATGTTCGGTCCAGTGTTGCTTTCTAGTATTCGGAATTTTTTTTTATGTGTCTCCCACAATTTCCGACTGAATGAGTCCCAATTTGACATTTCGGAGTTTATTTCATATATACGTACATCCCAAATATACTTTCCGAACCAATGTTCTCTTGGAGGTTACAAATTCAATAGAATATAATTTTTTTCCTGACCACACATTGGTTAGGAAAGTGGACTTTGGGGTACACATAATGTGGGGACTATACTTAAATAAATGCCTACGTGGACAATTATCTATAAGATGGTTTTCTACCCTAGCCTAAATACTATTTTTTAGCCAAATCAATTGATGAATGTGGTCAAGACTAAGATGGACCCTACTCCGAAAATTGAAAATTTTATGCGAATAGGGTTTCTACCCCCTTAGAAACAAAGATGCCAAATAAGGGCCAAAAAAATTTAAAAAGTGGCCAGGACCCCGAAAATAGCTTAAACAATGTGATGGTTATACCAAAACGTGATCATTCTTTGCTATGGTGGCTGCTTCTCAAATTACCAACATTTGCCGAAATTGGTATAAAAAATAAGCTTAAAATGTAAAATATATTTGAAATCGGGTTGTACCCTTATCCTGGGGTTATGACCTGCAAGAGCGATTTAAGGTATCTTGAAAGTTTAGGAAGAAATCCATTTTATACTACTTTCGGCATTTTATACTTATATTCGGCATTTCACTGATTGCAGTTACAATTAATTTAGCATTTTGAGTTATCATGGGACGGATTATTATCATATGAAAAAAGTAGGTCCACGTTTTGAAATGAGCCCCATAACG
Organism: Musca domestica; assembly: GCF_030504385.1. NCBI lineage: Eukaryota > Metazoa > Arthropoda > Insecta > Diptera > Muscidae > Musca > Musca domestica. Next base: position 12,812,706 of record NW_026712328.1, on the reverse strand, counting down.
CTTTGTCGGTCATTTTTGTTTGTTTAAATGTGTTCGCATTTTCCAGCTGAAGCACAATGTAGGTCCTGGAATTGAAAGCTAGATGTCAATTTAAGCTTGAAAGATCGCCATTTAATATTGTATTGTGTACAATCCGAAATTGTATAAATTCTTAAAATCCGTCAACCTGTTCTTGAGTTATAAGCGTAGTAACAGACATACTTTCTTTTATAAAATTTATACAAAAAAAAAAAAAAGAAAGGAAATTGAAAAAAGAAAAAAAAAATCATCAACTTGTTCGACGATTTTTTACAGCAAATGTTTTGAGGTCCTTACGAAGTTTGTCAAAAGATTGTACCATTTTTGTGAAATTCGATTCCATTAATTTTTTTTTCAGTAAGTAAAATATTGATTTTTTTGTTCATAGCTTATTATCTTCTGAAATTATATTATTCGTATAATTCCACTTACCCAAGAAATACATAAAATCTATAAATAACAGTTTTGTACGTTGTACGTTCTCAACTGATTCCATTACCAACGAACAGCAATTGATTTTTATCTATATACTAGCTGGCCCGGTCCGCGTTGCCGGCCCGTACTTTTAGTCTTTAATGCGTATTTTTTAAAGCATAATAAATCACAGATCTGACTTATGTAAGCGGCATAATTTTCATTATAAGTAATGACTCCATGACTAAATAGAAATTGATTTTTGTGTTAAATACCTTTATAATAAAGAACATCTATAATAGCCCAATGTGAAAATTCAGCTCAATTTTTATTGTTGTAAAAAGCTTAACATTTTCATTCAAATGATCTACAATTTCGAATTTGTATTTCCAACGTTTAAAATCCCGTACTGCGTGGTATTTAGTTTTGTTCACCTCATACTTGAAGGTAGAATGTTGTCAGAATAGCCAAAAAAAAAATACTCTTTTGGCATACATTTTTTGACATTTAAATTGTGCGATGGAGATCCAATAAAGTCCACATTTTTCATCGTAGTGTAATTTAATGACGATTAAAGAAATGTTCGGTCTCGAGTTACTTTCTAATTTCGTATTTTTTCATGTTTCTGCCACAATTTCCGACTAATAAGTCCCAGATTGACATTTCGGAGTTTATTTCATATAGACGTACATCCCAAATCTACGTTCCCAACCAATATTCTCTTGGGGGTTACAAATTCAATAGAATACCAAATTTTCTTTTGTGACCACACATTGGTTGGGAAAGTGGACTTGGGGGTATACTAATGTGGGGACTATACTTAAATAAATGCATATGTGGATAATTATCTGTAAGATGGTTTTCTACCTCAGGGTTTTTTACCCAATGTAGCCTCAAGACTAAGATGGGCCCGAAAAATAAATAAAAAATAAATAAATTATGAGAAGAGGTTTTCTTCCCCCTTAGAAACAAAGATGTCAAATAAGGGCAAAAAAATGGAAAAAGTGGCCAAGACCCCGAAAATACCTTAAATCATATGATGGTGATACTAAAACGTGATCATTTCTTGCATGGATGGTTTTTTTAAATTATCAACATAAGGTAAAATTAGTACGAAAAATATGGTTAAAATGTAGAATTTACTTGAAATCGGGTTGTTCCATTATCGGGGGTTATGACCCATATCATGACCTGCCAAAGCGATTAAAGGTATCTTGAATGTTTGGAAAAAATTTCTGGAAGGAATTCGCTCTACTATTTTGCGTCCTTTATAGTCGGTATTTCACGGATTGCAGTCCCAATGTATTTTACATTTTGAGTTCTCATTGGACGAATTATTGTCATATGAAAGAAACAGGTCCACTTTTTGAAGTGAACCCCATAACGCCTTTTCGGTAATTTTTATTTGTATAAATGTGTTTGCATCTTCCAGCTGAAGGTCCTGTTATAAGCGTAGTAACTAACATAACTTTCTTTTACATATAGAGAGACAGATTTAAAAGTAGGCGCGTTCCTCAGCCCCTAAATAAATACTTACGGTTGGATGGAAAGCCAACAGTATCTCGTGTAATAATTCTCAAACCGATATCTTCATTAATTTGGCAAATATAAGGATTTTAGATAAATCGAAATAGTGGGCGTAAAAGTAGGCGTGGTCAATATTTTTTTCTTTAAAAACCTAACTCGGGGTATGACGAATGTTTGTACAAAAAATTATGCAAATCGGTACACCCGTTCTCAACTGATTCCCTTACCAACGAACAACAATTGATTTATATATATATAGAAGAAGAAGAAGAAGATATAAAAATCAATTGTTGTTCGTTGGTAATGGAATCAGTTGAGAACGGGTGTACCGATTTGCATAATTTTTTGTACAAACATTCGTCATACCCCGAGTTAGGATTTTAAAGAAAAAAATATTGACCACGCCTACTTTTACGCCCACTATTTCGATTTATCTAAAATCCTTATATTTGCCAAAATAATGAAGATATCGGTTTGAAAATGATTACACGAGATACTGTTGACTTCCCATCCAACCCTGAGTATTTATTTGGCGGCTGAGGAACTATATATATCTAAAAGAAAGTTGTGTTAGTTATTACGCTTATAACTTAAGAGCCGCTTATCTGATTTTAGCGATTGAAACAAATTCGGAATTGTCTCTTGCCAGAAGAGGATAAAAATAAAAAAAAGCACGGAAAATTTTAAAATATGAAAATTTTCATTTTGACTTTTGAAGTGTACAATAGTAATGTTTTATATTGGATGTATTGGATTTTTTTACATTTTGACTTACTATTTTCGTATGTATATTTGTAGCGTTTTTTTGTTTTTTATTTCTAATATGATTTGTAGTCTTTTTGTGGAGTATGAAGCGACAACGGACAATAGATTATAGATTTTACGTATTTATTGAGTAAGTAGAATTATACTAATAATATTATTTCAAAAGATAATAATCTATGAACACAAAAATCAATATTTTAATTACCTTTTTAAAGTCGCTAAAAAATCACGAAAAAAAAGAGGAGAGATCTCATCGCAAAAATTCTGAAATCGGAAAAAAATTAATGGATTCGAATTTCAAAATAATTGTACATTACATTAACAAACTTCGTAGGGCCTTTAAACATTTGCTGTAAAACTCAGCGAGTAAGTTGAAGATTTTTTTCAATTTGCTTTTTTTTGTCAATTTTATATAATGTACAATTTTTTTAATTCAGCTTATATTGAAATTAACCGTTTTTTTGTGAACAAAATAAAGACTTTAATTTAAAAGAAAGTTATGTCAGTTACTACGCTTATAACTCATGAACGGCTTGACGGATTTTAAGAATTCATACAATTTCCGATGGTACACTCAATACGATATTAAATGGCGATTTTTCATGCTTAAACTGACATCTATTGATTGACGAAAATGACCGACAAATCAATATGGGGCTCATTTCAAAACGTGGACTTACTTCTTTCACATGACAATAATCCCTCCAATGAGAACTCAAACTGCAATCATTGTGACTGCAATCAGTGAAATGCCGAATATAAGTCGTGCAAAATAGAAGAGCGAATTGGACATTTAGGATGAAATGGATTTCTTCCTTCTTCTTAAAATCGCTTTTGAAGGTCATGATATGGGTTATAACCCCTGGATAAGGGTACAACCCGATTTTAAATCTCGGAAAATGTTGGTAATTTGAAAAGCAACCATCCTTTTGGTATAATCATCATATGGGTTTTGGCCACTTTTTTAATTTTTTCGCCCTTATTTGGCATCTTTTTTTTCTAAAAGGGTAGAAAACCTATTCGCATAAAATTTTCAATTTTCGGAGTAAGGCCCATATTGGTCTTGACACATTCATCAATTGATTTGGCTAAATAATATTATTTTTAATATATTCTGGGGTAGAGAACCATCTTATAGATAATTGTCCACGTAGGCATTTATTTAAATATAGTCCCCACATTATGTGTGCCCCCAAGTCCACATGGGAATGTAGATTTGGGATGTACGTCTATATGAAATAAACTCCGAAATGTCAAACTGGGATTCATTCAGTCGGAAATCGTGGCAGAAACATGAAAAAATTTACTAACACTGGAAAGTAACACTGGACTGAACATTTGTTTAATTGTCATTGCATTATACTATGATAAAAAATATGGATTTTATGGGATCTCCAAAGCAAAATTTAAATGACAAAAAAATTAATTCTTTTCTTACGGTAATGGGTGCAAAAGAGTAATTATCTTTGACTTCATTCTGCCCTCAGTTGAAACGTGGACGAAACTAAATACCACGCAGCACGGACTTCTAAACGTTGGAAATATAAATTCCAAATTACAGCTAATTTGAGCGGAAAATGTTGCCAAGCTCTTTACAATGTAAAAAATTGAGCTGAATTTTTACATGGGGCTATTATAGATGTTCTATATCATATAGGTTTTAGCACTCAAATTAAAGCCTAAAACCGACTGTAAGTGAACATCTGTTGTAATTTTTGCAATGAATATTTATTTCTATTCAGAAATTACTATGGAGTCATTACTTATAATAACAATTGTGCCGCTTACATAGCTCCGCTTTATGATTTATTATGCTTTAAAAAATATGCATTAAAGACTAAATGTATGGGCCGGCAACGCGGGTCGGGCCAGCTAGTATATATATAGAAGATAAATGACTCAAATATTCATGTAGCCTTCATTCTAAATGTGAACGTTTATTTGTTACAAGCATAGTGTTGCAAGGTATCATATAGTCGTCCCGTCTGACTTTTGACTTTTCTTTTGGTGGCCATTGTAACCATTCTTCGGTTGCGCGTGCTGAGTACGATGGTGCTGAGTCCTGTTGGAATTTCCAAGGTCTGCGGCCAAAATGTTTGCGTGTCCAAGGCATTAATACACGCCATAATATTAGGCATTTATTCTGATGCCACGATCGATTAATACGAGCGGAGAGCGACCATCGGCTGTTATGGCGGCCCACACCAACACCATGGCCGGCGCTTGGTGGCCAACCGAAGGTTCACATTTTGAGATGACCTCTTTGGTCATTTTGTTTGTTTACAAACTGCTGGACAATGAATGTTTTCTTATCGGAGAAAACTAAATTCGGCAACTCTTTAGCTCTTTTGAGTCTATTTCTTTCTGTTGCGGTGTAAGTTCTTGCACTTTTTGAAATTTCAATGGCTTTACCCCGAACTCATTTTTGAATATTTGCCGAATGGAATATTGCGATATGTTCAGCTCAGGAGTCATTTTTTGGCCACTGCGACGCGGGTTTCGATCAAGTCGCTTCATTACTTTTCGAAGCATTTCTGCTGATGTTCCTGTTTTCTTCCGCCCAGTTCCTCGACGATGGGCTACGCTACCAGTATCATGGTAACGAGCGATGGTACTAGACACAAAAGATTTATTCACATTTAAATGCTGGAGTGCTCTAATGATAGCCACTTTTGGTTTTCCAGCCAAATATAAAGAAATCACACTATCACGCTTGAATTCCAGCAGGAATAACTTTTTTTTCTGGAAAATTCTCATCAAAATGCTTTTGTAACAATCCTCGGACGAGTGGCTTGGAAATGACAGCAGTACGAAGATTGTTGCAGTTTCTTCATCTCACCCTGTATATTGTATCCATTTTGCTATATATCCGGGAATCAGGAGATTTTTTTTCTATTTATAGTCCATTTAAACCCCTAAATATTTTGCGATCATCTCTAAAAACAATAGGCTTCTACATATTCTATCCTATCCCCATCTTTTCAACAGATTTTGTGTTGATGGAAATATTGAGATGTACCAAGTCTTCGCTTTTTATGAGCTTCATGGATATTCAAAATGTTGAGCCTATGTGTGGGTTAACATAAATATTGGGATGTGTGATTTGAAGTCAATCGGCATCTCACATCACATTTTATAAGAATTATAATTCTGACAATAATATTACGGTGTTCTGAAACGTCCAAAGGGGCTAAGGATCTAAAACCGTAATTTCGACTAGATACGTTTTGACCGTATCAAATGATACATACCCATATGACTGAGGGTATAATTATGCGTTTTTACTACGCTTTGATTTTGTTGGAAATGAAAAAACCAGGTAGAGAATCTCAATGCTCAATTCATCACTTATATTATTTTAGAGTACTATAGAATAAGTTATATTATAATTCCTGCAGAAAACAATGTACAAAAACTTACCACTGGTATCATTTATGTCGAAGAACGATGTGAATGGGTTGCCTTCAGACACCAAGCCATAACGAACTTCTCGTGGACTACCTTTATCTCCATCTTCAGCATGGACTTGAAGAATCTAAAAACAAATTTGGATACGTTGTGGTTAAAAGAGAGAGATAACCATTATTTATTATTTTTGGTTGCAATTTAAAATACACCCACTATTTAAAGATAGTGCAATGATGGGAACCTAAGGTGTAATAATAATTGAAACTAAATGGGATCAATCGGTCATGTTTTAGAATGAAATATTTTCTAGTGGGAGAGAAAACAGGCTTAAACAATTTTTAGTAGTTAATATTCTAAAAATTGGGACTCAATATTTAATTTTGTGGCTTCGAAGATAATTTTTACCCACTGGCACTTTGTATTGTTATTTTATTGTATAATGAAAGTAAAGAGTACTGTTATAACCCCAAAAAGGAAAAATATTTAAACGATATATATTCTATAACGCTGTGAGCATGTGTAGAACGGCTTCAACAGTTCATATTTTTATGTGGAATTTTTCTTTCAAGTTTTAAATTTGAAATATAGGCACAATATGATGAAGAACATGAACAAAAATTTTGAAACAATAATAATCGACCCAATTACGGTTATCGTTTTGCGTCGTTTCTAAAAATGGTATTATGGTAAGGCATAGGAACGACATCGACAGTATAAAAACAAGTTAAAAAGCAGTTAGTTCGGCCGGGCCGAACTTTGAATACCCTCCACCATTTGGAACGAATTTGGAAATTTTCAAAGAATAAAATCCTTAAAAAATTCTGTTAAAATATTAAAAATACCAAATACAGCCGTTATATTGGGGTCTATACGACGAGGACCTACATTGGCACTGTTCGTCATAAGCCATTACCATATTCAAATTCGAAACTTGAAATAAACGGTGAATAATGTAGCTAAAATCATCAAAATATCGTATATAGGGAGGTGCCGTTAAATTGGAGCTGTGCAAAGACCTGGACCAGCATAGACAGTTTTCTGTCACAGGCTGTAGCATCCATTACGAACTTCAAATACCACATTTCAAACAATTTCGGTGGGTATTGTACCTAAAATCGTCAAAATACCTAATATGGGGAGGTACTGATATATGGGGCCTATACGAAGACCTGGACCCGCACAGACAATTTTCTGTCACAGACTGTAGTATTCATTACGAACTTCAAATACCAATTTTCAAACAATTCCGGTGAATAATGTCGCTAAAATCATCAAATACCGAATATCGGGAGGTACCGTTATATGGGGCTATATGAAAACGTGGACCTACATGGCCCATTTACGAACTTAACCTGCCTACTGGAAAAATAAACACGTGTGCAAAATTTTAGCCTTCTATCTCAATTCGTTCGAAAGATAGCGTGATTACAACACACAGACAGACGGACATGGCTAAATCGACTTAGAATTTTACGCTGAACAAAAACGGAACGGCCCTTGTAAGGCATCATCCACACCAAATATGCCTGATGAGGCGCTTAACCAACGGCGAAACGCGTCGCATAGTGGTGAGATAGACACTAATCTGGCTTTCCTTTTCACTGCAAATTTCAGATCATTAAGCTCGCCTCGAAAGAGAAATCAAACACATAAATCATAAAACATATGATCTTCGCCTTAATAAGGCAAAACTTAAGAATATATATACTTTGTTGGGTCTGACATGAGTATTTAGGAGTTACAAACGGAATGACAAAGTTAATACCCTCCATAGTATGGTGGAGGGTATAACAAGTTGGCAACACTTGCTTGTTGTTGACAAAAAAAAAGAAAAAAATGTTTGCAGCGGCGAGTCTTAAAGCAGCAAACAAACATATTTGTATTACCTGACTCCAAGTAAGTACATATTTAAAGCGGTTTGGAAGTTATAGTAAAATTATCGATTTTTTAGACCCGATTTTTTTATAAAACCCCAAAGATGTCGAAAAAGGGCCCAACAAAATTGATGCCAAAGTATGGCTGACACTCTTACCTTTCCAAAATGCTACAATTTTGCTAATACCTTTTCTGGGTCCAGAGATGTTCTCTTCTGGGTATGTTCAACCAGCTACGCGAACTAAAGTTTTATAAATTTAACGGCCTTCGGCCCCACCATGTGACCACTTTTTGGATAGCTTTTAAACGATACCTATTTTGCGTATATCGGGTAAGTGGATCCGGGTCTTGAACCAAGACTTTCAAGTCAAAAATCGGGGGAATCACAGTAACAGTTTCCGGGATTCAGGGTAAAAATACCTACCTCTGAAAAAATGTCCGATAAAATCGAAGAGTTTTTACTAAACTAGAGTTATTTTAAATGGTCACAGCATTATGGTTTTTAGCGGTAGAGTCTTAGTAGACCAGTGTTGGAAATGTCTTCAATATTTCCAAATTGTTTTGCTGTTGTTATTTCATGGTAAAATGTCAAATACAAAATGGTTAAAATATCAACGCCGACTAAAAAATATAATGTCGTCTAATTTTTTACAGCGCAAGATACTCTCTAAAAACAACTTCCCGTCAACTGTTGCATCGACATTCATCGCTATCGAAAAAAATGACAACCCTAATATCGTTATTGTCGCCTCGACTTCATTTTGCGACGACGACGACAATCGTAATAGGGCCGAATTTTTTTTTGACTTGAAACATTCAAACATAACTTTTTCTATGCTTTGACATCGAAATTATAAAAATTGTAAAACTTTTATTTCATAGATTGGGTTATGAAAATCACTCACCTTGTCTCCGGGCAGTATACCAGTTGGCAATTTCGTAACTGGCGGGGCCATCGTAAACACGGGAGGTTGGTCTTGAACGTCTTGTATAATTACAACAATTTCCATACCAGCAATATTACGGCTATCTTGACCAGGCTCAGCATAGGCGTCCTAAAAAAGAAAAATAAAATTGAGCGCAACAGTAATAATTTTGACTTATATCACATTAAATATGTAGTTTTGTAAATTCATATTATACTACCTATTTAACGTAACTTTTACCCAATTTTAAGGTGACAACTAAAGCCAGCTGTCAACATTAGTGGAATTCGCTTTACAATTACAATATATGTAGAGTGACATATATGACATCAGTTCGAGAAGGTTTATATTAAAACAAGTAAGCAAAGGCTACAGTCGAGCGGGGGCCGACCGTTGAATACCCTACAACACTATAATAAACCATACAGTTTATATAGGCGAGATACTCGAAAGAATTCCACAAGATATTGTGACAAATAATAAAAGAAAACCATCAGGTTTCGTTCTCTAATTTTCGGATAATAGCAACTTAAACGAATTTGCTCATTTCCAATTTATTGGTAGATGTTGCACGTAAATGGTCTTCCTAGATCTGGAACCAATATTTCCCAAAGACCTTTAATCTCTCAGAAGTGGCAAAAGATTAACATTTATTATTGGTTTTTGACTGAAACGCATCTATATGAGATACAGACATTTGACTATATTCTTCAACGAAATCAGCGTTAACGAAATAGTCAGAAGTGCGTCTTTCCTGTATTTGTGAATTCTCCAAAAAGTCACTGGAATGGACATTTTCGTATTTAGTCTACAAAAGTTGGCAAACTATTTCACACATTGAATATTTTTGGATGGCCATCCAAAACTGCTTGGCTTTTGCAATGTCCGGTAACCCCCATTCAAATGTGCGAGAGGATCGGCCGAAAATTACGACCTGCTGACAATTTTGCAGTTTTTTTTGTCCATTTCAACCCCTAAATATATAACGATCATCTCCAAAAAGAGTAGGCATCTATTCTGACCCTCATCTTATCCCCATGCAAAATTTCGTAAGGATCGGGCGATAAATGCGATCTGTATATGATATCCTGATATCCTAACTACTTAGTTTTGTTAGCTGTAGAAATATTAATATTAAAATATTAATTCAAAATGAAAATATGCCAAAAATATGACAAAATTGAAAAAATATGAGAAAATGTTACAAATCCAATATTTTCATCTTTAGAGAGATATTTTTATGCGATTTTTTAGACGTTTTTTCTTTCCTAACAAGAGGCCTTTCTGAATTAATGAGAACTGTCGAAATCAGTTCAGCCGTTCTCGACATATAAGAGATTTTTCAAGCATATCTTCTTTGATAGACATATATATATCGCACATATTTTGCTATATATCCAATTTGTTGGATGTTAACATCAATGTAAAGGTCAGAAGTAACCTTGTCATGGCTTTGTGATTTCGACGGGATTTAAAATATTCACGGTTTAATGAAAAATTTTGATTTTTTTCAACACAAAAGATATGGTCTATTTTACCCGCTAAATATTATCCGATGACCACCCAAATTGGTAGGCTTCTTCCCCGCCCTAAACTCTAGCTACATGCGAAATTCCGCGTCGATTGGACATTTTTTCAGTATTTGGTCCATTTCAACCCCTAAACATTTGGCGATCATCTCCAAAAGAAATAGGCTTCTATTCTGACCCTAAGCCCACCTTCCTGCAAAATTTCGTAAGTATCGGGCCATAAATGCGACCTGCAGCGTGATTACAAATTAACATGGCCAGACGGACAGACGGACGGACGGACATACATAGCTAGATCGACTCAGCTCGGCGAGCTAGGAAGATCCATATATACTTTCCTATATGGGAAACCAATATTTCGAGGTGTTACATAAATTCTGGCCCAATCAAACTTATAATACCCCCAACACATAGTGTTGTAGGGTATAAAAATATATAGTTACACAAAATGGAAATTTGGCAAAGGTATTTCCGAACCCTTTAAGATATCTGGTACCAAATATTGTTGTCGAATGCATATTACGAATGTGAGGGACCGAAACACGGAATCGGATGAAAAATATATATGGGAGTTATAGCTATATCTGAACCGATTTTCACTAAATTTGATGTTCTTGCTTCTAGAGTGAATTCGGTTGGATGTGCCAAAATTCCAAAACTTGGACTTTTATTAGCCATTTGGTCACAATTAACTCCAAATCGGTTGAAGATATATGTGAGCTTTATCTAAATCTGATCTGATTATTACCAATTTCGCCCTTGGGTCAAACAAATATTTTTCATTTCAAACGGATAATGCGATCTGCATTTTGTTCACAAAAATACATGGACAGACGGACGGACATACGGACTGACTTGTATAAATCGACTCAGAAAGTGATTCTGTGAAGATCCTCAAAAGTCTATCTCGCTTCCTTCTCTATGTTACAAAGAAATGCACAAATACATAATACTGTTACCACTATGTGGTGTAGGGTATAAGAATCTATTATTGAAATATTTGACAATTATTTGTTAGATTGGACATACAGATTGGGATAAAAAACTGCAAAAAATTCAAATGCCATAATTTTTAAGCAAAAAATGTCGGAAATAGCATCAATTTGTAGAATAAGTTTAGATTTGTTCGAATTGGTCACTTTTGGCACGAATTATGGCCTTCAAACGGCCGATGTTGCTCACGCGAATGTTGCTCTACGGTATTTTGGCCCATTCCCGGCGAAGCGCTGGCTTGAGGTGATCTACATTTTGGTATTTTTTAGTGCCAACCTTGCTTTCCAAAATACTCCAGACACAATAGTCCAACGGATTGGTATCCGGAGATTTTGGTGGCCATTGTGCGCTGGAAATGAGAAAACCTCATTTTGTAACCATTATTGGGTGGCGGGTGCTGAGTCCTGTTGCGTGACCAAGGCTTGAGTTCTGGTGGCCAACCGAAAGTGCACATTATCAGCTGACCTCTTTGGCAAATAAACACGATCATTTTCTTTCTGTTGCGGTGTAAGTTCTTGCACTTTTTGGAATTTCAATGGCTTTACCCCGAGCTAATTTTTCAATATTTGCCGAATGGTATATTGCGATATGTTCATCTCACGACGCATTTTCCGTCCACTGCGACGCGAGTTTCGATCAAGTCACTTCTTTACTTTTAGAACCATTTCTGCTGATGTTGCTGTTTTCTTACGTCCACTTCCCTGACGTCGGGCTACGCTACCCGTATCACTGTAACGAGCGATGGCACGAGACGCATGGATTTATTCACATTTAAATGCTGGAGTGCTCTGACGATAGCCACTTGTGGTATTCCAGCCAAATATAAAGAAATCACACTATCACGAATAGTTTTAACAGCTGTCGGACGAGTGTCATAGATATGGCAGCAGTCTGAAGTTGGTTGCAGTTTTTTTATCTCACACTGTATAGCAATGTTATTTGGTATAAAATATTTAAATGTCTCCGTCAAATTTAGTGAAAATCGACTCAGAATTGGATATGCCACCCATATATCAGTTCCCTCTAAAACCAAACTATAACTGCTCTAAACCAAATGTTGATATGTGGTATGATCTACTTTAAATAAATTCTTTTGTTACGGGAAATTAAATTATGAAATTGTGATTTGCTGTGATTTGATCGTAATAAATAATAATAATTAAAAAGCACCTTCACCATTTAAAAAAAAAAAGAAAAATTACAAAAAAAAAATACGTCGAAAAATGCCACTTAAATGAAAACCGTTGTATAAGGGCTAAACGTTGACCTGCATAAATTTTTGCCAAATACGAAATTTAAAGCAATTCCGTTGAATAATGTCGCTAATATCATCAAATACAGAATAAAGGGATGTACTGTTACATGGGGGATATACGGTATCGTGGCCCTATGAAGACAATTCTCTTTCGGGGGGGTAAAGTACTCAGAAGGAACTCCTGCTGTGGGATTTCAGACAATTGCATTGAAAAATGTGGCTACTGTCATCAAAATACCGAATAACGGGAGGAACCGTTATATGGGGGATATACGAAATGGTGGGCCTATATAGACAATTCTCTTCCAGGGGGTAGATCGCTCACAAGGAACTCGTTGTGTGATTTTGAGACAATTTCATTGAAAAATGTGGCTAAAATCATAAAAATACCGAGTTTTTGGAGGTGCCGTTACATGGGAGATATACGACATCGTGGACCTATATAGATAATTCTCTTCCAGTGGGTAGAGTACTTAGAAGGAACTCAAGGTATGGAATTTCAGAAAATTTCATTGAAAAATGCGGCTACAATCATCAATAGTTGGATATCGGTAGGTACCTTTATATGGGGGCTATCGTGACCTGCTTGTACACAAAAGACTGATCTGTGTGAAATTTTTGCTTCCTATCTTAACGGATAGACAGACAGGGCTAAATAGAATTTTATGCTGATCAAGAATATATATACTTTTTAAGGTCTAAAATTATTATTTCGATGAGTTAGAAACGGATGGTGGAGGGTATACAAATTTCAAATTACGTAAAAATGGGATACTAAAAAGGCCATAAACTTTTTTCAGTTTTCACTATAACTGAAAATCTATAGGATATTGCAACTTAAAAACAGCTGTTAAAATTATCTAAATATTCAAAGGGACATATCACGTCAGCATAAGTATATGTGTATCAATATAACGAAATCAAGTCCTCAGCCCAAGGTACCTAAGATTTCATCACCTCTTTTTATTTATGGCGACAAGCATCAGTTGATATTACCCTATTTCAAATATTTGATGCACCAGACACGATATGATACCGATATGCACCAGATCCAATGAAGTTTGGAAGAAATGACGGAATTTAGTTCAAAAAAATTGCCAAATTTCTGTTCAGATTTGGATATAGCTGTCATATATATGTATCTCCAATTTCAATGAAATGTGGAAGGTGTGACGGAATTTGGTCAGAAAATAAATGTTGTCAAATTATATTAAATTCGGTTCGGATTGGGATATGGTTTTATTAAGAAACATTTTCCCATAACGCCTTTACAATAGTATTAGGCTAACAGTAAAAAAAGTAGAAACAATTTAATCGAGGATACGATTATTACGGGAGGTATGTTGCTACATCGAAATTTCTAATAGCAAAAGACAGAGTTCAGCTAGCACTAACATAAATATGTACGAAGTTCGGGCGTCGGTTTGCCCTAAACGTAATTTTTAATTTTTTTGGTAGAAAGAGTTTAATGGCGAAGTTAAAAAAAACAGTAAAGAAAGTCCTAAAGTCGGGCGGGGCCGATTTTATGATACCCTACACCACTTTGTTAATTTAGTTGAGCTCCACATAACAATTAAAAGTGTTTATGGGAGAATTCAATCATACACGTTATGATTATAATTATAATTTAAAGTTCAAAGGACTAAATATGCCGAAGCATTTGTATCTTTTAAATTCGGACTTGTATTGCCCATTTGGTGCAAAATTAATTTGAAATCAGATAAAGATATATATGGGAGCTATATCCAAATCTGTATGGGAGCTATAGCTATATCTGAACCGATCTTCACCAAATTTGGCATACTACCTTCTAGACTCTTTTCGGTCGTATGTGACAAATTCTATCCTATTTGGGCAAATATTAGACGTTTGGTGCACAATCAAAGGTAAATCGGACGAAGTTATATATGGGAGCTATATCCAAATTTGAACCGATCTCGATAGAATTTAGCAAAGGTATTTCTGAGCTGTATTTGATATATTTCCCTGAATATCGTTGTTACAGAGTGCATATTACGGCTGTGTGTAACAAATACAACAAATCGGATGAACAATATATATGGGAGCTATAGCTATATCTGAACCGATCTTCACCAAATTTGGCATACTACCTTCTAGACTCAATTCGGTCTTATGTGCCAAATTCCCATCCCATTTGGACAGATATTAAAAGTTTGGTGCACAATAAAAGTAAATCGGACGATGTTATATATGGGAGCTATATCCAAATCTGAACCGATCTCGATAAAATTTAGCAAAGGTGTTTCTGAGCTGCATTTGATATATTTCCCTAAAAATTGTTGTTACAGAGTGCATATTACGGCTGCGGAGGACAAGAATAACAAATCGGATGAACAATATATATGGGAGCTATAGCTATATCTGAACCGATTTCGATCAAATTTGGGATACTTATTTTCGGGCCCAATTTGGTTGTATGTGAAAAATTCCATACTATTCGGGATTATATTACACGTTTGGTGCACAATAAAAGGCAAATCGGACGAAGATATATATATATATATATATATATATATATATATATATATATATATATATATATATATATATATATATATATATATATATATATGTATATGTATATATATAAATTTTTACCGATTATCTCATAATTTCAATAGGGTTCGTCCTTGGGCCAAACAAATGTTGTTTGTAAAATTTCATCTCAATCGGATAATAAATGCAACCTGCATTTTGTTCACAAGAATGCATGGACAGACGGACTGACATGCATAAATCAACTCAGAAAGTGATGCTATGCAGATCATCAAAAGGAACTATGGACATTTTTCGTTTCCTTTTGCCTGGTACAAACAAATGCACAAAGACATAATACCCTGACCACCTTGTGGTGTAGGGTATAAAAACAAAAAAGGTAAAAAGTAGTGGGCCTTTTGGAGTTTTTGTGGGTAGATACTAGAAGCAGACGAACCTGTCATTATGTGCGAAGATTCATCACAATAGGATACCTCTCTCGCTTTCAATGAGAAAAATGAGAAAATTATTTTTTGAAACGGGCTTCGTGCCAGTAGACATAGTGTGTAAAACAGTTATTTGGATGAAGGAAAACATTTTGGACATAGTATTCATAAATTGATGTCACATCCTTTCAAAGCATCGCATAACTTCACAAAAGGATAGAGTTTTTATTTTTAAGCTACAAAAACGCCAGGTAGCAAAAGTCCATCAGAAAATAACATTTGCTGCATTGAATTCTCTCATCAGGGAAACTTGTTTAAATGGAAAGTAAGTGATCATAGAACTTGAATTGCAAGCATTTGCTTCGATCACAAGGGTGTGGAATGGCCACAGCTTGGCCATTAACAAATTGCTGATTACGACCAACTATGGGTATTATGTGTTTTAACTGGTTTCTTAGAGGGCGTCCCGCAAACGCCAGCAACCGGCTTACAGTTATGCAAGGCATCAACGTTTACAACTGGTTCAGATTGGTAATTAAGAGCATATTTGTCTTGTCTTCGCTTAGTCAAAGCAAGTTAATGAATTAGAAAAAAGAGAATTTATACTAAAGAACCGTTAAACGGAAGCGAATCACTTCAGTGATGTAGAATACATAACTAACTTAATGAGAATCAGTTTGACATAAACAACCTTGAGGTATTTTACACTTTGGGATGCATCAATATCTGTTTCTAAAGGCAATTTTTGGGGTATACAGGGTGAGGTAAAAAACTGCAACAAAGTCAAATGCCATAATTTTTACATTTTGTTTACCATTGTTGGGTGGCGCGTGCTGAGTGCGATGGTGCTGAGTTCTGTTGGAATGTCCAAGATCTGCAGCCAAAAAGTTTGCGCGCCCAAGGCTTTAATACACCCCCCAGAACATTTTCGCGATAATTTTCGGCATTTATTCTGATGCCAAGGTCGATTAATACGAGCGGAGAGCGACCATCGGCTTTTATGGCCCATCGGCCCACACCATCCCCATGGCCGGCGCTTGAGTTCCGGTGGCCAACCAAAGCTGCAAATTTTCAGCTGACCTCTTTGGAAAGTAAACACGATCAGTTTGTTTGTTTACAAACTGTTGGACAACGTTGTTGATGTTTTCTCATCGGAAAAACCAAATTCGGCAGTTCACCAATTTCGGTCAAGTGAAGTAACTCTTTAGCTCTTTCGAGTCTATTTTCTTCCTGTTGCGGTGTAAGTTCTTGCATATTTGGAGTTTTAATGGGTTGACCTCGAGTTCATTTTTCTATATTTGCCGAATGGAATATTGCGATATATTCAGCTCACGAGCAATTTTTGGGCCACTGCGTCGCTTCTTTACTTTTCGAACCATTTTTGGTGATGTTGCTGTTTTCTTCCGTCCACTTCCTTGACATCGGGCTGCGCTAACTGTATTCACATATAAATGCTGGAGTGCTCTGACGATAGCCGCTTTTGGTTTGGTTTTCCAGCCAAATATAAAGAAATCACACTATCACGCTTGAATTCCATCAAGAATAACTTTTTTTCTGTAAAATTCTCACCAAAATGCTTTTTACGCTTGTAAGCAATCTAATGAGCTGTCACTAAAATAATTATAACAGGTGTCGGACGAGTAGCTTAGAAATGACAGCAGTCTGAAGTTGGTTGCAGTTTTTTCATCACACCCTGTATGTAAGGATTAACATTTGTAAATGGGTAAAAAGCTAGGTTCGGTGGGACATTGTATGAACGTACGAAAACAGACGATACGATTAACGAAACGCTCAAACGAAGTCTCAAATTCAATTCAAAACCATAAATATTCAAAACAAAACCACAAATATTTAAATGCCAAGTACGAGCTGTATCCTTTGCGAGCGAGTCGCCATGAAACGTTTCCAAACGTTTGAAATGGGTGTTGTTTTCTTTCGTTTAAGATGTTGTGTCATCCAGCAGAGGACACTCAGTGTTGTTTTTGTTTCGACTCACCTACGCAAACAGTACGAAAGAAATCCCGTTATCTGAATATTGGTTTTATTTCGTACTTTGAGAAAATACAGAAGGAAATGAATGCAAACGTTTCATATAGTTTATTTTTGTACTCTGCTTTTTATACCCCCTCTATACCACTCAAATAAGTGCGAGTATGTTTTGATCGTTTTTAGTGCGAGTAAAGTTTTCTCGAAATCGATCCGATTCTGCTTTTGTCGAGTAATCTTTTAGTTATTGTTATACCGTTGTTTTATATGTAGTTATGAGTTTTTCCTCAACCCACAGCTACAAACGAAATGATAAAAATTTCCTATTTTTCTCCTCATGTACACGGTCTCCACCTCAGTTCATCAGTAACATCATGAAATAACCTTCAAACATCAAATTATCTATAAAAAGCAATTATTTCTTGAAATTTCCTTAATTTTATGTGTTCTGAAAAATCATCCTATTTAACATATAAGGTCTTAAATTATGATGAAAGTTATAAAAATAAATCGATAGTAGTAATTGTATTGAAATAAAATCCGAACTGTTTACTTACATTGGCCAATATGGTTAAATGGTACATGGCTTGTTTTTCGAAGTCCAACGGACCCAGCAGAAATATAGTTCCCTCTGTCGTTTCAGGAGAAACAATTTTCTGTCTTATGGCAAACAAAGGTGATCCCTGTTAAAAAAGAATAAAATGTTTTTTTTTTATTTATCATGTGAACGCAGTATTCTGAATAAACTATAGGAAAACTAAAACAAAAAATTAAATATTTTTTCTACATCATTCTTGGTGCTTTCTGTTGGGAATTTTCCCCGCAAATATTACTCCACATAAAGGCCTATTTGCAATTGTTTCCCAATTTTGAGATCATTGATCTAAGTTCTGTTTAGCAGGACTATCCTTAAATAATGGAAATCGATTTCAGTCGATTTTGGTAAAATTGGAAAATGGATTCTTAACCGATTATATAAAATCGAAAGATTGAAAAGTTGGCTTTTTTGTAGAAAGCAAAAACCGACAAGCCTAAAAGTCGACTTCTGTGTTTAATAGTGTATCCCTGTATCCAATTTAATAGTGTATTCCTGTATCCATTGCGGTTGCGATGCGGCCAGTTGGAAACTCTATTTTTCCAAATTGTGCGTAATTGTTCACATATTATTCCAAATTCAATTTAAATTCATCTTTGAGCTCTAAATAATGTGAAAACCAAATTAATTACTCACCCATAACTCGAGGTATACTGGCTTTTGAAAAAGAGGATTTTTTCGAGCAATCACATAGTCCAACTCTGTGCCCCGTTTGGCATCCTGAAATAAGCAATCATAAATATGGCATTTTCTCAGTACGGAAAGTAGAAGGTTCTATCAGCTGGCTGTTATTTCAACTTACCTCTGGAAGCATAATGATGCCTGGCTTGTGAGGGAAAATAAGATCGTGGGGTGTTGTAAAGTTTGTAGCTGTTATTGAACACAATTGAGTCGCCATTCCCCCTTTAGTGTCCTTCACCGATACCTGAAAGTCATAGTATCGACCGGGTTCCAAGCGTCGTTGTAAAACTACATTAGCTTGACACACCGAATTGTACTTGGTGCATGGTAGCGACTCGATCTTGACTGTCGATGACGAGGCATCGCCCACAAACTCAAACGTCAGGGGATAATCGAATTCCTCGTCTGTGGCCCTCAGCCTGTAAATCACAGAGCCGACTTGGGCATCTGCAGGTACTAAAACTAAACGCATACGAGTAGATGGATCAAATTTGGGATCCACACTCAGTACAGCTGATGGACTTAGTACTCCAATCAAGAGACAGGTTGTGAGTATTCTATATGAAGCTATCCACGTTAGTAGTGAAGTGGAGAGACGTCGCATAGCAGACGAAGATGGTTTAATGGACAATGATATTAGGTTTCTATTGTCAATTGATGGCTTATGGCAGTGGAATTGACCGATGGATTTAGAGATGGTATCTTGAAAGTTTGGTGAGGTGTATACTATGTGATTGGCGGATAAAATGCGTTTACTTTGACGATGATATTGGTCCAGGGGTTGTTTTGGCAGTCGCCAGCAATAGATTCGTTTTCTCTTTCGCTTACTGCCGCTTTCTGCATATTTGTTATTTTTGGAAGCCATCTCTGAAATAAAACATAAAAAATATAAATTAGTTGACATGCATAAATACATATTTATCCAATGAGATTTATTAATAACACTGTCCAGCACCAAAAATGCAAATCACTATAAATATGTTTTTGTTTCTTAAACTAAAGGAATCCGTATTTGAGATTTTAAGTTCATGTCTATTTTTTTTTTGAATATTATTCCTTTCACAACATCCATCCATTATTTACACGAATCAGAAATAGGAACTTATTTTCTAGGGAGTTAATTTTTGACAGTTTAAATTACAGAAAATGCAGAGTTGGGCATTTTTATTCGAATAAATAAATAATTGTACTATGGCCCCATCCATGGTACAATGACAGGACGTACAATAAAGATACTTAACAAATGAAGGCTGGTTTCAAAGGAAGGAGCTGTAGTAACGTGTTTCCCAAAAAAAGGAAAACACATAAAATTCAGTGAAATACATGACCTTTATGTGAGAAGTACGATTCATATAATTAAATTTTTAAAATTATTTCATGCAAATACTGAACGCGACTGCGTCATTCCGTTTGAACATCTCTAAATATTCGTCGTGGACCCCATAAAGTACATATACAGGTTGAGATGAAAAAACTGCAACCAACATCGGACTGCCTTCATTTCTAAGCCATTCTTCCGATAGCTGTTAAAATTATTCCAGTGATAGCTCATTATATTGATTACTAGCGTACAAAAGCATTTTGGTGAGAGTTTTACAGAAAAAAGTTATACGTGATGGAAGTCAAGCGTGATAGTGTGATTTCTTTACATTTGACTGGAAAACTACAGGTGGCTATCGTTAGAGCACTCCAGCATTTAAATCTGAATAACTCCTTTGTGTCTTGACCTCAAGGAAGTGGGCGGAAGAAAACAGCAAAATTAACAGAAATGGTTCGAAAAGTAAAGAAGTGACTTGATTGAAAACCGCCTCGCAGTGGCCGAAAATGGCTCGTGAGCTGAACATATCGCAATATTCCATTCGGCAAATATTGAAAAATGAACTCGGGGTAAAGCCATTGCAATTCCAAAAAGTGCAAGAACTTACACCGCAACAGAAAGAAAATAGACTCAACAGAGCTAAAGAGTTGCTTCGCTTGGCCGGAAGTGGTGAACCGCCGAATTTTGTTTTCTCCGATGAGAAAACATTCGTTATCCGGCAGTTTGTAAACAAACAAAATGATCGTGTTTACATGCCAGCTCAAAATGTGCACCTTCGGTTGGACACCAGAACTCCAGCGCCGGCCATTGTGATGGTGTGGGCCGCCATAACAGCCGATGATCGCTCTCCGCTTGTATTAATCGAGAATAAATGCCGAATATTATCGCGAAAATATTCTGGAGGGTGTATTACATTCCAACAGGACTCAGCACCATCGCACTCAACACGCAACACCCACGAATGGTTTCAAAATTAGGATCCTCGCTTCATATTCAGATCACAATGGACACCAAAATCTCCGTATACTAATCCGTTGGACTATTGTGTCTGGAATATTTTGGAAAGCAAGGTTGGCACTAAAAATACCAAAGTGTCGATCACTTAGGCATGCGCTTCGCCGGGAATGGGCAAAAATACTGCAGAGCAACATTGGGGCAGCGTGTGACAGTTTCATTGGCCGTTTGAAGGCCATAATTCGTGCCAAAGTTCACCAATTCGAACAAATCTAAACTTATTCTAAAATTTGATGCTATTTCCGACATTTTTTGCTTTCATTCAATAAAAAAATATAAAAATTATGGTTTGACTTTGTTGCAGTTTTTTTATCTCACTCTGTTTATACTTTGTAGGCTCTAAAATCTATAGTTCGAGGTGTTACAAACGGAATGACAAACTTAATATACCCTCCATACTATGGTGGATGGTATAAAAATTATTTCATGTAAATGCTGAACGCGACTGCGTTGCATTCGCATTTTCCAAGTTTGACATACTCTTACCACCATTTCGGCCGCTTCAATGTTGTATTCTACTGAGTCAATTGAAGCGGGTTCGCTCGTATAGACATAGCTCAAAAAAAAAAAAATAGTCTAAAGGCGTTAAAACGCACGATTTAGGCAGTCTATTGACTGATCCCGAATGTGGAATAAAATGTTCAAAGTGGCGCCCACTATTCATAATTATGTTATGATTCGCAGTAGGTTCCAATGATGCCACTAGCCCATAAACCGCACTAAACTTGACTTTTTCTGGATGCATTAGTAGCTTTCGCAGCGCTTCTGGCTGATCTTCACTCCAAGATCGGCAAGAAAAGCAATTTGTGAAAAGATTATAAATAAACAAAACCAATTTTTGCAGCTTTTAGAAATCTTGGCACAATTAGACTGAAATGCAGAGCTGCATTTTTACACCATCCACCTTGAAGAGAGGGGTATATAAACTTTGTCATTCCGTTTGTAACATCCATTAATATTCGTCGTAAACCCCATAAAGTACAAACAGGGTGAGATAAAAAAGCCGAAACAAAGTTAAACGTCATAAATTTAATTTTTTTTTTTAATTTTATTGAATAAAAGCAAAAAATGTCGGAAATAGCATCACATTTTAGAATAAGTTTAGCTTTATTCGAATTATGGCCTTCAAAGGCCAATGAAACCGTCACACGCCGCCCGAATGTTGCTCTACGGTATTTTGGCCCATTCCCGGCGAAGCGAGGAACCTCATTTTCTAACCATTCTTGGGTGGCGCGTGCTGAGTACGATGGTCCTGTTGGAATGTCCAATGTCTGCGGTCAAAATGTTTGCGTGCCCAAGGCTTTAATACGCCCTCCAGAATATTTTCGCGATAAGCGAGCGGAGAGCGACCATCGGCTGTTATGGCGGCCCACACCATCACCATGGCCGGCGCTTGAGTTCTGGTGGCCAACCAAAGCTGCAAATTTTCAGCTGACCTCTTTGGCAAGTAAACACGATCATTTTGTTTGTTTACAAACTGCTGGAAAACGAAGGTTTTCTCATCGGAGAAAACCGAATTCGGAAACTCTTTAGCTCTTTTGAGTCTATTTCTTTCTGTTGCGGTGTAAGTTCTTGCCCTTTTTGGAATTTCAATGGCTTTACCCCGAGCTCATTTTTCAATATTTGTCGAATGAAATATTGCGATATGTTCAGCTCACGATCAATTTTTTGGCCACTGCGACGCGGGTTTCGATCAAGTCACTTCTTTACTTTTCGAACCATTTCTCTAATTTCAATAGGGTTCGTCCTTGGGCCAAACAAATGATTTGTGCAAAAAAGATTCAAATAACTGGAAACAACTTAATGCGTAAATTTTTGAAAATCTCTGACAAAAGGCGCTGTATTTCAGGGCTGCATTTATATAAATTTACGAAACTGTTCTACCACCTTATTGTACCATGGTTTTATCCACATTTTTCTACGGATTTGCCTAAAAATTGGTATTTGTAGTTCGTAATGGGTTCCAGCCCCGGAAGCAGAACATTGAACATCTAGGTTAATGTTTTCCTATAGCGCACATATAACGGTTCCATCGGATATTCTGTATTTTCACGATTTAAGCCACATTTTCTAATAGATTTGTGTGAATACGATATTTGCACTTCATAATGGGTTCTACATCCAGCGTCAAAACATTGTCCATGTTGGTTCTAGTCATCCTAGTCACATTTACACAAGAAATTATGAAAAATTTGGTATTTAAGACTCGCAATACCGAAAGGACTTCTTTCGTT
Source organism: Musca domestica (assembly GCF_030504385.1). Lineage (NCBI taxonomy): Eukaryota > Metazoa > Arthropoda > Insecta > Diptera > Muscidae > Musca > Musca domestica. The sequence continues at coordinate 12,789,226 of NW_026712328.1, read as the reverse complement.
TTCAGCACAAAATTATTAAATGAAATGGGAAATAATAGAATATTTTTGGAACAGGCTAAATGTAGTTTATCGAGAATATATAGTTCAATCAGCGTTTAACAACTATCACCAAATGTTCTATTTTTTGGCACTTTCATGTTCTGTTCTAGAAACTGCAAGAATCTACTAGTTTTTACACACACACATATAATAAATGATCTTATTCTTTTTCTTTTGCATGAGTACGTTTATATTGCTTTACCCCTACAACACAATTTGCCTTTTGAAAAATCAAAAAAAAAAATTCAAATATAATTACTTCATTGTATATTGGGTCAATACAGTACAATTTACGCCCTTGTAGCGTTTGAATTTTTGAATTGGTTTACGTAATGATACATTTGAGTTGTTGTTAGCAGTTATAGTTGTTACCAGATTGTGTTTTTTTTCAAATACGTCGCGTTTTATTTCTATTTAATGTTGGCATTACAGTTTTTATGTTGATTTATTGCAAGAAGATAAAACGAATAGAAAAGGGCAGGATATGAGTGAGATTTATATTTAAAAATAAATACGGGCCAAATTGTAATGGGATCAACAATTTTTCAATTCGTAGTTTTTTGTTCAGCTCCCAAAAAATAATGTAGAATTTACTTGTTTGCCAATTGATATATACGAATTGATATATACGAATAACAATAAAACACGACTATTATTTCAGATGCTGATTGTATTTTGTCGTCACTTGCCAGTCAATATCAGTGTTTTTATTTTTTCAAATTCCGCCAGTCGAACAAAGAATTATGGCGCCACACCAACTTATCCTAATAAGCAAACATATGGATAAATATTTATATCGTCTGCGAATTGTCAGTTGAATTTATTACGAGTCAGTCTAATTCTATATACAAAGGTATGTAAAAGGTATTATGTGTTTATGTGATATGCATTATTGAGACCGATAACAATGGAATCGATATAGTCTATTTTAAATTAATTTGGATGCTGTATTATAACTTTTAATATATATAAATAAATTCATTACTCAATAATTTGTAGCAGTCATAACTACTTACAATCGCATAGATAGTTCTCCATTGTTATTTTGTTTGTTTGACGATGTTGGAAAGTAAAAATGGTATATTAAAGACAACGTAAATTATTGAATTTTATTATCAAAATGAGAGCCCCATGCCCCATGGGGTTATTAAAAGGCGAGTGAAAATTGTATTGGTTGTTCGCGACCGCCCGCCTGGATGGGTCCGCTTCAAGAGACGCATTGGACATTAGATATACAGGGTGACAACATTAGATATACAGGGTGAGATGAAAAAACTACAACCAATTTCAGACTGCTGCCATTTCTAAGCCACTCGTCCGATAGCTGTTAAAATTATTCCAGTGACAGCTCATTATATTGTTCACAAGCGTACAAAAACATTTTGGTGAAAATTTTCCAGAAAAAAGTTATTCATGATGGAATTCAAGCGTGATAGTGTGATTTCTTTCTATTTGGCTGGAAAACCACAAGTGGCTATCGTTAGAGCACTCCAGCATTTAAATGTGAATAAATCTTTTGTGTCTCGTACCATCGCTCGTTACCCTGATACTGGTAGCGTAGACCGACATCAAGGAAGTGGACTGAAGAAAACACCAACATCAGGAGAAATGGTTCAAAAAGTAAAGACTCGACTTGATCGGAAAACGCGTCGCAGTGGCCGAAAAATGGCTCGTGTGCTGAACATAACGCAATATTACATTTGGCAAACATTGAAAAATGAGCTCAATGTAAAGCCATTGAAATTCCAAAAGTGCAAGAACTTATACCGAAAAACAGAACAGCAAGAACATAAAGAAATTAGACTCAAAAGAGCTAAAGAGTTGCTTCGCTTGGCCGAAAGTGGTGAACTGCCGAATTTGGTTTTCTCCGATGAGAAAACATTCGTTGTCCAGCCGTTTGTAAACAAACAGAATGATCGTGTTTACTTGCCAAAGAGGTCAGCTGAAAATGTTCAATTTTCGTTGGCCACTAGAACTTATGCGCCGGTCATGGTGATGGTGTTGGCCGCCATAGCAGCCGATGGTCGCTCTCCGCTCGTATTAATCGACCGTGACATCAGAATAAATGCCGATTATTATCGCGAAAATATTCTGGAGTGTGTCTTAAATCCTTGGGCACGGAAACATTTTGGCCGCAGTCCTTGGACATTCCAACAGGACTCAGCACCAGCGCTCTTAGCACGCGCCACCCAAGAATATTTACAAAATGCGGTTCCTCGCCCTTATTTCCAGCGCACAATGGCCACCAAAATCTCCCGATACCAATCCGTTGGACTATTGTGTCTGGAGTATTTTGGAAACCAAGATTGGCAATAAAAAATACCAAAGTGTCGATCACCTCAAGCAAGCGCTTCGCCGGGAATGTGACGGTTTCATTGACCGTTTGAAGGCCATAATTCGTGCTAAAGGTGGCCAATTCGAACAAATCTAAACTTATTCTAAAAATTGATGTTATTTCCGACATTTTTTGCTTTCATTCAATAAAATTTAAAAAAATTTATAAATTATGGCGTTTGACTTTGTTGCAGATTTTTTATCTCACCCTCTATATACGTTATCGTCTTGCTTACAAGTCGACATGACCAATTCAACTTAGAATTTATACAACTATTTTTTTAATGAACTAAAATCGGAATTACAACCTCCATAGTATGGCGGTCCACATTTTGGATTAACCTCCATATAAATTTAAGTTTTTGTGCACTACAACACAAAAAATATAATTTGGATTGGACCAACACCACGAAATACTGGTCCCCGACATAGGAAACTATGTATGGATCTTCTTATCTCGCCGACAAACCGATCTGGTTACGGATGTCCGTTCCGTCTATCCATATTTAATTGTAATCACGCTACAGGCCGCGAATATATTTAATTTCGGCCAAATCACAAATACATTAAAATGTTACTTCTGGCCATTACAGTGATATTGATAGCCAAGGTATCGGGTACATAACAAAATAGGTACAATCTATATGTACAAGAAATTGATGTTAGTTATTTCGCTTATAAGTCAAAACCGCTGGAGTGATTTTGACAATTGTCACCAATTCGGAATAACCTTTTGCCTGAAAAGGATAAAATCTAAAAAAATCGAGCAACAATATACCAATAAACAGTGACAATTTTTTGAGAGGAGTAAATATAAGACAAATGCTCCGGTCAAAAACCAAAGGTATCATTTGTGCAGGACTGCACGGCACTATTTCAAAACACAAAAAAAAAAAAAAAATCGACAAAAATGGTTTGGGTCTTACAGTTTTCCTATATATTGTAGTGTTGTAGATTATCACATGGTCGGTCTCGCACGACTATAGCATTTGCTTAATTGTTTTACTTTATTTTTTGGTAAAAAATGAACACTAATGATACATATTCACATATTATTTAATGCCACGAAAGTGCATTAAGAAAGGGAACTATGGCGCATACCATTGCTATTTCACTTATCTATGTCAGTCAATGCTTCAGATATTAATTAAATACACTCCCAATAGTTACGCTCGAAACGGTGCCAAGTAGGAATTTCGTATTTTAACCGGGAGGAAATATATTTAATTCGTAATAGAAAGTATGTGAACAAATGCATGGATGTGGCAAGAGATCGTCACATTAAATGGATTTGGTATCATCATTAGTGGTCCATCAATTAGTTGCTAACTTTGAATTGAATTTTTGTTGTTTTTATTTTGTTTTATTTGTAAATTGGAAGTGTAATGGTATTGCGTACAACAAATGTGTGTGTGGAACACTTAAGCGTGCAGCAGCCGTTTTGTGGAACGACCAGAGCCAATCCGTAATTAGTGCTGATATAATCATTGCCGAGACTTGGTAATATATTTTGGTTTCACTTTCCAAACAAAAATGGCTAAATGAAAGATTAAATGTTGTGGTACAGTTTGCACAAACTTGCCTTTTAAATTTTGGTCTGTTTCTTTCAAAGATAAAAGCTAACATATTTGTTTTCATTGACAACAAAGAAATTATTAAAATAGCTTTGCTCAGCAGCTTTGTTGTCGAACAATTGATGATTCCAATAATGAAAGCATTGTTGGGAAATACTATGACAGCATTTGACTTAGCCCAATGTGCGGATTTTTGGCAAATTAATAGGTATCGAGGGCTATTTACAAGGTGACGCATTGAGACCAGCGGCAGATTTTTAATAGACGACATACAAAACATTTTAGTTCTGACAAAGATAGGAGATAGGAAAACGTGGACACCTATACATACAATGTTTTGCACCGGAGCTGGAACTCATTATGACCTACAAATAACCATTTTTAGACAAATCCGTGAAAGAATGTGAGGAAAATCTTCAAAATAGCGAATATCGGAAGGTACCGCTACATAGGGGCTATACGAAAATGTCGACCTATATATACTATGTTCCGCCACAGGAGCTGGAACCTATTACGAACTACAAATACCAATTTTAAGACAAATCCGGAAAACCGTGGCGAAATTCATCAAAATACCCAATATCGGAGGGTACCGTTATATCGCGGCTATACCAAAACGTGGACCAATATATCTGATTTTCAATACCATCCATCCAAGTCTTAATACTCATTATTGTGCCAAATTTTCAAGATCTACGTCAAATAAGGAGGCATGTATCGTGATTTCAACAGACGGACAGACAGACGGACATCGTTAAATTGGCTTAGAATTTTATGCTGATTATGAATATATATACTTTATGGTGTCTACAACAAATATTTAGGGATGTTACAAACGTAATGACAAAGTTAATAATATTCAAGGTGGAGGGTATAAAAATGTTGACCCCTAGATGTGAAGGTATCACAATGGGTCGGTCGTAAAATCCCATATTCCCCTCAAATATCGGGTTAGCTGAATCCTTGAGATATACCTAGTTTAAAAAGAATCACCGAAAAGATTTTGACTTGTTGTTGTGGGAAGAACAAGATCTTGTATTGGTAGAAATATTGGGATGTGCTTACTTTGAATCGGATGCCAATATTGTATTTTATGAGGGTAATGGGTATTCAAAATGTTGACATGTTGTGTGGAAGGTACCACAAGGAGTTACACATATTTTATAAGCTTTGTGATTATTCAAACTGTTGACACTATGTGAATAAGGGTCTAGAAATGTGCAAATATTGTCAATTTTCTCACTTGACCTAGTACTGATACAAATATAAAGAATTGCAAAGTTTTAACAAAATTGGATCATCCTTTCCATTTCTATGAGGATACTTTGTGGAAGAGGTACCAGAAGGAGTGGTCCGATATTGCCCATATTCGGGCTCGATCTAAGTTTATAAATAATATTACGATGTACCAAGTTTGTACTGAATCGGATGCAAGCTTCGAGAGTTATCATACGTACCAGCTAGATATACGGAAGGACGGGCAGACACTGCTACATCGACCCCAAATATCGTTAGACGTATTTCACCCAATGATACCTAGGATCTAAAAACCATATTGCGACGAGGCACGTTTTAGTCGTATCATATAAGAGGATATTTATCATTTAATATAGTCAAAACGTGCTGAGGATATAAAAATAGCAAAACTTCATCATTGAAGGTCATGTGTGTGTTCCGTGAGGGTCAAGTTTGATGCATCTTGATATATTGATATTAAGCCATCATATCTCTTCTGCCCGCCTGTCTGTCTACTTTAATTTGTAATCACTCTTCAGAGTTAATGCGACGATACATAAGCAGCTTGGCATGGAATATTTAGTGACATATTATAAAGTTATGTTTGAGCCGCACTCGAGATCGAATTTTAGAAGACTGGAAGATTGGAACAAAAGGATAAACAAATATATTTTTTCTTATTTTGTAATTGCTTTGCAAGCCAAGCAGCGTTTTTATTTGCATATAGGTTTCCGTAAAATAATAATAGATATAGTTTATGGGACTAGTTAAACGAAGCAATGTAATAATAAAAATAGAATTTATTTATATGATATTTAAAATTACTTGTAATATAGTTCATTTTTCATCTTATTATCCTAGATTGTTCAATCATGTAAGAAAAATGGTTTGAGTTATAGAGATACTTCATCTCAAAGTTTGGTTACAAAAAGTATCTCATGGACGGCCTTGTCCGACTATAGCCTTTACTTATTTGTTTACTATTGCAGGCAAACATCTGTTATCACCAAATCGGGTTCATTAGCAAACTTTGGTAATTAAGTAACAATTTTTGTTTCTTAGTGAGTTACCCAAGTACCCGCTGGGTAAAAAGTTAAAAATTGTCAACTTTGACAGTACATCTATAGGTAGTTTGAATTAAAGTATTTAAGGTAATAAATTTTAATAGTTTTCAAAAGATTTTCAACGTTGGATAATTCAAATATAGTTATGACCCTTGCGAATTCGGCAAATACGGCTGCACAAAACGCTTGATTAGGGTGGAAAGGTAAGTATTTATGTACACTACACAGTTATTTTTGTGTGAGCCTTAAATTTCACAATTCAAACTGGAGTATACGCGACAATAGTAAGCAAATAAATAATTATAGTTTTCGTATCTTATCTTTATAGAGAATCGCACAGTTCGAATAAATTTATATTTCACAGTAGAGTAGATAAAAATGTTTGGTGTTCTTGTCGTATAGAACGGACTAGTTTAGGTCTATTGGTCCAAAGGTGGATATTGTTTCGCATGTCTAGCCAAATGTAGTGTATGTTTATTTACAAAATGCATTTAATACAAAAATTCAAATATTTGAAATAAAACATACTCGCGGGGTATTTAATAAAAACGATCGAGTCTAATTATTGTGGCCACCGTTGTATGCAAAAATTATTAACCCCTTTGACACACTTAAACATTTTCAAGACATATACGTATGTAATTCGAAAGTAAAACGCTAGTCTGTCTCCCTCTGCCCCATGTTTGATGTTATTGTGTTTGTGCCAATCGTTTTTGCGGTTTCCTGAATTTGAAAGGCTTGGCCGCTTGACTTTCGTGTAGTTTGTGAATAGCCTTATTTTCGCCGAGACCGAAATCAAAATACAAACAAACAGACAAACGACTAAATAAATGACTGTGAATGACTCGAGGTATTACTGCCGCTTGTCTTCGTCGACAACGGTGTCTTTGTTTATTCTCCAAATTCAGCTACAGCTGGCGTTTGTTTTTCTGGTCGCAGCAACTATTAACTTATAAACACTTAGTAGACGAAACAGTTCCTGAAACACTACCTCAGAGTTTATTTGCCAGTTCACTCAATTCAATTGCTCACACAAACTGGCAACAGAGAAATCTAGTTTTAAATATTTGCCAAAATGTAAATGGAGACCAAGCTGGCCATATTTCCCCTGCCCGTCCAACAACAATACCCACAATTGTCGAGACGGCTGCTTTAGTCGCTAAAAAGGCGCAGCGAATATCTAGCTCTTTTGACAAAATTGAATAGTGGAATTAGTCTAAATATGCACAGCAAATGATATTGTATGGCTCATTTCCACCCACCGACAGTGCCTAGAAAACAGGATGTACGCTGTTGCTTGCTTCTAGTTTCACACCAAACTTCAATTTAATTCAAAATACAGTACAACCTCGATTAAAACAATTGAGAATGCATAACTACCCCAACTATCCCACGATGACAAAATGTTTATTAGACGTCATAAGTCCTCAAGAAGTTTCGGAAATATGTATGTACGTCTGGATACCATATCAACAAATTTCATAAAATATCCACAAAGAGTCCGTTTTTGATTGTGTTTATTTTAAGTCGAAAAAGAGTTTCACATCAACATTTTAGTCTTTACCTGGGCTGCGGGGTCAAGCCCTTTCCGAGTACGTCCCTAAAATCGCTTTTTTAACCACTTCGAAACCAGCTCGAATCGTAATATATTCTATTTATGTTGAATGACTCGTATGTGTGTCGGTTATCTCTTCGTATTATTTTAATATGTTTGCGAGTAGTGCCAAATTTTACATTTTTGAACCGAGATTCTCTAAATCTGACAGATTTATTTTTATCATAAACTCAACGACGAGTGCTTAAATTGATCAGTTTAGGGAAGATGTTCAACATTTGGTGAACCATATACCTGAAATCGGATGAGATCATGTATTATAGCTATACCCATGGTACAATAAGGAGGTAGAACAGCTTCGTAAAACTATTGAAATACACCCCTATTGCTATGCCCGCTTCCTGTCAGAAAAAAAATGAATGAAATGTCTGTGTTTTCTTTCAAAAAGATGCTCCAAACAGTTCAATCTTTCAGTTCGATGCCAAAACTGGTTATTATTTTCAATGCGCGGGTCGGAAATGTTAGATTCTTCAAATCGTTGATTTTGAAAATATTTTGTTTTTCAAAACAATAAATACATTCACAAAATTGGCAAAAGTCGGGCACACTAAGAAAAAAATTTAATTAGCTGGTAGCTTTACATTACCTTTTAATTGTACCATGGCTATACCTATATATAAACCGAATAAAAAGAGCAAATTTTAACAAAATTTGAAAAGTGAATATGACATGGAAAATGTGGTCAAAACCTTCCACAAATATTAAATCTGAAATGTTAAATGGAAACGTGGACCAGACTTAATTTTTTATTTGTTAACAGACTCAAGTGAACAATAAGTATTTCAAATAGTTCAGGCGATTTGGTAATACCAAATTATTATGAGGGTAAAATTGACCAAAAACTGATCTTTTTGCTGATTTTGCCATCGTTCTATAGGTCACAATTATAGACTAATAAAAATGTAATTTGCAAGGGGTTAGAGTTAAATATAATCGGATAATATTTAGCGGGTGATAAGGGCCATTATTTTTATGTGAAAACTTTCATAGCTGCCATTTAAACGTTAATACTTTCCGGCCATGTTCAAACGGAGTAATGTAACAATGACACAGGAAAAGACAAATGATGTATGCAAATAGATAGGGTGAGATGAAAAAACTACAACCAACTTCAGACTGCTGTCATTTCTAAGCCACTCGTCCGACTGCTGTTGAAATTATTCCAGCAACAGTTGGCAAACAAAAATAGTTTACAAGCGTACAAAAACATTGTTGTGAGAATTTTTCAGTTATTCGTGATGGAATTCAAGCGTGATAGTGTGATTTCTTTATATTTGACTGGAAAACCACAAGTGGCTATCGTTAGAGCAATCCAGCATTTAAATGTGATAAATCTTTTGTGTCTCGTACCATCGCTCGTTACCGTGATACTGGAAGTGGGTGGAAGTAAACAGCAACATCGGCAGAAATGGTTCGAAAAGTAAAGAAGCAACTTGATCGTGAGCTGAACATATTGCAATATTCCATTCGGCAAATATTGAAAAATGAGCTCGGGGTAAAGCCATTGAATTTCCAAAAAGTGCAAGAACTTACAACGCAACAGAAAGAAAATAGACTCAAAAGAGCTAAAGAATTGCTTCTTTGTCCAGTAGTTTGTAAACAAACAAACTGATCGTGTTTACTTGCCAAAGAGATCAGCTGAAAATGTGCAACTTCTGTTGACCACCAGAACTCAAGCGCCAGCCATGGTAATGGTGTGGGTCGCCATAACAGCCGATAGTCCCTCTCCGCTCGCATTAATCGACCGTTGCATCAGAATAAAGGCCGAATATTATCGCGAAAATATTCTGGAGGGTGTATTAAAGCCTTGGGCACACAAACATTGGACATTCTTACAGGTCTCAGCACCATCGCACTCAGCACGCGCCACTCAGAAATGATTACAAAATAAGGTTCCTCGCTTCATTTCCAGCACACAATGGCCACTAAAATCTCCGGATACCAATCCATTGGACTATTGTGTCTGGAGTATTTTGGCACTAAAAAATCCCAAAGTGTCGATCACCTCAAGCAAGTGCTTCTCCGGAAATGGACCAAAATACCACAGAGCAACATTCGGACAGCGTGTGACGGTTTCATTGGCCGTTTAAAGGCCATAATTCGTTTAAAGGCCAAAGTTGACCCATTCGAACAAATCTAAAGTTATTCTAAATTTGATGCTATTTCCGACATTTTTTTTTTGCTTTCATTCAATAAAATTAAAAAAAAAAATGTAAAAGTTATGGCGTTTGACTTTGTTGCAGTTTTTCTATCTCTCCCTGTATTTTGAGGGATTAGCTCCTTTTAGTCCAAATGGCAGCGGATCTACAGAAGCTTTACTATAATTGTAGTGTTGTAAGGTATAGCATGGTCGGCCCGTCGACGTCAATTTGTTATTATGGTCGAAATTTGAAAACTTACTTCTTCTTCAAAAAATCGAAGATAAAACATTTATAACATGGTCATTTCTTTTTCCTTTTTCGTACACATATAAATCTGAAATGTATACATCCTATCCTATTTGAAATTTGTCGAATTCTGTTAAAGGATTGCAACCCGATTGTCTTCTTGGCGCAAGACTGCATCGATTTGGCAAACACGCATGTAATAAAAAGATAATCATACATATGTATGTGATACCATGTTATACATACTGGTGAGTAATTCATAACATATACAGTTTTATATTTTACGACACACATGGATACATACAAATGGCAGTTGTTATTAAACCGCCCAAAAATATGGTGCAAAGCTAGAGAAACGTGGTTAAATTAGCGTATAGGTCTCTCTTTAAAAGTCTGTATTGAAAGGAGTGTTAAATTGCGAAAGAGGTATCTGCGTAGCTCACTCAAACATGCAACTGTTGTTTATTTCTTAAGAAAAGTAAATAGCATTCGTTATTGGTTTACTCTCGAACCGTAATAGTAATACAAGAGCAGAAACAATATTTAATAATTTAATTTTTTTTAATTTTTTTTTTTTAATTTTTTAATAATTTCTTAATATTTGATATGCACAGACCGTTGCTGAATGTCGACAAAAACAATTGTGCTTGTATCACACCAAACTATTGATTTTATGCCCACGTTTTGGTCCAGTAGGCCCAATAACAAGGGCTGCGACCAATTATCTCAATACCAAATTATAGCCAATTCTATTGGGAAATATGGGCAAAGGTTTAAGAATACACATAATGTGGTGCCGTTTTATGGAGTTATAAACAGCAAAAACTTTGTGGGCGTTTGTGCCATTTTCAGTAGTATTTGTATGTGAACCCATATACTGTTACGCTCTGCATTACCAGCAGGTTATTACATAATGAGTCATCCCTAAAAACTTACGAGACAAACAAATTTATATTTATCTTACCAAGTAATGAGACAACAACCCTTTTATCCGGCAAACAAAAATAAAAAATGCAACTCTAGTGGTCTATATGTAGAATGATTGTTACTGGTGTTTAAATGAACTGATTGAAACCCCTTACTTGGTAATGACATTTTTTGCTGGGAACAGATCCGTAGACCCATACATCTTGTTTTCAATTCTGAGAAACTTTATAAATATATGTGAAAGAAAGCCACGGTCGATCTTTTCCCAGAAAATATATGACCCATTTCATATGACCCATTCCTCGAAATTTCGTGCCGATCGGTCTCTAATTGTTAGTTACATATCAAATCCCAAATAGAGTAAAAATTATGGGTTTCCTTTGCTTAGTCGCATTTATAATACCCTTACAGAATAAAAATACAGGGTGAGAAGAAAAAACTGCAACCAATTTCAGACTGCTGTTATTTCTAAGCCACTCGTCCGACAGTTGTTAAAATTATTCCAGTGACAGCTCATTATATTGTTCACAAGCGTACAAAAGCATTTTGGTGAAAATTTTCCAGAAAAAAGTTATTCCTGATGGAATTCAAGCGTGATAGTGTGATTTCTTTATATTTGGCTTGAAAACCACAAGTGGGTATCGTTAGAGCATTCCAGCATTTAAATGTGAATAAATCTTTTGTGTCTCGTACAATCGCTCGCATCAGCAGAAATGGTTCGAAAAGTAAAGAAGCGACTTGATCGAAACCCGCGTCGCAGTGGCCGAAAAATGGCCGTGAGCTGAACATATCGGCAAATATTGAAAAATGAGCTCGGGGTAAAGCCATTGAATTTCCAAAAAGTGCAAAAACTTACACCGCAACAAAAAGAAAAAAGACTCAAAAGACCTAAAGATTTGCTTCGATTGGCCGAAAGCGGTGAACTGCCGAATTTGGTTTTCTCCGATGAGAAAACATTCATTGTCCAGCAGTTTGTAAACAAACCAAATAATCGCGTTTGCTCGCCAAAGAGGCCAGCTGAAAATGTGCACCTTCGTTTGTCACCAGAACTCAAGCACCGGCCATGGTGATGGTGTGGGCCACCAAAAGAGCCAATGGTCGCTCTCCGCTTGTATTAATCGACCGTGGCATCAGAATAAATGCCGAATATCATCGCGAAAATATTCTGGAATGTGTATTAAGGCCTTGGACACTCAAACATTTTTCAGCATGCGCCAACCATGAATGGTTACAAAATGAGGTTCCTCGCTTCATTTCCAGCGCACAATGGCCACCATAATCTCCGGATAGCAATCCGTTGGACTATTGTTTCTGGAGTATTTTGTAAAGCAAGGTTGGCACTAAAAATACCAAAGTGTCGATCACCTCATGCAAGCGCTTCGCCGGGAATGGGCCAAAATACCGCAGAGCAACATTCGGGCAGCGTGTGACGGTTTCATTGGCCGCTTTAAGGCCATAATTTGTGTCAAAGGTGGCCAATTCGAACAAATCTAAACTTATTCTAAAATTTGATGCTATTTCCCACATTGTTGGCTTTCATTTAATAAAATTTAAAAAAAAAAACAAGTAAGCAAAGGCTACAGTCGAGCGGGGCCGACCGTTGAATACCCTACAACACTATAATAATAATATAGGCGAGATACTCGAAAGAATTCCACAAGATATTGTGACAAATAATAAAAGAAAACCATCAGGTTTCGTTCTCTAATTTTCGAATAATAGCAACTTAAGCTAATTTGCTCATTTCCAATTTATTGGTAGATGTTGCACGTAAATGGTCTTCCTAGATCTGGAACCAATATTTCCCAAAGACCTATAATCTCTCAGAAGTGGCAAAAGATTAACATTTATTATTGGTTTTTGACTGAAACGCATCTATATGAGATACAGACATTTGACTATATTCTTCAACGAAATCAGCGTTAACGAAATAGTCAGAAGTGCGTCTTTCCTGTATTTGTGAATTCTCCAAAAAGTCACTGGAGTGGACATTTTCGTATTTTTTCTACAAAAGTTGGCAAACTATTTCACACATTGAATATTTTTGGATGGCCATCCAAAACTGCTTGGCTTTTGCAATGTCCAGTAACCCCCATTCAAATGTGCCTGAGGATCGGGCGATAATTACGACCTGCTGACAATTTTGCAGTTTTTTGGTCCATTTCAACCCCTAAATATATGGCGATCATCTCCAAAAAGAGTAGGCTTCTATTCTGACCCTCATCTTATCCCCATGCAAAATTTCGTAAGGATCGGGTCATAAATGCAATCTGTATATGATATCCTGATATCCTAACTACTTAGTTTTGTTAGCTGTAGAAATATTACCAAATGTTTAATTCAAAATGAAAATATGCCAAAAATATGACAAAATTGAAAAAATATGAGAAAATGTTACAAAATCAATATTTTCATCTTTAGAGAGATATTTTTATGCGATTTTTTCAGACGTTTTTTCTTTCCTGCCAAGAGGCCATTCTGAATTAATGAGAACTGTCGAAATCAGTTCAGCCGTTCTCGACATATAAGAGATCTTTCAAGCATATCTTCTTTGATAGACATATATATATCGCACATATTTTGCTATATATCCGATTTGTTGGATGTTAACATCAATGTAAAGATCAGAAGTAACCCTGTCATGGCTTTGTGATTTCGCCGGGATTTAAAATATTCGCGGTTTAATGAAAAATTTCGAATTTTTTCAATACAAAAGATATGGTCTATTTTACCCGCTAAATATAATCCGATGACCACCCAAATTGGTAGGCTTCTTCCCCGCCCTAAACTCTAGCTACATGCGAAATTCCGCGTCGATTGGTCTATAATTGCGATCTGTATAGCTACTGCAAAATCCGACATTTTTTCAGTATTTTGTCCATTTCAACCCCTAAACATCTGGCGATCATCTCCAAAAGAAATAGGGTTCTATTCTGACATTAACCCCACCTACATTTTAAATTTCGTGAAGATCGGGCCATAATTGCGACCTGTAGAGTGATTACAAATTAACATGGACAGACGGACAGACGGACGGACGGACATACATAGCTAGATCGACTCAGCTCGGCGAGCTAGGAAGATCCATATATACTTTCCTATGTGGGAAACGAAGATTTCGAGGTGTTACATAATTTTTGGCCCAATCAAACTTATAATACCCTCAACACATAGTGTTGTAGGGTATAAAAATAAAAATTATGGCTTTTGACTTTGTTACAGTTTTTTATATCACCTGTAGTTAGGTATTAAATAAAATGCAATGCGAACGATACCGTTAATGATCTAGACTATATAGTGATTACAAAGTTTAAATGGACATGGAGGGACTGACGTATCGACAGGGCATGATAAAAGCTGAACTAGGATCATTATTTCGGTTACAAATATAAGCCCAAACAACCCTATTAAACCCCTTACTACAAAAATATAAGACATAGTTAATATGTTTATACCCTACACCACATGGTGGTAAGGGTATTATATCTTTGTGCATTTGTTGGTAACATGGAGAAGGAAGCGAGATAGACCAATAATTACTTTTGAATCATAGAATCACTTTCTGAATTGATTTATGCATGTCAGTCCGTCTGTCCGTCCGTCCGTCCGTCTGTCCATGTATTCTTGTGAACAAAATGCAGATCGCATTTATTATACGATTGAGATGAAATTTTCCAAACAACATTTGTTTGGCCCAAGGACGAACCCTATTGAAATTGGAGATAATCGGTAAAAATTTAGATATAGCTCGCATATATATCTTCGTCCGATTTGCCTTTTATTGTGCACCAAGCGTGTAATATCAGCCCGAATAGTATGAAATTTTGCGCATACAACCAAATTAGGCCTGAAACTAAGTATGCCAAATTTTATCGAAATCGGTTCAGATTTGGATATAGCTCCCATATATAACTTCGTCCGATTTACCTTTTATTGTGCACCAAACGTCTAATATTTGCCTAAATGGGATGTAATACGACCGAATTAAGTCTAAAAGCTTGTATGTCAAATTTGGTGAAGATCAGTTCAGATATAGCTATAGCTCCCATATATATTGTTCATCCGATTTGTTGTGTTTGTTATCCACAGCCGTAATATGCACTCCGTAACAACGATATTCAGGGAAATATATCAAATACAGCTCAGAAATATATTTGCCCAAATGGGATGAAATTTGGCACATACGACCGAATTGAGTCTAGAAGGTAGTATGCCAAATTTGGTGAAGATCGGTTCAGATATAGCTGTAGCTCCCATATATATTGTTCATCCGATTTATTGTATTTGTTACCCACAGCCATAATATGCACTCCGTAATAACGATATTCAGGGAAGTATATTAAATACAGCTCAGAAATATATTTGTCAAATTTTATCTAGATCGGTTCAGATTTGGATATAGCTCCCATATATATCTTTTTCTGATTTCAAATTAATTTTGCACCAAATGGGCAATACAAGTCCGAATTTAAAAGATATAAATGCTTCTGCATATTTAGTCCTTTGAACTTTAAATTATAATTATAATCATAACGTGTATGATTGAATTCTCCCATAAAAACTTTTAATTGTTATGTGGAGCTCTACTAAATTAGCAAAGTGGTTTAGGGTATCATAAAGTCGGCCCGCCCGACTTTAAGACTTTCTTTACTGGTTTTTCGAATGGTTTTTGATCCGAAGATAAGAAGTACATTTTTATTTGTAGATTTGATTCAAAGCAAAAAGTTTTCGGGATAGCAAAAATATATTTACCGAAACAGAGACGTTTCGTGATCTCAGGCATATTCATAGCTGCTGGGCGTTGCTCCCACAAATACGGGTCAAATTGAAATAAGAAAATGGACAGATGTAGAGTTTTTGTTGTATTTTTGTCAGGCAAATGCATAACTAGATGACTTTGGAGCAAGTTTCCTATTGTCAATTCCAGTTGTGGTCTCCGCAGCATTAGTGTGTCCTAGCACAAAGACACGTTCAATTTTAAAGGCATAATACAAGTTTGACAACATTATGGAGTCTGTGAAGCGAACGACGTCTACTGCAAATAGCTAATGTGTGAAGTTTCAAACCACACCAATTGTATTCAATACTGTACACATTACAAGTATTTTGAGAGTGTTAGAGAGAGAGAGAGGGAGAAAGAGAAAGAGAAAGAGAGAGAGAGAGAGAGAGTATTGTCTGATTATTTTTTCTTGTCAGGCGCTTAAGTATTTAATACCAAATTTTTGGATTGTGAGGATAGAGCGGATATGAAGTGGCTCTTTTCCAATTAACTCGAAAACTTCTGCTGAAATATTCCAGTGTCTTTCATAAAAGTTACAGAGCAAATCAATTGTATATCTCAATTTATGTCGACATGTTAATATTAAAATAAATAAAAATTAACAATTAAATTTATAACAGAATCTACCAACAGAACAGAATCTAACGATAAAGAATGAATTGTCAGAATCACCCTCAGATATGTACACAGAAATCACGAAAATTGGAAATAAGTAAATAATGTAATAATGTTTTTTAGTCGATTATCGAACGCCAATTTTGCTTACATGGATAAAAATACATATATACATACATGCCGGCATCTGCGCGGTCTGAACGCCATTCAGGTTTCATAACAACTGCAACGTGTTTTAGGGGGACATTTTTTAAATTAAACAGCGCTTAAACCCTACGGCATTAATCACCATGGTGATTTTGGAATGCAAAAACTTAATGGACTGTACTTAATAAAGTTTGCCGGATCCCGGGACATCGCAACATACAGAACAACGAAAAGGTAGACAAAGTGACAAGATGCGGATCCGAATCAATTGTTAAGAGAGATTGAATCCTCGGAGAAGCCACACTTTGTCAGAATGATTAAGGAACATTACTCTAGGAATGCTCGCGGCTCGAAATCAATCTCGCCAATACGTTCCAGTTAAAGAACAAAGTTCTAACAAAAGCGCATCTAATGCTTGTGGTGGATGTTATTACGAATCACTACAACGTACGGGTTATGATGTTCAAGTGGGGAGGTGACGAAGTAGATAATTGCCTGAGCCACAGTCCAATGCTTTGAAACAGAAGATTCAGAATTAAGGGGGTGCAGAGACTGAAGCATCTTCTTTCCTTCTCTGATGCAAAAACAGCAATAATCCTACAATGTCTCCGAAAAAATTTAACGGCTACAACACCGCGAAATTGTAACATAGGAATTATTTTATGACATGACTTTAATACTTTCTTTGCTATCTGCCACCTCTCAACTTATCATATCTCCTTGCATTTAAATCTGAAGGACGAATACAGTGGACCGAAAGGTCTCCGAATGGCAAGTATATAAATACGTTTTATTTCTTCAAATATATTTAAAATGTTACTTTGCAATAATATACAATTTTGTGAAGTTGATGCTGGCAAACTTTGATGAAAGAGATACAGTGGATTGTTTTGAAACATTGAAATCAATTCCTCCTTTAGACCAAATTCAAATTAATTTTGCTCGGCATATATAAACATAATTTTTATACCCTCCACCATTCTATGGAGAATATATAGATTTGTCATTCCGTTTGTAACACCTCGAAATGTTCAGAATAGACCCTACAAAGTATATATATTCTGGATCAGCGTAAAGACGATCTAGCAATGTCCGTCTGTCTGTCTGTTGTAATCACGCTATCTTTCGAATGATTTCAGATAGAAGGCTAACATTTTGAATACATGCATAGTTTACATATAACGGCACCTCCCGATAGTCGGTATTTTGATGACTTCGGCAACATTATTCACTGGAATAGTTCAAACTTCCTTTTGGAAGATTTTAATGGGTACTACAACCTATGGTAAAAAAATTCGTATGGAGGTCCACGTCTTCGTATAGCTCCCATATAACGGTACCTCCCGATATTTGGTATTATCATGATTTTAGCGACATTATTTACCGGAATTATTTCAAATTTCGTATTTGAAACTCGTAATGGATGCTACAGCCTATTACAAAAAATTTCGTAAGTAGTTCCACGTCTTCGTATAGTCCCCATATACCGGTTTTCAATTAAGTGGAAGTTTTCAGATTTTTTTTGAAAATTTTCAAGTTCCTTCCAAATGTTGGAGGGTATTAAAAGATCGGCCCGGCCGAACTTAGCTTCTCCTTTAATTGTTTGTATATGTATTTGTATGTTAAGCGGATTTGTTAGTTAGTTAGGCTATGCAGGCAATTAAGGGATATCAGTTGTGAAAATGTGCAATATGATTTGTTCGTTTTTGAAGGCGGGAAACCGGGTTTTAATAATGTACAGAATGGGTTGAAGTACCACAACCATACATTTAACAGTTTTGCCGTCAAAGTGAAAGTAAAAGCGTCCTGAATGAGAACAACTTTTCTAATGTATGGATTTGAAAAAAATATATATCCGTCATACATTCAATGGATTGTAAACTCGCAATTCTAAGACGTTTGATTTATATATTACGTGTGTAGTATTTACAGCTTCACAGTATTCTGTTTACGCGATATTTTTTGAGATTAAGATCATACGTTTCACTGTTACCAATATACTATCTCTAATTTTGAAGAAAAATAATTAAACATCAAAAATTTTACTAGAAAATCGTTTAGATAACTGAAAATTGATATAGCAGATTATTCTAGGTCTATTTAAAATTCTAATTCAATGAATACAGTCTGAGATATGTAATATTTTGTAGCAGGATCTAACACTAATATATAACAATCACAACCTAGCACACACTCATACTATCGTTACATGGCATTGCTTAGTATTCTTAATCGACCTGAACATTAATGTTAAATATGTAATTTATAATTACCTTCTACCGCCTCATAACCTATATTTAAGTACTATTAACACACTTTACTAATTTGATGGTGTACTAGATATTTTTAGATGAGTTTAAATATGAAATTTTGGTACTTGTAAAGAAGCAAGCTTTCCCAAAAACTGCTATACAGATCAATTATAAATTGTGAAAATGATGGAAATTTTAACTCAAAACTAGCTTTATGAACCTATAAACCGTTTAATATTTCATGTGTTCCTCCATCTTGTAACAATTAAGATATAGGGTTAATGCCATTGTGTAATTAAAACGGTTCTTGATACAACGATTCGAAGATAAGCAAGCTGTGAAATGCTCTTGCGGATGACTAAATGTCCGAAGACATTAAATGAAAGCGCCATAACTGCTGGAAGCTAAACAGCTACAGTACATACATACATATGCACATGGATCGTATTTTCCAACATGTCATGCAACGTACAGACATGTGTGTGCCTCTATGTATCTGTTGATTGCCAGTGTAATGACGTACACATGCGTATTTGATTTACGTCATGATGTTTGATCTAGTTTTGAAGACCAGTAATGATAAATGACGCGCTTACCTCTCTGCCGCATCACAAATTGAACAACCATAGACAATGTGTTCTTTATTTCTATTCACATTAGTGCCGCAGTTACGACTTTTCCAACTTTACTTGTCGCACTTCAACTTACATTCATACTCATATTGGCCAAGCTAGCAACCAAAAGTTGTAAGATATCAAACGTGCCGAAACATACTACATACACATATTACAAACATGTTTACACTTACATTGTATTTCTTTCGTTTGCGTCCACTCGAACGTTAAACTTGATAAATGTTTTTCAAATGATGAGTTGTGCGGATTGACACAAATGACAGTTGTCAGTGAGAAGAAGAAATTAAGCGAGACCATACTAAAATGTTTACTCAAAGCAAGGGCAATGTAATGTTCATATGTATGTACGTACATACATACCGACCACTATTGACATAATTAATACCAAATATTAGTTGATTCGAATTAAACGTTTTTTGTATGAATATATGTACATTATTGATGGGTACATACACAAAACTGTATTTTTTGTGCATGGTGTCTAACGCCCCTACCCATGGTACAATACTGATGCTCGTTAAACTACTGAAATACAGCCCTGAGGAAGCCCATCTGAGTGCAATGTTGGCTGTCAAAATCTTAATCGTGGCTTGAAATGCAAAGAAACTCAAATCACAATATTGCAAAAACTGCTAAATTTACTGTCAATCTTGTCGAAAGTAGTCTTGCTGTTCGACCTTATATAGGTCTTGCCCCTTGCTTCTCATGTATTTGATATATATTTCCTCAATAAACAAGATTAAAAAGCTCCAAAGATATATTTAATGTCCGCATTCATTTTGCAAAGACACTATTTGAAAACAAGAATTTCAATAAATCGATTTTTGATAAATTGATCTATTTAGTTTACTTTGCGATGTAAACTTTTAAAATGGCGATATACGTATCTTCTTCTTTCAACTCTACTTTTATAATCTACTTCACATTATCCTCTAATTATTTTTTGTATTGCAAAGTGATATAATTAATTTTATTTGTAGGAAGGTGTGACATCCCAACATCAAACGTGACCCAAACATCACATCTTCACCTGAGACATAATACTGTCTAATTGGGATATGTGATATGTGTGTGGAAAGTACGAGAAAGTTCCTGGCCTACGTCTAATCTATATATTACAATTATAATCATATAATATTAAATTATCCAAGTTTGTACCAAATCGGGAGTTATCGTATGAATAGACAGACGGCATGGTCTAAAATCGTATTTTTCGATAAGACACAAAATTTGAACTGTGATGTTAGGTTCCTAAACAATCTTAAAAAAAAAAATTATGGACTCGAAAACCGCTGCACTGATTTTCCTGAAAGTTTCCAAGTGTGCTACAACATCGGCTATATAAGTTTTTGAAATTCCACTTGAACTGCAGTACCGGAGGTACCTCACAAAAATGTAGATTTTATGCTCACATATCTATTGATCGATTACAGATATATTCTCCAAATTTAGATTGCGTAACAGAATTTGGGAAAACAAAAAAACAAAATTATATTGAAATCCGTTCAGATTTGGAAATAGCTCCCATATATATTTTCGATCGTTTAATTGGTTCAGATTTTGGATATAGTTCCCATATATATATATATATATATTTGAGCGATTTAATATATTTAATGCACCACTATATATTTTCCAATATATATATTTTTTCCAATATATATTTTCGACCGATTACGTTTATTTGACGCACCGAACACGGTATATATACAATAGTTCAATGACCTCCAAATTGGTTGGTTTCTGCCCAGCCCTAAACTCTAACTCCATGGAAAATTCCGAAGTTTTTCTGTTTTTGGTCCATTTTAAGCCCTAAATATTTTGCAGTCATCTCTGACCCTAACCCCACCTCTATTTTCGTGAGAATCAGGCCATAATTGCGACCTGTAGCGTGATTACAAATTAACATGGACAGACGGTCATACATAACTAGATCCACTGAGCTCGCCAAGATAGGAAGATCTTCTATATATTCCTATGTGCCGGACCAATATTTTGAGGTATTACATAGTTTTTGGTTTCATCAAACTTTTAGTATCCCCAACATATAGTGTTGTAGGGTATAAACATTAAAGTTCGGCCGGGTCAAACTTATATTTTAAAAGAAATTTCCCATACCAAATTAAAAAAAAGAATATTGTGCTCTCCCTCCAAATGGGGAACTTGCGAGTCTGTATGGAAAATTGGAGAAACCATTCAGTTTAAAAATGTGGCTAAACTCATCAAAATAATAATTTAGTTGAAAACTTGACACAAATCATCCAAATACGGGAGTCGTGCAAAATCGTGAACCTCTGTAAATATTTTTTATCAGGGAGAATGGTACCTATTTTCAATACTAAATACTAACTTTAAAATAATTCCGCTAAATAAAGTATTTCGCAAAAGTAAAGTATACAACTACATTTAACACCTAGGACCTGAATATACGCTGCCCTTTCTGTCTAATTTCATAACAATTGTAAGGAAAACATTGGGTAGATAAAAAAAAAACAAGTAAAAAGCTATAAGTTCGGCCGGGCCGAACTTTGAATGCCCTCCGTCATTTGGAACGAATTTTACAATTCGCAAAAACAATAAAATACATTAAAAGTTCTGTTAAAATCTTAAAAATACCGAATTTAGCCGTTATATTAGGGTCTATACGACGACGTGTCATAAACCATTACAATATTCAAATATGAAACTAGAATAAAAAAAACGGTGAATAATATAGCTAAAATCATTAAAATTCTGAATATAGGGAGGTACCGTTATATTGGGGCTATACGAAGACGTGGACCTGCACAGACAATTTTCTGTCATTACGAATTTCAAATGCGACATCTCAATCAATTTCTGTGAGTATTGTACCTAAAATCGTCAAAATACCGAATATCGGGAGGTACCGCTATATGGGGGCTATGCCAAAACGTGGACCTGCATGGCCCATTCTCAATATCAAAAGTCCTGCAGACATAATATACATTTGAGTAAAATTTAATCAATCTACTTCATTTCGTTCGGAAGCTAGAGTGATTTCCACAGACGGATAGACGGACGGGCATCGCTAAATCGACATATAATTTTATGCTGATCAAGAATATATATACTTTTCGGGGTCTAAAATGTATATTTATAGGTGTTACAAACGGAATAACAAACTTAAGATACCCTTCATACTATGGTGAAGGGTATAAAAAAAGAATCCAATCATTTGCAATGTCATGTTAGTTTTTTCTTTGAGTGACATAATCTAAGTGCTCATTTAAAAAGATTATAATTATTAATTAACCCATTATTTTGAAACGACGATATGTTCTCTCTTGGCTGTTAGTGTCGTTGATGGAATTTATTAATATGCCTACATATATATATAATCTCTTTCGACTCTTAAAGTCGCTGGAGATAGAAAAGCCCCGAGACAACATCTAAACGAAACCCAAAAAATAATAAAAATAAACCGGCATAGATGCGTGGGACAGTCGACGTATTGCATAGGCCACAGATAATGGTAACATAAAAAGCGAGTAGCCAGAGACTTGCGCTGCAACTGGATATTGTGATCTCTGTACAAATCAATGTAGTAGGATATTGCAAACTGGTTTTATTATGTGGCAAACAGTTCCATATATTGAAATAGGCCATACCAAATGAAAAACGTTTGAGTCATGCTACCGATGCTGTTGGATTTGAGTTATATCATAATTATTGCAGTGGAAAAAAGGACAAAGGCATT
Source organism: Musca domestica (assembly GCF_030504385.1). Classification (NCBI taxonomy): domain Eukaryota; kingdom Metazoa; phylum Arthropoda; class Insecta; order Diptera; family Muscidae; genus Musca; species Musca domestica. The sequence goes on along the minus strand of NW_026712328.1, from coordinate 12,765,903 downwards.
TTTTGAGAAACATTTGGCACAATGTAATGAAAAGTTTTCCAATAATGCTTGAATTCTCAATTGAACACCATGAAGTAATATTGACATCAAATTAGAATTGAATCAAGAAAAGAATTGTTTTTTTTTTTCCAAAATCGATACATTTATAGAATTATAAGTTTTGCATCATATATTTGTGGAAAATAGGTAGCTGTTGCTCTGAAAAGACAAATTGTCAAAATGAAACAAAAGACTTAAGAAACAAACATACACATGTATGTCTGTTGCATGTACGACAACCTTCCACACACACACGCACACATTTATATTGTTATATTGTTTGTTTTATTCTGCACAGTTCCACACAACTTGGTTTTCGGGCAACGTTTGATAGGCTGACTGCAATTTTCAAGTTTTTGTTCCACAAATAGTCGACCCAAGCGGTTGACACACACCGTCTCAATGAAAAGTTGTCACACCAGATTCGAATACGTTTCTTAACAGCCGATAGAGCCGATACACATAATAATATGAGCTAAAGTCAAAAACTTATACATTGGTTCGAACAATTGTTTAAATAAGTAGGTGGTTGATGAATGTGCCGTGGCTCTCGTGTACATAGATTTTGTGTTTCAGTTTTTGTGAGCTGCCACCGTTTTCGGTAATGCCTTTCTTAGACGGAGATGGAGAAGTCATTACTCGCAAAGTACGTTTAAGTGGGTCAGGCAAGGCCGTTCAGATGCGGTTTTCGATCGGTTCGTCGCCATCGTGGCAGTAGTTGCTTGATCGATCAATGTATCGAAAGCTCGACAGATGTTTTTGTTTTTGCTACAATAAGAAGTTCGCATGTTTGGGAATTTTAATACACACATGTGTTGGTTTGTGTGTTTTTTTTATATTTTGGGTATTTTTTGTTTTTGAGAGGCTTTGAAAGATATGACATTACCACAAGTAATTTATGTATTTTGAACGATAAAAAATAACTGATTTACTCGCATATAACTTCGTAACATATACAAATGAACGGGCGTGACAATTGTTTAAACAAAATATTAGCTCACATTTTGCCAAAGGACACTAAAAGAGTATTCAAGTGAAACACACCTAATCGGGCAAATATTTGCGGAGATTTTATGTATCTCACAGCATACTTGGGCTAGATCAAATCGAAACTAGAGAATTCAGTAAAATTGTATCTTTTCAATAATATTTGATTGTTCCCATGACTAATTTAGTAACATTTCAGGCAATAGAGGAAGGAGATAGTAAAACGTTTATAGGAAATACGACCAGCAAAAATTTCAATTACAATATTATGGGTTTCATTATTAATTTCTGGTAATCGTGACCACTTACTTTATAAACTTTTGTTACATATTATTTGGTAATGAGTAAGATTAGTTCCCTTGTTGTGCAATTATTTTAAGAAATAACCCATTCCTTCAACCTACCTATAATGAAGAAAGTACTTCGTTTACATAACCTTTCAATAGAATATTCGGTTCAATTTTAAACTTTAATATTTGAATATCGACAAGAGTAGAATTCATCTGTGACAAAGCAAGTAAGCTCATGATTAAAAAGTATTATTAGTTTATTTCGTATATTTAAAATGCTACATACAATCAAATTTTTATACCATCCGCCATGTGTAGTATGGTGGGTACGTTAATTTCGTAATTCCATTTGCAACTCAAAATAATAATAAGTTTAGACATAATAAAGTATATAAATTCTTGATCAGCGTAAAATTCTAAGACGATTTAGCACTGTCCGTCCTCCCGTCTGTTGTATTCGCGCTAGAGTCAAAACGATTTTAGATAGGAAGCTAACATTTTGCACAGATCAGTTTTTTGTCTGCAGGCAGGTCAAGTTCGAAGGTGGGCTATATCGGTCGACGATATCGTATAGCCCCCATGTAACTGTACCCTGCGAAATGTGTTATTTTGATGATTGTATCCAAAATGTTCAATGAAATTGTCTGAAAATCCACAACAGGAGTTCCTTCTGAGTACTTTCCCCCTGGAAGAGTATTGTCTATATAGGTCCACAATAGCGTATATTCGCCATACAACGGTACCTCCCTATATTCGACATTTTTGATGATTTTAGCTTCATTTATTAATGGAATTGTCTGAAAATCCATACTAGAAGTTTTTTCTAAGCACTATACACCCTGGAAGGGAAATGCCGACTATATCGTATATAACGGTACCCCCCGATATTCAAAATTTTGACGATTTTTGAGACATTATTCAGCGGAATTGTTTCAAATTTCGAATTTAGAGTTCGTAATGGAGGTCCAGGTCTTCGTATAGGCCCCATTTATAGGTACCTCGCAATATTCGGTATTTTAACGGTTTTACGTACAATATTCACCGAAATTGTTTGAAATTTCGTATTTGAAGTTTCCTGTCCTACAGCCTGTGACAGAAAACTGTCTATGCACATTCAGGTCTTCGTATAGCCCCGATATAACGGTACCTCCGTATATTCGGAATTTCGGTGATTTTAGCTACATTATTCACCGGTTATGACAAAAGTTGCCTATGCAGGTCCATATCTTCGTATAGACCCCAATATTAAGGTTATATTCGGTAAAATAATGGTATATTATAAATTATTTATTATTTTCACTGGAATAATTTTAACAGCTGCCGGACGAGTGGTTTAGAAATGACAGCAGTCTGAAGTTGGTTGCATTTTTTATACTCTCCATGGAGTACTATGGAGGGTATATTAACTTTGTCATTCCGTTTGTAACTCCTCGAAATACTCATGTCAGACCCAACAAAGGATATATATTCTTGATCAGCGTAAAACTCTAAGTCGATTTAGCCATGCCCGTCTGTCTGTCTGTCCGTCATTCTGTCCATCTGTTTGTCTGTACGTCTGTCTGTCCGTCTCTCTGTTGGAATCACGCTATCTTTCGAACGAATTGAGATAGAAGGCTAAAATTTTGCACACGTGTTTATTTTTCCAGTAGGAAGGTTACGTTCGTAAATGGGCCATGTAGGTCCACGTCTTCGTATAGCCCCCATATAACGGTACCTTCCGATATTCGGTATTTTAATGATTTTAGCGACATTATTCACCAGAATTGTTTCAAATTACGTATTTAGAGTTCGTAATGGGAACTACAGTGTGTGACAGAAAATTGTCTATGCAGGTCCAGGTCTATATTCGGTATTTTGACGAGTTTAGGTGAGATGTCGTATTTGAAGTTCGTAATGGATGCTATAGTCTGTGACAGAAAATTGTCTATGCTGGTCCAGGTCTTCGCGCAGCTACGATATAACGGCACTCCCTATATACGATATTTTGTTGATTTTAGCTACATTATTCGCCATTTATTTCAACTTTCGAATTTGAATTATCATATTCAAATTAGGCTTATGACAAACAATGCCTATGTAGGTTCACGTCGTATAGACCCCAATATAACGGCTATATTCGGTATTTTTAAAATTTTAACAGAATTTTTTAAGGATTTTATTTTTTGAAAATTTCCAAATTTGTTACAACTGGTACATATATATATATATATATATATATATATATATATATATATATATATATATATATATATATATATATATATATATATATATATATAGTAGGGTGGAGAGTATAAAAAATGCAACCAACTTCAGACTGCTGTCATTTCTAAACCACTCGTCCGGCAGCTGTTAAAATTATTCCAGTGAAAATAATAAATAATTTATAATATACCATTATTTTACCGAATATAACCTTAATATTGGGGTCTATACGAAGATATGGACCTGCATAGGCAACTTTTGTCATAACCGGTGAATAATGTAGCTAAAATCACCGAAATTCCGAATATACGGAGGTACCGTTATATCGGGGCTATACGAAGACCTGAATGTGCATAGACAGTTTTCTGTCACAGGCTGTAGGACAGGAAACTTCAAATACGAAATTTCAAACAATTTCGGTGAATATTGTACGTAAAACCGTTAAAATACCGAATATTGCGAGGTACCTATAAATGGGGCCTATACGAAGACCTGGACCTCCATTACGAACTCTAAATTCGAAATTTGAAACAATTCCGCTGAATAATGTCTCAAAAATCGTCAAAATTTTGAATATCGGGGGGTACCGTTATATACGATATAGTCGGCATTTCCCTTCCAGGGTGTATAGTGCTTAGAAAAAACTTCTAGTATGGATTTTCAGACAATTCCATTAATAAATGAAGCTAAAATCATCAAAAATGTCGAATATAGGGAGGTACCGTTGTATGGCGAATATACGCTATTGTGGACCTATATAGACAATACTCTTCCAGGGGGAAAGTACTCAGAAGGAACTCCTGTTGTGGATTTTCAGACAATTTCATTGAACATTTTGGATACAATCATCAAAATAACACATTTCGCAGGGTACAGTTACATGGGGGCTATACGATATCGTCGACCGATATAGCCCACCTTCGAACTTGACCTGCCTGCAGACAAAAAACTGATCTGTGCAAAATGTTAGCTTCCTATCTAAAATCGTTTTGACTCTAGCGCGAATACAACAGACGGGAGGACGGACAGTGCTAAATCGTCTTAGAATTTTACGCTGATCAAGAATTTATATACTTTATTATGTCTAAACTTATTATTATTTTGAGTTGCAAATGGAATTACGAAATTAATGTACCCACCATACTACACATGGCGGATGGTATAAAAATTTGATTGTATGTAGCATTTTAAATATACGAAATAAACTAATAATACTTTTTAATCATGAGCTTACTTGCTTTGTCACAGATGAATTCTACTCTTGTCGATATTCAAATATTAAAGTTTAAAATTGAACCGAATATTCTATTGAAAGGTTATGTAAACGAAGTACTTTCTTCATTATAGGTAGGTTGAAGGAATGGGTTATTTCTTAAAATAATTGCACAACAAGGGAACTAATCTTACTCATTACCAAATAATATGTAACAAAAGTTTATAAAGTAAGTGGTCACGATTACCAGAAATTAATAATGAAACCCATAATATTGTAATTGAAATTTTTGCTGGTCGTATTTCCTATAAACGTTTTACTATCTCCTTCCTCTATTGCCTGAAATGTTACTAAATTAGTCATGGGAACAATCAAATATTATTGAAAAGATACAATTTTACTGAATTCTCTAGTTTCGATTTGATCTAGCCCAAGTATGCTGTGAGATACATAAAATCTCCGCAAATATTTGCCCGATTAGGTGTGTTTCACTTGAATACTCTTTTAGTGTCCTTTGGCAAAATGTGAGCTAATATTTTGTTTAAACAATTGTCACGCCCGTTCATTTGTATATGTTACGAAGTTATATGCGAGTAAATCAGTTATTTTTTATCGTTCAAAATACATAAATTACTTGTGGTAATGTCATATCTTTCAAAGCCTCTCAAAAACAAAAAATACCCAAAATATAAAAAAAACACACAAACCAACACATGTGTGTATTAAAATTCCCAAACATGCGAACTTCTTATTGTAAAATTTCCAAATTTGTTACAACTGGTACATATATATATATATATATATATATATATATATATATATATATATATATATATATATATATATATATATATATATATATATATATATATATTTGTTGAATAATTAAAAAATCGAAAGAGGGAAGGTAGTTTCAAATTCCCTTAAGAATTTTACTAATTTGCCCATCTATGATAGGATACTACAATATATTCGGAGAGCATAAAGTTGCCTATTCTTGACAGTCAAGATCCTACAAGTTTATTGCAATCAAGAACTCAATAAAAAATTAAAGAATTTAAATATATATAAAATATAAAATATGCAAATAAAAGTTACTTCGCTTAAAATGAAAATGGTAAGACTTGTGGGAATGTACTCAAACGTTCACGTACACTCCTCTCAATACTGTCCACCATGTGTTCAAAATCGTACTTACTTTAAATGAAAATGTCTGGTGGGTTAATCCAATAAGGCGTGTTCGGTTTTTTTTACTTCTTTTTTGGAGGGGGGGGGGGCTATTCTCTCTTGCAATTGTTTTATGTTCAGATTACGGTTTTGTGTATCTTTTTTTTGGTACTTCGTTGGTCGTATTGGTAATATTTTCTACTTCATTTCTGTTGGCAGTCACAGCTCTTGACTGTGGTGAGAGATTTCAAGGGATATCAAGAGGCAATGTTTCTCCGAGTTGAATGAGTTTGTTATACTTTATTTTTGATTTTGCTTTGTCTAATACACGATAACGTACATACATGTATGTATGCTCGTATATACGGTATTTTGAACATGACTTTATAATTTATGTAGCTATGTGTTTTTATGTAGCTATGTACGTATGTATATGAGCTTTGCTTCTTAATCAGATAATTTGGCACATAATTCTTGTCGATTCACAGAAACAAAAGTACGCACTTGATTTTAAGTTTGCACACAACGTTATTTATGTAGGTATTTACAAACATAAGGTAAATTATATCCAAAACACTCTAGTAAATAAAATACATTTGTATATGAATATCTACGACATTCCTAGGTTTTTTTTTCACTTGAGAATTTTAGTTTAGTTGTATTGTGTATAAATTGGCGAAATTATACCCAAGCATAATTTTTACAAGGCCTTTCTTTGTTTTGCTCGCTAGGCGACGACTCGGAAGACTATATGAAGGTATAGACACATTTTTTTCTGTTTTCTTGGGTCGCCCACAAGTAATGGAGCAGAATACATAATTTTTTTTCATAACTGGTCCTGTCTGCGATCGGTAACTATGTAACTGGGAACGAACGAACGAACGAACGAAGAAGGTAGGACGAAACAATTGCTGAAGAAATTGTCTGACATGGTTTATGTGGTGGTTGGTAATGGCACCCGTTTTTTGTACGAAGTTCTTTTTTTAGGAAAAACCTTGCCCCGACCGCCTCATCTAATATCTTATGTTGTTGTTAATCTGTTGCCAAAACACACTCTCACGTACAGTGTCGAGCACTTACATACATTGCAGTGTGAGTGTATGTGTGCACACGCATAAACAGAATCTTCCCGCATAGATATCCGATCCCAACACCGGTCCCGTAGAAAGGTCGTAGTAATACTGACAATCAATCGACCAGAAAGAAGTTGGTATGTACACCAAACAAAAGACGGTCGTATGCCAAGCAATAACTCTCCCGATTCAAATCAAGCCAGACAAACAATCTTTGAGAGTTTGTGAGTAAACAACAAGTAGTTGGGAGAGAATGAGAGACATGTATGCGGAAACGGTAGACTGTGGCAGCAGAATATCTCGGTGGGCACAGAGGAGGTGTTCGTGTTTATGACATGCAGCTCAATAACAGGTTTTACTGTTTAAGCCAAGGCTTCGAGAAGAGGTTTGAGATCAGCGTTCGATGTCTGTTGGCTTGCATCACAGCACAATTTGTTTTTCATGTAACTCGTTTACATTCGAGTCTCGGCAGGCTGCCACACTCCCAACACAAATACACAGACACACACAGCCAGAGGAAAACTCGTACACTGCCAAAAGAACCTACTTCAATGCATGTATGTGCACTGCGGACTAGCCCAATGTTCTTCTTCTAGCATCTACATCAAAAGCGAAAAAAGTCAATGTCCTCTCGTTGAATTTAAAGAATTTTTAAGGTATCTTTTAAACGACCAAACATTCAGCAACGAACCAGCTAATAGTTTTCTTGGTCGTTTCTTATAAATGCTCCGACAACTCGTATACGTCCATCTAAACATTCATACATGCAACAAAGATTTAAACAACAACCGCGCAATAGACAATTGTACTTTACGAAACTATATGGGAAGGATCAGTCAACTTTAAAAAAAAAAATCTCCCAGAGGATGTGATTTGCCAAGTTTTTGACAATTGTCGTGGACTATCTTAAGTGTGGTAGCAAATTTGTTTCCATACTTTATGAAATAAATTGATTCGTGCTTTTTTAATAATGTTTTCAAACAACACTCAAGGAAATACAAACAAGTCAAAAGGTTGTTAAGTTCAGCCGGGTCGAACTCTGGAAATCGGCACATTCAAATATAATTATGTTATTTATATTATTAGGACCTAGCAATGCCACAATTCAATACATTCCGTAAGCATTTAAAATACCCATTATCTGGAACTACCGTTTTACATCGACGTTTAGGCATCATTGCCCGGACCTATAATATGTATATATTCGGGTAAAATTGTATCAACTTACTTCAATCCGTTCGGAGTTATCGAGATTTTCACGGAATTTTATGAATATTTTGTAGGGAACAAAATGATTTTTTCGAGGACTTAAGAACAGAGTATATGTTAGGTTTGTTTTTATACCCTCCACCATACTATGGAGGGTGAATTAAGTTTGTCATTCCGTTTGTAGCCCCTCGAAATAGTCATGTCAGATCCAACAATGTATATACAGGGTGAGATGAAAAAACTGCAAACAATTTCAGATCGCTGTAATTTCTAAGCCACTCGTCCGACAGCTGTTAAAATTATTCCAGTGACAGCACATTATATTTTTTTACAAGCGCACAGAAGCATTTTGTTAAGAATTTTTCAGAAAAAAAGTTATTCGTGATAGAATTCAAGCGTGATAGTGTGATTTCTTTATATTTGGCTGGAAACCCCCAAAGTGGCTATAGATAGAGCACTCCAGCATTTAAATGTGAAGAAATACCGCAGAGCAATATTTAGGCAGCGTCTGACGGTTTCATTGGCCGTTTGAAGGCCATAATTCTTTCCATAGGTGACCAATTCGAACAATTCTAAAGTTATTCTAAAATTTGATGCTATTTCCGATATTTTTTGCATTCATTTAATAAAATTTAAAAAAAGTAAAAATTATGGCGTTTGACTTTGTAGCAGTTTTTATTTTATCTCACCTTGTATTATTTACCCTCTTTTAGTCAAAACCCGGTGGTTTACGTATAATGCCGGTAAGCGCCGTTATTGTAACCTTAACTGCAAATCGCGAAATCTGGGGTAATTGATGGGCATTCGATGTCCATATTCTCTGAATCCAGTTCATTGGATTTGCCAAATTTTGTAAGACGGCTAAGATCCAAGAAAAAAACTTATTACAAATTGTTTCAACAAAGACAATAAATTAGTTATATGTTGACCCAAAACATCAAATAATGGTTTGTTCCAGAACTGCAAGAATGTAAAACCTATGCAAAACGAGTAGATTCTTGCAGGTCCTGGAAGAGCATAAATTGTAACTTATATAGGGTCTTTGGCAACGATATTCTTGTTATATTTATTATATTTAAGAACATTTTCACCGAATTCGGACAAAGTTCTAAATTTGTCGAATATAAAATAGGGTTTTTATAAACTACAATAATGATGTTTTTCATGGTAATTATTAAGTTTCCAAATTTCTTCTTTTTGTATACTTAATTTGATTTAAATTTTTTTAAGGTATAGTTAACCTTCCTTATGAAAATTTATTTGAACTATATAGAATGGAATTGACTAGGTTTTCCAAATCACTATATTCTGAGATTTAAAGAAGTTTGAAATGAGACATAGGGTAAGTGTACCAGTAGTCGGCACTTTAAGGATTTTCGATTTTTCAATCTTTCAACATTCTGAGTGAAATCTTTAAATTGCAGAAAAATAAAGTTGTTCAGATTCCGTGACATAATTTCAAAAGCGAAATCTTTCAAAATAGATTTGGATATAAAGGAACTTCTAACATATTGTAGTGTTGTAGGGTATCACATGGTCGGCCTCGCACGACTATAGCCTTTGCTTACTTGTTTTAATATATTTATATTTAATGGTTAATTTTCAATTAAAGTAAAAATTAAATTAAAACAAGTAAAAAAGCCGAACTTTTAATACCCTCCACCATTTGGTACAAATTTGGTAATTTCCAAAAAATAAAATCCGTTAAAAATTCTGTTAAAATCTTAAGAATACCGAGTGCTTATACGACGACGTGGGCCTCCATAGGCATATTTTGTCATAAGTTATTACAATAATTTAAATGTGAAACTTGAACAAAAATCTGTTTATAATGTAGTTAAAATCATTAAAATACCGAATATGGGGGGGGGGGGGTACCGTTATATGGGGGCTATTCGAAAACGTGGACCTGCACAGACAATTTTCTGGCATGGACTGAAGTATCCATTACGAACTTCACATGCGAATTTTGAAACAATCCCGATAAATAATGTCGCTTAAATCATCAAAATACCGAAAATCGGGGGGTACCCTTATATGGGGGCTATACGAAGACGTGGACCTACATGGCTCATTTTTTGACTTAGGATTTAGTATCCATTACGAACTTCAAATAACAAATTTGGCTATATGAAGACGTGGACTTGCACAGACAATTTTCTGTCTTAGGATGTAGTATCCATTTCGAACTTTAAATACCAAATTTAAAACAATTCCGGTGAAAAATGTCGCTAAAATCAGTAAAATACCGAATATCGGGAGGTACCGTTATATGGGGGCTATATGAAAACGTGGAACTACATGGCCCATTTACGAACTTAACCTGCCTACTGGAAAACTAAACATGTGTGCAAAATTTTAGCCATCTATCTCAATTCATTCGAAAGATAGCGTGATTACAACAGACAGACAGACAGACGGACAGACAGACGGACAGACAGACATGGCTAAATCGTCTTAGAATTTTACGCTGATCAAGAATATATATACTTTGTTGGGTCTGACATGAGTATTTCGAGGAGTTACAAACGGAATGACAAAGTTAATATACCCTCCATAGAATGGTGGAGGGTATAAAAAGTACCTTTCTTGTATTTGGAATTTACGAATTGATCTTTTTCCTTTAGATAGCCAACATTGTTTTCGAAAATGCCACCGCTATCTAAAACGTCAAAAAGCTGATTTAAAAAATATACTTAACGTAGAAAAGTTGATCAAAAGGCACAAATAAAAGCAGCTGCAACTATTTCTATACCCTACACCACATAGTGGTAAGGGTATTATGTCTTTGTGCATTTGTTTGTAACATGGAGAAGGAAGCGTGATAGACCCATAGTTACTTTTGAGGATCTCCATAGAATCACTTTCTGTGTTGATTTATGTATGTCAGTCCGTCTGTCCGTCCGTCTGTCCATGTATTTTTGTGAACAAAATGCAGGTCGCATTCATTATCCGATTCAGATGAAATTTTCCAAACATCATTTGTTTGGCACAAGGACGAACCCTATTAAATCGGTTAAAAATTAGATATAGCTCCCATATATATCTTCGTTCGATTTGCCCGAATAATATGGAATTTTGCACAAACAACAAAATAAGTAAGCCAAATTTGATCGAAATCGGTTCAGATATAGCTATAGCTCCCATATATATTGTTCATCCGATTTGTTATTTTTGTCCTCTGCAGCCGTAATATACACTCTGTAACAACAATATTTGGTGAAATATATCAAATGCAGCTCAGAAATACCTTTGCTAAATTTTATAGAGATCGGTTCAGATTTGGATATAGCTCCCATATATGACTTCGTCCGATTTACCTTTTATTGTACACCAAACGTCTAATATTTGCCCAAATGGGATGGATTTTGGCACATGCGGCCGAATTGAGTCTAGAAGCTAGTATGCCAAATTTGGTGAAGATCGGTTCAGATATAGCTATAGCTCCCATATATATTGTTCATCCGATTTGTTGTATTTGTTACCCACAGCCGTAATATGCACTCCGTAACAACGATATTCAGAGAAATATATCAAATACAGCTCATAAATATCTTGGCCAAATTTTATCGAGATCGGTTCAGATTTGGATGTAGCTCCCATATATATCTTTATCTGATTTCTGATGATAGCGTGTATGATAAAAACTTTTAATTGTTATGTGGAGCTCTACTAGCAAAGTGGTGTAGGGTATCATAAAATCGGCCCTGTCCGACTTTAGGATTTTCTTTACTGGTTTTAAGTTATAAAATGATCTTTAGACTGTTATTTACTATTATAAAATATTTCTGATTCTGGTTTTTTACGGAAAGAGAGCGGAGAAAACTGTTGAGGTTTTCTGCTATTATTTCATTATTTGATCAATTCTATTCATAGTTCTTTAAGTTTAAATTTCAAAACTGCCGACTACTGGGACATGCCGAATTTAGGCGCACTTACCCTACCTTAAATGTAAGGAATTTAAGAAATCATAGCAGTATTTTCTGATCGCTACCAAAATTTTGATTGCTTCCCGACGAAGGGAATGGTCTCTTGACTTTTTCAGCCTTTTGATATGACGACTTTGTGAAAAGCTCTTGCTCATGAACTCACCTAGTTTTATAGGAACTAGCTGTACCCCGTACGCTTCGTTACCCCTTTTGATTTTATACGCATTCAAAATTTTATATACAAATATTTTGTGGCTAAAAAAATAATACAACAAATTTAAGAATTTAAAAAACGTATTTATTGTAAAGCTTTAATTGGTAAGCAAACTAATCGCTCGACCATGAGAAAAGAAGGATCGTGCCAAATTTAGTCCGCATACACGAAGGCTTTCTCCTACAGGTTTATTTATTTTATAGCAAAAGCCAAGCGTGCAGGAAACTGTACTCTTTTAAAGTTGAGTGGCATTTCTGTTGCTATTACAGAACTCGATTTAGCAACATACTTCCAAGTAATAATCGTATCCACAATTAAATTTTTGTGTAGTTTTTTACTGTTGGTCAATGCTTCTTAATAATATCATATCCCAATCTGAACCGATTTCAATATAATTTCATAAAATTGTATTTTACACCAAATTCCGTCACACCGTGTTTGAAGCATCAAATATGTGAAATCTGCCGAGAATGTATATGCGAGCTATATACAAATCTTAATCGATTTCTAATTAATTTGATAAACCTAAACCGCAACCGATTTCAACATAACTTGGCATTTTTTTTTTTTTACAAATGTCTTCTCTGCCAAATGTCTTCTCTGCCCGAATTTCATTGGAATCGGACATACATATCGTGTTTGGGGCATCAAAAATGTGAAATCGGAGAAAAATATATATGGGAACTTTATCCAAATCTTAACTGATTTCAATATAATTTGCAAAACTTATTTCTGTACTAAACTCCGCAAAATTCCATGAAGTCGGCCAAAATATATATATATATATATATAGGGTAAATGCGCCTAAGTTTGGCATGTCCCAGTAGTCGGCAGTTTTGAAATTTAAAGTTTAATAACTTAGAATAAAATTGACGAACTAATTAAATAATTGCAAAAAAAGTCAACAGTGGTCTCTGCTCTCCGATCATTTATTACGAGAGAATAACGGTTTTTGTCAGTGAGTGTCTTCCAACACGTGCGATAGTGCTTGTTTGTAAAGAAAAAAATAGTTGAATTAGAATTCATATGCGAAGCATGTAAAAATTAATAAGTTAAACATGAATTAAAAACAAGTTAAAAAGCACTAAGTTCGGCCGGGCCGAACTTTTAATACCCTCCACCATTTGCAACGAATTTGGAAATTTTTAAAAAATAAAATCCTTAAAAAATTCTGTGAAAATTTTAAAAATACCGAATATAGCCGTCATATTGGGGTCTATACGACGTGGACATACATAGGCATTGCTTGTCATAAGCCATTACCATATTCAAATTGGAAACTTGAAATAAACGGTAAATAATGTAGCTAAAATCATCAAAATATCGTATATAAGGAGGTGCCGTTAAATTGGAGCTGTGCAATGACCTGGACCAGCATAGACAGTTTTCTGTCACAGGCTGTAGCATCCATTACGAACTTCAAATACCACATTTCAAACAATTTCGGTGGGTATTGTACCTAAAATCGTCAAAATACCTAATATGGGGAGGTACTGATATATGGGGCCTATACGAAGACCTGGACCCGCACAGACAATTTTCTGTCACAGACTGTAGTATTCATTACGAACTTCAAATACCAATTTTCAAACAATTCCGGTGAATAATGTCGCTAAAATCATCAAAATACCGAATATAGGGAGGTACCGTTATAGGGGGGCTATACGAAGACGTAGACCTGCACAGACAATTTTCTGTCTTAGGGTGTAGTATCCATTTTGAGCTTCAAGTTCCAAATTTGAAACAATTCCCGTGAATAATGTCGTTAAAATCACCAAAATACCGAATATCAGGAGGTACCGTTATATGGGGGCTATACGAAAAAATGGACTTGCACAGACAATTTTCTATCTTAGACTGTAGTATTCATTACGAACTTCAAATACCAATTTTCAAACAATTCCGGTGAATAATGTCGCTAAAATCATGAAAATACCGAATATAGGGAGGTACTGATATATGGGGCCTATACGAAGACCTGGACCCGCACAGAAAATTTTCTGTCACAGACTGTAGTTCCTATAACGAACTTCAAATACCAAATTTGAAACAATTCCCGTGAATAATGTCGTTATAATCATCAAAATACTAAATATCGGGAGGTACCGTTGTATTGGGGCTATACGAAGACATGGACTTGCACAAACAATTTTCTATCTTAGACTGTAGTATTCATTACGAACTTCAAATACCAATTTTGAAACAATTCCGGTGAATAATGTCGCTAAAATCATCAAAATACCGAATATAGGGAGGTACAGATATACGGGGCCTATACGAAGACCTGGACCCGCACAGACAATTTTCTGGCACAGACTGTAGTTCCTATAACGAACTTCAAATACCAAATTTGAAACAATTCCCGTGAATAATGTCGTTATAATCATCAAAATACTAAATATCGGGAGGTACCGTTGTAGGGGGGCTATACGAAGACATGGACTTGCACAAACAATTTTCTATCTTAGACTGTAGTATTCATTACGAACTTCAAATACCAATTTTGAAACAATTCCGGTGAATAATGTCGCTAAAATCATCATAATACCGAATATAGGGAGGTACCGTTATATGGGGGCTATATGAAAACGTGGACCTTCATGGCCCATTTACGAACTTAACCTGCCTACTGGAAAAATAAACATGTGTGCAAAATTTTAGTCATCTATCTCCCGTGATAGCGTGATTACAACAGACAGACAGACAGACAGACGGACAGACAGGCGGACATCGCTAAATCGACTTTTAATACCCTCCACCATTTGGTACAAATTTGGCAATTTCCAAAAAAAAATAAAATAAATAAATAAATAAAATAAAAAAAATCCTTTAAAAATTCTGTTAAAATCTTAAAAATACCGAATGTCTATACGACGACGTATATCTGCATAGGCAACTTTTGTCATAAGTTATTACAACATTTAAATGCGAAACTTGAAGAAAAATTTGTTTATAATGTAGCTAAAATCATCAAAATACCGAATATAGGGGGTACCGTTATATGGGGGCTATACGAAGACGTGGACCTGCACAGACAATTTTCTGGCATGGGCTGAAGTATCCTTTACGAACTTCAAATGCGAAATTTAAAATAATCCCGGTAAATAATGTCGCTAAAATCATCAAAATACTGAATATCGGGGGGTACGGTATATGGGGCCTATACGAAGACGTGGACCTACATTGTCCATTTTCTGTTTTCTGCTGCAGTATCTATTACGAACTTCAAATACCAAATTTGGAACGGTTCCGTTAAATAATGTCGCTAAAATCATCAAAATACCGAATATCGGGGGTACCGTTATATGGGGGCTATACGAAGACGTGGACCTGCACAGATAATTTTCTGTCTTAGGCTGTAGTATCCATTACGAACTTGAAATGCCAAATTTGAAACAATTCCGGTGAATAATGTCGCTAAAATCATCAAAATACCGAATATCGAGAGTTACCGTTATATGGGGGCTATATGAAAACTTGGACCTACATAACCCATTTACGAACTTAACCTGCCTACTGGCAAAATATACATGTGTGCAAAATGTTAGCCTTCTATCTCAATTTGTTCGAAAGATAGCGTGATTACAACAGACAGACAGACAGACAGACAGACACACAGACAGACAGACGGACATGGCTAAATCGTCTTAGAATTTTACGCTGATCAAGAATATATATACTTTGTTGGGTCTGACGTGAGTATTTCGAGGAGTTACAAACGGGATGACAAAATTAATATACCCTCCATAGTATGGTGGAGGGTATAAAAATCCTTAGTGAACACTGATACATATGCACCCATGAATTACCTGATTTTATTCCTAATGTTTAAGTTAAATAAAATGAATTTAAAACAGTGACAAGCTTTAAAGACAAAATAAATCCCAAATATTAGAAAGGTACTTTTTTCTTTTTTATTTAATCACATTTTTATTTTTATTGGAAAAATGCATTTAAAATTCTGGATTAAACTGTGAATTATTAATATAGCATTGTTTTATACTATTTGAAATAAAAAGAATATACAAAATAATATTTTCTTTACTGAAATACAGTATGACGACTACTGGCAAATAGACATGCCGAGCATTGGACTACTGGCAAAAAACCACTATTTTAGTAAAATTGCAAAAATTTTCCAATTTAATGAAAACAAATTCAATTTTTGTTTATTATTTCGAAAAGTAAACAATTTGGAATCTGAACGACTTTGCTTTTCTGCAATTGAAAGATTTCACTCAGAATGTTGAAAGATTGAAAAATTGAAAATCCTAAAAGTGACGACTACTGGTACACTTACCCTATGGATAAAAATATAATTTGGCAAATTTATTTTTGTACCAAATTTCGGCTCTCAGTCCGAATTTCATTGGAATCGGACATACATATCGTGTTTGGTGCATCAGATATGTTAAATCGGACGAAAATACAGGGTGAGATGAACAAACTGCAACCAACTTCAGACTGCTGTCATTTCTAAGCCACTCGTCCGACAGCTGTTACAATTATTCCAGTGACAGCTCATTATATTGTTTGCAAAAGCATTTTGATTAAAATTTTCCAGAAAACAAGTTATTGGTGATGGAATTCAAGCGTGATAGTGTGATAGCCAAAAGTGGCTATCATTAGAGCACTCCAGCATTTAAATGTGAATAAATCTTTTGTGTCTCATACCATCGCTCGTTACCGTGATACTGGTGGTGTAGCCCGACGTCAAGGAAGTGAACGGAAAAAAACAGCAACATCAGCAGAAATGGTTCAAAAATTAAAGAAGCGACTTTATCGAAACCCGTGTAGCAGCCGAAAAACGGCTCGTGAGCTGAACATATCGCAATATTCCATTCGGCAAATATTGAAAAATGAGCTCGGGGTAAAGCCATTGAAATTCCAAAAAGTACAAGAACATACACCACAACAGAAAGAAAATAGACCCAAAAGATCGAAAAAGTTGCTTCGCTTGGCCGAAAGTGTTGAACTGTCGAATTTGGTTTTCTCCGATGAGAAAACATTCGTTGTCGAGCAGTTTCTAAACAAACAAATTTATCGTGTTTACTTGCAAATAGGTTAGCTGAAAATGTGCACAATCGGTTGGTCGCCAGAACTCAAGCGCCGGCCATGGTGATGGTGTGGGCCGCTATAACAGCCGATGGTCGCTCTCCGCTCGTATTGATCGACCGTGGTATCAGAATAAATGCCGAATATTACCTCGAAAATATTCTGGAGGGTGTATTAAAGCCTTGGGCACGCAAACATTTTGGCCGCAGACCTTGCACATTCCAACAGGACTCAGCACACGCCACCCAAGAATGGTTACAAAATGAGGTTCCCCGTTTAATTTCCAGCGCACAATGGCCACCAAAATGTCCGGATACCAATCCGTTGGACTATTGTGTCTGGATAATTTTGGAAAGCAAGGTTGGCACTAAAAATGCTAAAGTGTCGATCACCTCAAGCAAGCGCTTCGCCGGGAATGGGCCAAAATAGCGCAGAGCAACATTCGGGCAGCGAGTGAGGGTTTTATTGGCCGTTTGAAGGCCATAATTCGTGCCAAAGGTCACCAATTCGAACAAATCTAAAATGTGATGCTATTTCCGATATTTTTCTTTTTAATTCAATAAAATTAAAAAAAAAAATCAAAATTATGGCGTTTGACTTTGTTGCAGTTTTTTTTTATCTCACCCTGTATATATGGGAGCTATATCCAAATATGAATCGAATATAATTTGACAAAATTATTTTTGCTCCAAAATCCGTTACGCACTCCGAATTTGAAGACTATATCTGAAATCGATCAATAGATATATCTATTCAAAAAGTAAGTATTTTGCATATTTTCTTTTTTTACAAGATTGAAACAGATTATTTCTTGGTGTATAATGAAATGAAAAAACAATTAATTTAATAAAGAATATTCTTCTCTTTAGGAGAATTTTGGATTGCATATGTTTTTAATATTCATAAATTTCTGACGTTTCGCTATTGCTATTATGATATTTTTGTCCACCATTGGGAAGGAACTTGAAAAATTTAACAAGTAAAAAAGCTGTAAGTTCGGCCGGGCCGAACTTTTAATACCCTCCACCATTTGGTACAAATTTTGGTAATTTCCAAAAAATAAAATCCGTTAAAAATTCTGTTAAAATCTTAAGAATACCGAGTGCTTATACGACGACGTGGGCTTCCATAGGCATATTTTGTCATAAGTTATTACAATAATTTAAATGTGAAACTTGAACAAAAATCTGTTTATAATGTAGTTAAAATCATTAAAATACCGAAAATGGGGGGGGGGTACCGTTATATGGGGGCTATTCGAAAACGTGGACCTGCACAGACAATTTTCTGGCATGGACTGAAGTATCCATTACGAACTTCACATGCGAATTTTGAAACAATCCCGATAAATAATGTCGCTTAAATCATCAAAATACCGAAAATCGGGGGGTACCCTTATATGGGGGCTATACGAAGACGTGGACCTACATGGCTCATTTTTTGACTTAGGATTTAGTATCCATTACGAACTTCAAATAACAAATTTGAAACAATTCCGGTGAATAATGTCGCTAAATTCATTAAAATACCGAATATCGGGAGGTACCGTTATATGGAGGCTATATGAAGACGTGGACTTGCACAGACAATTTTCTGTCTTAGGATGTAGTATCCATTTCGAACTTTAAATACCAAATTTAAAACAATTCCTGTGAAAAATGTCGCTAAAATCAGTAAAATACCGAATATCGGGAGGTACCGTTATATGGGGGCTATATGAAAACGTGGAACTACATGGCCCATTTACGAACTTAACCTGCCTACTGGAAAACTAAACATGTGTGCAAAATTTAAGCCATCTATCTCAATTCATTCGAAAGATAGCGTGATTACAACAGACAGACAGACAGACGGACAGACAGACAGACAGACGGACATGGCTAAATCGTCTTAGAATTTTACGCTGATCAAGAATATATATACTTTGTTGGGTCTGACATGAGTATTTCGAGGAGTTACAAACGGAATGACAAAGTTAATATACCCTCCATAGAATGGTGGAGGGTATAAAAAAGAAAATCGTCGAAAGATACTTTTTAAATGAATACCGGTATTTGGAGGCTATACAAAAACGAGGATCTACATACGCAATTTTTTGTCATAGGCTGTAGAACTCATTAGGACCTTGAATGTCGCTTATATAGACAGTCAGACAGTCGGATACACAGACAGGCGGACTCGTATTTCGAGGAGTTACAAGTGGAATGACAAAATTAATATACCCTCCCTATTATGGTGGAGGGTATAAAAACAGGCTGATTTTTTATACTCCACCATGTGAATCGGTTCTTACCGTCAGCCATTTGCCTTAAAATCCATAACATTTGTCAATTTTTAATTTGTCATTTTTATGTCAAAAAATTATATAAATTTTTAAGAATTTAAAGTCAAATGTAAACATTGTATATAGTAAGTAAATTTGGAAAATTCATGGTATAATTATTACAGGTAGCAGCAAACCCCAACTGATTTTACACTATATAGTACTGTCAAATTCGATGTGTTTTTATGATTTAATTCCATTTCTTTATATACAACAAGTATACACTTTTTAATATAAAATTTCACTGCAGGTCAATGATAATAATAATATAAAAAAACGCTGTCAACGGCGATGATGCGGAAACTTTTTTCGCGGTTAAGGAACATGAATATATGCAGTTTGGTTTCAATTTGAAAGGGATTTTGCTTTTTCCACGATTTTCCAGCGCATGCTTGAAGTGTTAAGTGATTTGGATCTTCAACTAAGAAGTATAGACTCAGGGGAAAGATATGAAAGCATTAAAATTAAATATTTTAAGAACTTTTCTTCCGCAATTTAAATTTAATAATCCGAATTCCAAATAATAAACATTTTTGAAATTAAAATAATTTATAGAAAACAACAACAACACCTTCTGTTACCTGTATTATTCCACCCTGGGAAAAATCAAAAATTTAATTGCGAGAATGAAAATTATTGCCCACTAATGAAAACTCCTCTGCAAACGGTTATCAGTCCATCCATGTTATACAGCTTCTCCGTCGGGAGTCCCCTAATCGGATGATAATATTTACATGTAGCAAACTATTTTTTTATTTAAACTATTATTGAAATACCACAAATCGTATGCAAAGTATACAATATTCGTAAAATTTTCCACATTTGCAAAGAGTAAGATTTTTTCAAATGGTCTTTCGTAGTTCCAAACTGTATACGGTCATAGGCAGTGGGTATATAGCTATCGACAAAAGCGATCAATACATTCTAAACTGGTCATAATGCATTTTGTCAAGTCTTTTCATTTTATACGAACTCTAAATTTACTAATAAATGCTCATTCGATCGTATTATTTTACAAAAGGGATAAAGGTGTACTAAGGTTGTAACGCATTAACTATTATATATGCAATAAATATAATTGTTATCAAATATCGTCTGTACCAAAAAGGTCAATCACGTTTAATTTTTTTTTTGTGTCAAGAAAACTTGGTATCCTACAAATATTCTGAAGAAAGAATTACTTTTTTCATTTTCAAATCAACCGTTGCATGTACAATAATTTTATTAAAGGTCATCTAATCCTTCAAGAGTCATGCGAAGGAAAAAATTATTCTTAGCATCATGAAAAGTCGAGATTGCGTTTAAGTGCATTAATTTGCATAGCCACGCACAGCGTCGTCGGGTTTTTGTATGGTTGGAAAAAATAGAAGCTATAGTCCAAGGTTTAGGAAAAAAACTATCAAGTTTGGTAAATATCGGTTTAGTTTTGGATATAGCTCCCACAAATGTCACTATAAACAATTGGTAAGAAATAATAGGTATGCACTCCTAGCTGCTGGTATGTGCCCATTGTGACAAAAATTAGTATAGATTTGGACTAAGTCCCCCACATATGCTCAAACCAGCTAGAAGCTATTACTTATCTGAATATATTTGATTATCCGTTAGCTTGTGGCATGTATATGTGACAAAAATGGATTGGATTCATATTTATATCAATTTTTTAGTTGAGAGAAATATTTTGGCATAGCAAGTTGTAAAGAATCGCTGACTTGTTTCGAAAGTTATGACAGATAAAATACCGTTTGTGGATGAGGTACCAGAATGAGTTCGCAGATATATATAATTTTAAGCTTAAGCTTGAACCCTATGTGGGGGAGGTACCAGAAGAAATGGTCCGATCTCTACCATCTTTAAAAAGATGTTGTGTTGATGGAAATATTGAGATGTACTAAGTTTGAATGGAATTGGATGTTAATTTCGAAG
Source organism: Musca domestica (assembly GCF_030504385.1). Classification (NCBI taxonomy): domain Eukaryota; kingdom Metazoa; phylum Arthropoda; class Insecta; order Diptera; family Muscidae; genus Musca; species Musca domestica. The sequence continues at coordinate 12,744,273 of NW_026712328.1, read as the reverse complement.
GAATGGTCCGATACCTGCCGTCTTTATAACAGATCCTGTATTGATAGAATATACAAATGTGCCAAGTCTAAATGGAATCGGGTGTTAGTTTCACGTTTTATGAGCTTTATGAAAATTCAAAATTTCGACCTTTTGTGATATTGTCCATTTTCGCACCTTACCTAGCACTTACGCGAATATTAGAATTTGCAAAGTTGGAGCTAAATCGGATTATCGGTTCCCTTTCTGTGCAGCAAAAATATTTTTTTTTTAATTTTCGACCTTTTGTGGGGGAGTTACCAGAAGTACTGGACTGATGTATTCCATCTTAACACCAGACCTTGGGTTTATAAAAATATTGGGATGCTTGAAATTTGAAAGTATTAAATGATCGACGAATAAAAATGCGTAAAATTGCTAATATCATGGGAATCTCAAATGACCGAGTCCATTTAATTTTGCACGAAGAACTACAGATGAAAAAGCTTTCTGCCGCGTTTGTTAACAGTCTATCAAAAACTCATAAGAATGAACATTGATGAACATGAATGAACAAAATAAAATGGGTTTTAAGCGTCGTTTCATAACTGTTGATGAGACATGGACCACCACTATACTCCAGAGACAAAAACAATCCAAACCATGGTCTGAAGCTGGAGGAAGTGTCCCAAAAAAGGCAAAAACAATTCAATCAGCTGGTAAGGTTATGGCAACGGTTTTTTGGGACTTCAAAGGTATTTTATTGTTTGACCATCTGCAAAAGGGTAAAACATAAATTCAGAGTACTATTGCAACCTTTTGGATCAATTAAATGTACAAATTCGAGAATAACGTAAATCGCTCCAGCGCACAAGAGTGTTTTAATAATGGCTAAAATCAACGAATTAAAGTACGAGTTTCTTGACCACCCACCTTATTGTCACGATTTAGCTCCCAGTGACTTTTACTTGTTCAAGAAAAATCTTTGCTGGTAAGCGTTTTAACTCAAATGAAGATGCAATTACAGTTGTAAACCACTATTTTGGAGACCTTCAGGAAAACTATTTCAATCAAGGGATAGAACGATATCCGTCTGTCTGTTTGTCTGTCTTTCTGTTGAAATCACGATACAGCCTACATTATTTGACGTAGAGCTTCAAAATTTGGGAGAACGATTTGAATGATTGATATTGAAAATGAGATATATGGGTCCACGTTTTGGTGCAGTCCCCATATAATGATAGTGGTAAGGGTATTATGTCTTTGTGCATTTGTTTGTAACATGGAGAAGGAAGCGAGATAGACCCATATTTACTTTTGATTATCTCAATAGAATCACTTTCTGAGTTGATTTATGCATATCAGTCCGTCCGCCCGTCCGTCCGTCTGTCCATGTATTCTTGTGAACAAAATGCAGGTCTCATTTATTATCCGATTGAGATGAAATTTTGCACATATCATTTGTTTGGCCCAAGGACGAACCCTATTGAAATTGGAGATAATCGGTCAAAATTTAGATATAGCTCCCATATATATGTTCGTCCGATTTGCCTTTTATTGTGCACCAAGCGTGTAATATCAGCCCGAATAGTATGAAATTTTGCGCATACAACCAAATTAGGCCTGAAAATAAGTATGCCAAATTTTATCGAAATCGGTTCAGATATAGCTATAGCTCCCATATATATTTTTCATCCGATTTGTTATTTTTGTCCTCCGCAGCCATAATATGCACTCTGTAACAACAATATTTGGTGAAATATATCAAGTGCAGCTCAGAAATATCGTTGCCACATTTTATCGAGATCGGTTCAGATTTGGATATAACTCCCTATCTTTATCTGATTTCAAATTAATTTTGATCCAAATGGGCAATACAAGTCCGAATTTAAAAGATACAAATGCTTCGGTATATTTAGTCCTTTGAACTTTAAATTATAATTATAAGCATAGCGTGTATGATTGAATTTTCCCATAAAACTTTTAATTGTTATGTGGAACTCTACTAAATTAGCAAAGTGGTGTAGGGTATCAAAAAGTCGGCCCCGCCCTACTTTAGGACTTTCTTTTCTGGTTTTTAATTGTTTCTATTTCAATGCCTCTTACATCTCTTTTGTACAATAATAATTAGGACGTAGACTTCAATGTATATTTACTAAACTTGCGCGATGGACTTATTAGCATGCATTTGGAATAAATGTGGAATAAATGTTTGTCCTGTAAATTCAAAGATCTCCTGGTTCCCTGAAGAGTCATACATTTTTAGTTGAAATCGAAAAAACTGTGGAAATGAAACGAAATTTGCAAAATTTATTTCCAGCAAGTTTAATAAAGCAAATTGTCTGCCGCCAGGGCATTTTTCTTATGGATTTATCCACCAGAGGAATCCGTAAGATGTGATAGGTTTTTAATTTAAAATATTTTAACTTTATTATATTGTTAGGATAACGATGAAAGGATCCCACTTCCACTAGTAAATTTTAAGAATTTTACAATTCAAAATCCGGAACCTCTGCAACATATGAACAAAAATAATGATAAAATAGCTCTTTAGAGGAAAAAAATAATAATTTCTTCTATTCATATTAATGCAAATTTCATATGTTTTCATAAAAATTCCCATCAAAATCAGCAACTATGAATTACAAATTTAATTCTGAGAGCGAATAACGTGTTTGAAATTGCAATGAGAACATAGCATAGGCAAGACGACTACAATTGACGTACAGAATTTAGGGCAAATTCTTTTGTACCAATCAAATCATTTAATTTTGAAATATTAAACAAATGTTTTCCTTTTGTAATTGAAATTTGAAAAAGTTTATACTGCAAGGAAATTTTATGTTGTTGTTTATAACGTTTGCCGATTTAAGCAAACTCGAGAAAGGGAACCAGACCTACATATTCTATAAGAATTTGAAGAAGACAAGTAAACAGAAACTATCGACCCATCAAAAATGTCAGCACCAATGGTGTTTTGTTATGCATTTTTTCGTGCTCACATTGTAGATATTTTTCAAATGCTTCGGCTGCAAATTATGGATGAAAAACTGAAATCTTAGAGACCTTAAAACGGAAATTTTCTGAAACAATTTCTACACTCCTTCAAGACCTTATATATAAATCTGGACTCCACGGAATCAAGTAGTGTATTTAAGAATTATTCCAAGCTTCAGATGCGTGTCTCAAACAACATTTTTTTAAGAAAAAATCCCATATAAAATCGTAAATTTTGAAGAATAATTCCAGGTTTCAAACCATAGGTTTATGCCATCATCAAAACCCATTTTTTTTTAAATCTGGAATTATTCTTCAAAGTTAAAATTATAAAAATATTGTTGTTGTATATTGTTGACCTGTTATATTTATTTTACCTATTTGGTTAACTGCTTGGCTTAAGGTCATTAAAAACTTTGTTTTTATACCCTCCACCTCCATTCTGTTTGTAACTCCTCGAAATACTCATGTCAGACCCAACAAATTATATATATATTCTGGATCAGCGTAAAGTTCTAAGTCGATTTAGCGATGTCAGTCTGTTTGTGTGTCTGTCTGTCCGTCTGCCTTTCTGTTGTAATCACGCTTTCGAACGAATTGAGATAGAAGGCTAAAATTTTGTAAATGGGCCATGTAGGTCCAAGTTTTCATATAGCCTCCATAAAACGGTACCTCCAGATATTCGGTATTTTGATGATTTTAGCAACATTATTAACCGGAATTGTTTCAAATTACTAGATACTACAGCCTGTGACAGAAAATTGTCTGTACAGGTCCACGTCTTCGTATAACTATACTTCAATATAACCCGCCTGCAATTTCAGTTTTCAAGAAATCGAGTTAATTAAATAAATAAAGTTAGTCAAAAGGAAAAAAGGGACCTATATGTGGTCTCATGTTGACAATGTTCTGCTATAGGTGTTTAAATCCATTGCGAGTTTTATAAACCAAATTTTAAACAATTCCCCTTATGAAAATATAGAGTACCTGATATAGTGAATTGATATAACTCATATTCAAACTTGTTCTGCCTGTGGACACAAGACACCTCTGAGCAAAAGTCGCACTTTTTTGGGTCTATAATGATCATTTCGATGAGTTACGAACGGAATGACAAACTTAATATACTCCCCGTAACATATGTGGTACCTTTTTATTTTATTGTACCATGGAAATAATTAATTTCACATTAAGTTCCTCAGAAACTATTTTGGTGTAATTTGGGAGAATATTCCCAAAAAAAATATGATATCCCAATTTTGTTGAAATATTAGAGAATTTTGACCAGTACAACAGATTGTTCGCTTTGATGTCTTCGTTCGCTTTGTGCAGTAGGAAATGTAAAAAGGAATCTTCACTAAAGCGGGTGAATTTTGGAATCCTATTATCACAGCGCAGTAAACCCCCTTGAAAGGACTTTTAGTGTAGGTCCGCTTGTCAGTACCTCTCCCATACAACGGCATCAGTTATCAGAAATTACATATTTTTTGTTGGTATATTCAATATTATAATTTATACGCCTTCTCATGAATCGAATTGACGAGGAAAGCAACCGAGGTTCAATTCAATTCTGCGTTATTATAATATGTGCCACCATAAAGCCAAACCGTCTGTACATGTCCATACGCGAACGTAAGATTTGTTTAAATTCATATGTGTATGTACATAAATGCCTTCACAATCGATTTGCAATGCGTCGAACGTTTTTTACATTTTTCTACGGCTGGGTTTACTGCATTTTTGATTTTCGAATATAAAGGTGTGTCGTCTCACAAACTATATCAACGAGCCAGCCCAGAGAGCAATGTTAAGCAACCAGTCTTTCGACGAAGTAAACAGCGACCAGCGACCAAATGGCAACAAAACATCAAAAAAGCTGGCGAAACTACAACATACATCAGTTTCACAAAAAAAAAAAAAAAGACAAGGAAAAAAATAGCACAAAAACGAACGTTTCTTAGATCATAAAATATGTAGAAAACAAATAAGTACGAGCGTAGTCTTGGCCATTTCTCGTTGGAAGTTTTCTTTCCTTATGTCTGACTGGTCGCGGTGTGAGTGTTGCTAACGATATTCTGCCCAGCCCACCTTCTTCATCCGTTCTGCCAGCGGAGCACTGTTGTACTTCGGCTGTGGTGGTTGTATTAAAGGAATAAATGCAAAAAAATAATTGAACCAAGAAAGGCAAAAAGCATCAGTGTCTTACAACAATTTGTGTCGTTTGTTGCACACCTTTACAAACCAAGGTTCGAGGATTTAGGCAAATTGGTAGGTACGTGCTGTATGTAAGTTAAGTAGTGTGGGTATGTATGGTATAAAATGTCAAACATAACGAATGTCTGATTTAATAACAGAAATAAATGCAAATTATTTGCATTATTCGGTCATCATCATCTTTGAACATTTTTAACGAATTTCTTAAACGTTTTAATTGTTTATATGTGGAACAAACGGAGTTACTTAAACAGCCCAAAGGTTGTAGTGTCCTGAAAACATTATGTTACCAAACTTCTTTAGTCACGAAGGTCACTGTTGGCATAAAGAGGTGGTATAAAGGGGATAATAACAAACGGAACACGAAAAAAATCTGCTATTTTCGGCCGGGTCGAACTTTTAATACCAACCACAACTTGGAAGAAATTTGCAGCAAAGTATATGTCATAGGAGTTAGTACCATTAAAAACTCCAAACACCAAATTCTAAACAATACCGGTGAAAACTTGGATTGAAATCATAAAAATAATGAATATGAAGGATGTTCCCTACATACTGGGATGTTCCCTTCATACTGGGATGTTCCCTACACACTAGAAACACAAACTGCCAATTTACAGCAAATTCGGTTTAAAAATGTGTCTAACACAACCAAAAGATCTTACATCTGCTAGTACAGTTATTCCAAAATGTGGACGCATATAGCCAATTTTCAGTACCAGATCTACAACACATCTGAGTAAAATTTTATCGGAGCTGATTTTCACAGACGGTCTAAACCACTTGTCGATATGGGTCGGTTCGTTTCAGTGGTTTACGCTACCATTTGAATTATGGTTCTGTTTCTGAAATGGTTTTCAGGCGACTCGAACCGTGGTTTTGGCGGTGCCGATCATTTGTTACCATACAACACTACCATTTGCGGTAAACTTTCTGCAGATTTGAAACCCTTTTGACTAGAATGAAGGTTCCCCTAAGAAACATCTCCATATCTACTACATAATGAAAGCAAATGTTGAACCTAATAGTTCCACTTCAGAAATAATCATAGATCTGGAACTAATATTTTCCAAAAACATACGAACTCTAAAAAATTATTATTAATTTTTTAACAATATTTGAAAATTTTAAATTCCTAATTTTATGTATCTCCGATATTTGCCTATATTCGTTAGCGAAATCCGCATCGATATAGAGACAAGAGCTGGTCCATTTCATCTAAATGCTGGGCTTTAACGCTATCCTTAACACTAATTTTATAAACAATTTCATGTATATTGGTCCTTTGTTTGAGAATTATAGGGCGACAGCAAAAACCACACAATATTTTGATTTTGGGTCCGTTTTAAGCCCTAAATATTTTGCGAACACCTTCCAAGACAATAGATGACCATCCAAACTGGTTGTCCTAGAGCTAGAATTCCATGCAAATGGAGCTAGAGTTCCATGCAAAATTCCGAGTCTATTGGTCTAACTTCTACAGCAAGAACAACATACAGAACATTTTCTGTATGTGGTCCATTTAAATCCCTAAGTATTGTGCGATCATCTCCAAAAACAATATTCGATTTTGACTTTAACTCCACCTTTATAAATGTGACCCGTTGCGTGATTATATTTTAACATGGACAGACGGATGAACGGAGCGATCGACTCCGCTCGGTGAGATAGGAAGATTCATATGTAAAATAGTGGTTCTAGGACCAATATTTCGAGGCATAATACGTTTAATTATATAATTGAATTTAATAAATATACATCGTAGACCCCATAAAGTATACAGGGTGAGATGGAAAAACTGCAACCAACTTCTGCTGTCTGCTGCTGTCATTTCCTGAAAAAAAGTTATTCGTGAGGAAATTCAAGCGTGATAGTGTGATTTCTATATATCTGGCAGGAAAACCACAAGTGGCTATCCTTAGAGCACTCCAGCATTTAAATGTGAATAAATCTTTTGTGTCTCGTACCATCGCTCGTTACCTTATACTGGTAGCGTAGCCCAAAGTCAAGAAAGTTGACGGAAGAAAACAGCAACATCAGCAGAAATGGTTCGAAAAGTAAATAAGCGACTTGATCAAAACCCACGTCGCAGTGGCCGAAAATAACTTGTGAGCTGAACATATCCCAATATTCTATTGGGCTAATATTGAAAAATGAGCTCAGGGTAAAGCCATTGAAATTCCAAAAAGTCAAGAACTTGTGAACTTGTGAACTACCGAATATGGTTTTCTCTGATGAGAAAACTTTCTTTATCCAGCAGTTTGTAAACAAACAAAATGATCCTGTTTACTTGCCAAAGAGGTCAGTTGAAAATGTGCACCTTCGGTTTTCCACCAGAACTCAAGCGCTGGCCATGGTGATGGTGTGGGCCGCCATAACAGCCGATGGTCGCTCTCCGCTCGCATTAGGCTGGCACTGAAAAAAAAAACCAAAGTGTCGATCACCTCAAGCAAGCGCTTCGCCGGGAATGCGACAAAATACCGCAGAGCAACATTTGGGCAGCGTGTGACGGTTTTATTGGCCGTTGCCAAAGGTGGCCAATTCGAACAAATCTAAACTTTTTCTAAGATTTGATTATATTTCTTACATTTTTGGCTTTCATTCAATAAATTAAAAAAAATGTAACAATTATGGCGTTTGAGCCTATATATATTCATGATCAGTATAAAATTCTAAGACTGTCTGTTGAAATCACGATACAGCCCACATTATTTGATTAAGAGCTTGTATCTAGGATGGCATTGAAAATGAGTCCACGTTTTGGTATAGCGGCCATATAGTGATACCTCCCGATATTCGGTATTTCAATGGTTTTAGCCACATTTTACAGCGGATTGTTATTCGCAAGTCATAATGGGTTCTAGCTCCGGTGGCGGAACATAGTATGTATAGATCCACGTTTTTATATAGCCCCCATATAGCGATTTTTGACTTTTGTTTTGATTTTATAATTATACTATGCTTCACTTTTAAAGACCTATATTTTGTACAAAAATTATGGCACAATATTAAAATAAATATATGAAATATACACTTGTCGTACTCTTAAGAAGATTGGTATTGAAATTTATTCTGTTTTGAAGCTTATAAGAAAAATTTTATAGCCGAATCAGCTGTAATGTAGTCCTTATTTTCACATTTTCAGCCACATGGTTTTAATTAAATAGTTTCGAATTATATCTGCCAAATGTGTATAGTGGTGTATCCACAATTTATTATGTAACGGCACCACTTAAGAGGAGTATTAAAATCGTTTAAAAATAAAGGTAGAAGTACTTATTAAGGTACGATTCGTTATAAAGTACTTTTAATACATTCCACCATTGGGTAAAGAAAACATTTTCATATTAAAGTATCTGAATTCAAGCATGTTCCACTTTCAACTACATATACCAGTAAGACCGTTTAGATAATACAGTTAAAGTTATCAAAAAAACATAAAGCGAGTGGGGTCGTTATATGGCGGCCGGCTAAAACGGATACCTATATAGATAACTTTATATTACAACGATAGGTATCAATTGTGAGTCTTAACTGCCAAATTTTAAAACATTTCGTGGGTAAATGTGACTAGGATTATCCAAATACCGAATATCGGTGGGTACCGTTATATGTGCACTATAGGAAAACATGGAACAAGATATTCAATGTTCTGCCACCGGAGCGAGAACCCATAAAGAACTACCAATACCAATTTTTAGACAAATTCGTTGAAAATGAGGCAAAATCATCAAAATACCTCCTTTTAATGTGGGGGGAGGGGAGGATATAAAAATATGGAGATTAAAATGTGCATAAAAATATTTTTGTGTTATAATTTTATTTTATTAATTTTTCATGCATATTATAGCTTACTGGTAATGCAGAGTTTTTATCATTTTTGGGAAATTGGTAATGCCGTTCTTACTACTAATGCTGAATGTGGTACACACGCCCATCAAAGTTTGACTGGGATATGACAAATTACATGAAAATGTTAATTTGTGCTTATTACAGAGTTGATATTACCTATTTATCGTGTGTTTTATAACCTAGTGGAGCTTCCAATATCCACACTTTCCTCATGAGAATCTATTGTAACTACACTGAAAAAAGATATTGCCTACATACTTTAATGTTTATCGCAGTGTTTATATGTGGGTGTCTTGTATACCCGACTTCAATAATAAAAAATAATTTGGGAAAAAATGGTTCGAAATGCATAGAAGCGACTTGATCGAAACTCGTGAGCTGAACATATCGCAATATTCCATTCTGCAAATATTGAAAAATGAGCTCGGATAAAGCCATTGTAATTCCAAAAAGTGCAAGAACTTACGCCCCAACAGTAAGAAAATAGATTCAAAATAGCTAAAGAGTTGCTTCGCTTGGCCGAAAGTGGTGAACTACCCAATGAACTACCCTTGGACATTCCAACTGGACTCGGCACGCGTCACCCAAGAATGGTTACAAAATGAGGTTCCTCACTTCATTTCCAGTGCACAATGGCCACCAAAATCTACGGATACCAATCCGTTGGAACATTGTGTCTGGAGTATTTTGGAAATCAAGATTGGCACCAAAAAATACCAAAGTGTCGATCATCTAAAGCAAGCGCTTCGCCGGGAGTGGTCCAAAATACTGCAGAGCAACATTCGGGCAGCGTGTGACGGTTTCATTGGCCGTTTGAAGTCCAAAATTCGTGCCAAAGGTGACCAATTCGAACAAATCTAAACTTTAACTTATTCTAAAATTTGATGCTGTTTCCGACATTTTTTGCTTTCATTCAATAAAGTTTAAAAAAAATGTAAAAAGTATGGCGTTTGACTTTTTTGCAGTTTTTTTATCTCACCCTGTATTTCTTTCTGTGCTTTCAATTTGAAAATATTTTTTTGTAATTAAAAAGACTAACTGTGTTTAGAGAACAACATTACAAAATTTGAAAAACGTAAATATTAATGTGTAATAAGAAAATAAAAGACTATTTCCAACATTTTTAGACAAACGCTATTAGCAATACGTAAAAAAGGATTCCGGGAAACACATCAAATATGTCTTTCTTTTATTGCTCATATTTTTATAAAAATGCTGAAAAATTCTAGATTTTAAATGAACAATGCTAAATATCAGAAGTAATTCCTGAATATCAAATAATGAATCTGAATTTCAATCAGAATTTCTGCATATAATTTTCGTGGAATTCTGTGTCAAACAACTAATTGATACTACATTTAATTCCAAAATATCAAACGAACATATGAAGCTTCATTTTGACTTTAGTTTTTAAAATGACGCGTTCTTGATTTAGAATATCGTTTACGTTATTTTTAGATTTCTTGGAAATAGTTAATATTATAGTCGTGCGTTTACATTTAGAAGTTGTCATTGACGTAAAGGTATAGGGAAGAATCACCGACATAGACAGAAGTCACCTACGAAATCATTTCGAGGGGCCTAATAGACAACAAAATAAATTTTTTCACACAAAATGCTCAGAATATATATAAAATTGACGAAATCGGAGGGAAGCCTGGCCGCCGGCAGTAGGAGGAATGTGGTTTTGAAAATAACACAGATCATGTAGATGTATATGAAAAACAACTATGCCAATAGGGTGGTGTACTGACAATTACCAGACGTAAAAAAATCAGGGTAATTACGGACAAACTTACCTCCACAAAAACCAAAGAAGTTCCCGTAATATGTTGTATTTTTGGAAGTATGTTATCCACAGAAATAAAATGCTGTTCATTCCATGCTTTCATATTAGTCTTCTTTTGAATCGTTATTTCATGCACATTGGGTGAACATATGTATTTAGCTTTATGTCCACTATGTACAAATTATATACATTTACTACAAACACTTTAGCACCGTTTACAAAATTGTTCTTCTTCTTTTTTTTTAAATTTGCTCTAATTTTTTTTTTTTTTTTCAAATTTTATGGCAAAGGCGTAATACGCTTAAAATGATTTTATTTTCCATGGAAATTTGAATTGAGCAATAATTTATCAAACATGTTGGCGATGAGATGCTGGTAGTTTGATTGATGGAAATTATCCTGCGATGAGAAGATTGATTAAAAACCCTTACTTTATTCAACCGTACCCACGAAAACAATCAAAGCGCACTTGATTGATGTTGTATTATTGGGGGGTCTCTGTTTTACGTTTCAAGCAGGGCCCGTAACGAATGCATTTAATGAAAATAGTTTTGGGCACATACAACGCATTCTCACCACCAACCATGACGACCCGTCGAATGGTCAATTTTTGTAATATTTTGAGAACTTCATGAGCACATTATGCTTAGTTTCTAATTGTATCTGTAGCAAAAACTTAAAATCACTTCACACTAGGTTTACACACGTGCAGTACAAATACGTACAAATATCTCTTCGATAAATTGCTATGAGAAATTGATGCAAGCACACCACACTCTCTCGCTATATTCGAATATATGCATGTAGTGTTCCGTTTTTCTTTTCACTTTTTGTTTCGTGTTAGCCAGAAGTTCCACAGCTATTAGGGCTGCGACTGCCAAACGTCAAGACTCGACCACGTCTAAAAACACAACTGAACGGACAACCGGTCATTGGTCGTTGCTTGTTGAATAAATTACTTTTCTGGAAAATGTTGAGGTGGGGAAAATGAGATGGTCATTTTCTTGGAATATGGAAAATGTGTACTCCATTTGATTTGAATACTTAGTGGAATGCATTTGAGTTTCAATTAAGTCCTTAAAGAGAGTGAGAGGATTCAAAACGGGATGGGGTTATTGGCTTAATTTGAATTGCTTTGTTTTGTTTTAGTTTAGTTTATTTCGTTTATTCGTGGAATGATTGTTTTTGTTTTCGGAATGAGTGCCCATGACCACAAGTCATATTTCACTTTCCAATTCTCAGACTCTAGAACTTGGTTATGCGTTTCATTGACATTCTTTCTAAGCACAATTATTAGGTCAGCACTTAAAATGAGATCATTTGTCCGGGAATTCCTATAAGTCGAAAAAAGGCTTTATTGTTATCAAGAAATTGTGTTTGTGGAACTAATTTTAATATTAACCAACAAGTGGTATTCAATCTTTAGATGTGGGCAAAACAACCTTGGGAGGCAATAAGTTATTTCTCATGGATGGGTTCAGTGAGAACCCCAAATTCTAAATTACTGAAAATCCGACTACACTTCAAAATACCGAATATCGCCGGTATCGTTATTCCGGGACTACACCAAAATGCCATCACCTAAACATCCTGTTTCTCTTTTTTAAGAACGAATAATATCCATTTACTTTGGGTGGAAACCCTGGAACAACCTTTATGTCGGACGGTATTGAAGGTATTTATAGTTAAATACACTACCCACTGTACCACGGTTACGACCATTCAGGGATGTTTTAAGTCTCGCATGTACATCACCAAATCATTGTATTTTATTATACAATAAATATTGTAAAGGAGGGTATATTTAATTTGCCATTCCGTTTGTAACACCTCTAAATATTCGTGGTAGATTCCCTAAAATAAATTCATAATAAACGTAACAATAGTTTGTATTGTGTTTAGAATGGCGATATTCGATAATTTAATGTTTTTTTTTCAAGATATTTGTCTAAAAATTCGTGTTTGTAGTTCGTAAAGGGCTTGAGCTTCGGTGGCAGAACATATATTCGGTATTTTGACCATTAAAAAAAGTAAATTTTGGAATAACATTTCATTTCGAATTATGGTAATATTGGGGGGTTTGGCCAGTTGAGCGTAAATTGGTAGTTTATGTTCTAGCGGACCGAAACAACCCTGCAAAAAAACTGTCCAAATTGTTGTATGGACCTAATATAATTTTTGATAATTTGTGTTTAGACAATTTTACACACATTTTCAACGAAATTTACTTAACGATTGTATTTGGAGTTCTCATTAGATTAAATTTATCCCGGCAGATACTTGCCCAATAAGTCCATTTTCTCGTCTAGCCTCTATATTACGGTAACCCCCAATATTCGGTTGAGTTTTTGGCCCTTTTAAAAAAGAATTGTTTGAAGACGCATTTTTTAATAGAATTTTTCCAAAGTTTATATTCGGTGTTCGTAGAGCTCCTACCTTTGGTATTCGGATTAGTTTTTGCCATTTTTCAATAATCTCAAGCCATTCCTGTTTTAGAAGAATACTATAGTAATCTAAAAACTGTTGGCTGTCAATCTATCAAATTACCGGCTTTAATATATTAAGATTATAGATGTTTTCATTGGTTTGTGGTTTATTGATCTAGTCTTTTGAACCCATTGTTAAAGGGGCTCACTATGCATGATAAATTAATAAAGTTTTGAATGAACACCTGTATTATAATATGCTGTTTTTTCCGTTCACAGTACCTGTAGTAAATTATAAATAGAAATAAAAAAACTATTGCAAACATTTCTGATACCGACCTATTTTAAGAGCTTTGAAGAACGTTATCACCATTTTTAGCCACATGGTTGTAACTTAATCTAAGCAAATAATTGAAACAATAAGAAACATTTTCCAATGGAATGACCTATAACTTTGAATTCGTAAAGTTTAGAATTAATTTAGATATTAAGTTTTGTCCACCTCATGATTTAGGGGATATAGTCCAGGACAGCCAAACTTAACTCATCTTAAATGCCTACAAACAAACATGTAATCGGGGTCAATTATTTTTTCATTAATTTATTGCACTGCAAAATATTTCTTGGAAACCCAGAGAGAAAATTTATAGCCGAACACTATGACCGTCTGTCTGTCCGCCCATTCCTTCAGATCATGATAAAGACAAGATAGATGCTTGAAACTTACGGTGATATTCTGATTCTTTATTTTGTATTTTCCAATCAAATTTTGTATTCCTATTAGATGAAATTTTTCCACACCAAGTTAGAAGACCCAAGTTTTGATATTAGCTCAACACAGCTTTGTTGGTCGATTTTGGTTCGAAGTCGCGACCATCATCTTATTGTGCGCTAATTATATTTTCTTCGCTTTCAAAACCAAAACAAAAATATTACAAATGTAAAATTCAAAATGGGAAGTCAAATTGAAAAAAAAAAAAAAAAAAAACAATGACAATTAAAACAAGTAAGCCAAAGCTATAGTCGTGATACCCTACAATATTTTAGAAGCCACCTTATGTCCAAATCCATTATGGAAGAATCCGCTTTTGAAATTATGTTATAGAACACTGTCCAAATATTACCCTCAGCTTTTTGACCAGGGCATTTGGCCAATATTTATCCGTCGTGCTGTTAGTTGTTGTGGTCCATTTTACAGCTAAATATAATCCAATGGTCATCCAAAATGCTAGAATTCTTCCATGTCCTTAACTCTCTTCTCAGGCGTGTCGATTGGCTTCAATTGTGTGATCAGGATTTTTTTTTTCTATTTTTGGTTCATTTGAACCCCTAAATATTTTGCGATCAATCTCTATCTCTAAATTTAGACTCATCTATATGATTTGCTTGTCTACGATATTTGGCTATATTCGTCAACGAAATCAGCATAAAACGCCAGAAGTTCGTATTTTGTGTATTTTGGATATTATCTGTAAGTAATGCTGGTATTTTTCACACAAAAGTAGTGGTCCATTCTACCCGGTGTCCTAAACTCCAACTTCATGCGAGATTTCGTGTCCTTTGGTTTCTATTCGTGACCTTCATAACGGCTGAAAAATCAGGAACATGTTTGGTTGTTGGTCCAACCTCCAAATATATTGCGGACATCTTTGAAAACAATTGGCCTAGCCCTTCTAAGCCTAACCCTACGCTTATAAAAATTTTCGTGAGGATCGGACAATAAGTGCAAACTGTATACAATAACCCGAGCCTGTGTTGTTAGGTGAAAAAATATTACAAAATATACACTACAAAATTATAAGTCAAATTAAAACAATCACATGCAAAAAACATATGAAAAAAAAAAACATATATTAACATTATTATTGGCATTTTTTATGCGATATTTTAAAATGTTATTCTTTTATGCCAAGAGGGCATACTGAATTGACAAAATTTGTCAAAATCAGTCCAGCCGTTCTTGAGATATAAGCATTCTAGCTAACATCCCCTTCCTTTGTATATACACATTGTTCGCTATATATATATATATATATATATATATATATATATATATATATATATATATATATATATATATATATATATATATATATATATATATATATCCGATATATTTACTATCAACATCTACTTAACGGTTAGAATTGACCTGTTCGTCTATTTGTGATTTCGCCGGGATTAAAAATATTCGCGGTTTAATGGAAAATTTGACTTTTATTTAACACAAATGTTATGGTCTATTTCACCCACTAAATATTACCCGGTGACCATCAAAATTAGAAGACTTCTGCCCAGCCCTAAGATCTAGCCTCAAGCTGACTTCCGCGTCGATTGGTCTGTAATTGCGACCTGTAGAGCAACTGAAAAATCAAGTAATTTTTAAGTTTTTGGTCCATTTCAACCCCTAAATATTATGCGATCATCTCCAAAAGCAATAGGCTTCTATTCTAACTATAAAACATTGTTTCAATTTCTCTTTTTATCGTTAAGCATTTGGAATTTAATAATATGGAAATATTTTATATCAAATCAATAAGGAACAATTTGTTATTACAATAATTGATAGTTTAAGTAATAATATAAAAATGTAGATATTAATAACCAATATAAAATCCTCTTTAACTATATATTAGTTATAATTAGTTGATTTAATTTTAAACCTACTAAAAATAAAAAGGTTTTATTATTTTTCCTTCTATAAATCTAAAAGTTTCATTTGATTTGCAAAAAGTTTCATTTCGGTTGCAAAAGGTTAGATTTCAATTACAAAAGGTTTCATTTAATCTGAAAATGCTATATTTCTGAGGGATGGTTCACTTATAAGCGTGGTAACATAACTTTTTTATATATACAGATGAATAGAAAAAGAAAGACAAATTGAATTGAAAATAGAAAAAAATTCTTCAACTTGCTCGGGGATTTTTTAAAGGTCCTTACGAAGTTTGCTAACAGAATGACCTATGAAATAGTCTCTCTTATTTTTTTTATTTTAAACAGTATTTTGTATTTTGTTGTTTTGAAATTTGGTTTTTATAAAAATTTTAAAAGCTTTGCTCTCTCTTCGGATAGCTTTGTTTTGTCAGAAACTATCATTTAATTAATTTTGTGTCATAATCATATTGGGAAATTGTGCTGCCTTTGGCAACCTCAATAAATTTACAATGTACAAAAATAATGTATAATATAATCAAAAAGGTCAACAAAACATTTGAAGAATATGGTTTTGTAAGATGTGCTACCTGAAATTTAATGTCCTAAACAATACATAAGTAAATTCCCTATTCGATTTCCGTTAAAAACAGGAAAATAAAAGATTTCGTGGCTATGTCACTGACACGAAAAACTTTTACTCCAAGAACCGGAATATTTTAAAAATAATGTAATGAAAAAGGTGGCTGTAAGATTTGTTTTTAAACGAATAAAACACATTTTGCCTGATTACTCTGTTCTTTGTGCTGATTAAGGCATAATTATTGAAAAAAAAAGAAACAATATTGGGAAAAAGGTAATACTTATAACACAACTAGGCATTACAGTGTGGCCTATGTGAAAAGGTAGTCCTATATTGGCAATTTGTGGAGATTCTATCAAATGAAAAATATAATAGCAAATCATAGTTTTTTTGGAGAACTTGGCCTGAAACCTAAAAAATACTGAAACTAGGGGGCTGTCGTTAAGGAGCCAATGGAAAAAGCACCTACATCCCCTGCTATGGCTCAAAATTGACCGGATTTTCTACAAAAGTGACACTCCTAGTATTTCTATTAATATTACATCTAGTGTGTATATCCCATGTCCAATCGGTCCAATCATTGTGGTACCAACCTTCAAATATTCAACATTTTGTAAGCAATGGATCATGTCCACAAAAAGGTGCAAATGTTTTATAATATTTGTATCAAGATTAGGTGAAGTGCGAAAATGGCTAGAAAATTAAACTATGTTGTAAATGCGAAGTAAGTACCCGATATTTCTCAAATTTTGCACATTACTGGGTTTCAAAATAGACAAATATGCCGTTTTTCAAATTAATCATGTATATGGATCTACATTGATTGACAGAAACTTGTTGATTAAATATTACTCGATTCACTTCGAAAACTATAGGCTGCTTCTGTGCAGCATACCTTAACAAAAAAATGTTCCAACTAATCCTGAACCCGCTTTTTAACAGTTAGTATTGAAAATGTTTGACTTCTATTCAAAATGTATTTTTTATTTTTCATTAAAAGTGAAAAGCCAAAGGACATAATATCAATGAAACCAACATTGGCTCTATAAACACAAATACATTTTTTAAAGCCACATTGGTGTTGAACTATTTGAACAAAAACGATTTCCTTGTTATTGGTGTTTGCATGTATGAGTCGCAGCTTGAATACAGGGTTGCCCATATTTGACGGACCTTTGGGCCCATTCCAATCGACGAGGCTTGTCCGCAGGCAACATTCTTTGCGTCAATTGAATTTTGTATGGGAACAAATGCAAATCAATGCGAATAATCCGTTGTAAAGTGGACCGAGCCATGCCCAACTGCTGAGAACGGCGGTTTTGGGATGTTCTTGGGGACCTCTCAACACTGGCTCGTCCGGCAGCGATATTCTCGGCCGATCGCCTTGGTCGACTTTTATATGGCCTCTTCGGATTAGAAAGAGCCTCACCGGTCGAAAATTTTTCGTATAAACGCTTAATGGTATTCTCACATTTTTTAAAAGCACGTTGAGTTTTCACAATTGACTTCTTCTGTTGAATGTAAATTTAAACTATTTCAGAGCGCTCGCATGGCGTGTATTGGTTCATGGTAAAAATCTGCTTGGACTGACGCTTCAAACGCGGTATGTCATTAAGCGATGTGACATCTCTGTCAAAAGTTATGGCGTTGCCAGATGGGTCCGTCGAATATGGACAACCCTGTATATTTGCCTCTCACATTTAAATCCCATGTCCCTTTTTGATGAATAATACATTTAAATCATTATAATCTAAATATGCACGAATTAATGTGCGTGTTGACCTAGAGTATGTCGGTGTGAGTTTTAACATTAATTAAGAATACCTAATTATTATTCCTACCCCTAGGGACGAAAACGCCATCACACAATCGCAAATCGTGGAACCACAATTAAAAGTATGTGAATCGTATTACAAAAGTATACACGTAATATTTGTATATGTGTAATCACATAGTGACCTATGGCATAGTTTGTATAGTCAATCAGAACAATTTGCTAGTTGGGAAATATTTGCTTACTGTACATTTGTGCGTTGACTAACAAACACATGCCTTTTCGAACAATGTAGCGGTTTTACACAAAAGTTCTTAGTCACACGAAAACAGACCCATACAGCTTACGACGACCAAACGTGCTATAACTTTATTTTCAGTCCCCGTGCTTTAATTTATTTGTTCTCCATTTTTTGGGGAATTGAATATATATGTTTTTTTTTGTGGCCAATGACACTGTCCTCTCACGAGCGTGTGTGTGTGTAATGGATACTATGATTAACTCATTGTATGTTTTTACACATTAACTTGGAAAATTCCTTCATTAGTTCACTGTTTTTATTGGAAGTGCACTTCTTCCTGTTCTTTTAGTTTGTCGTACATTATGAGCACAAGTATGAAAATATTAAAAAGCAGTGAAAGTGTTTCCACAACATTTCGATTGGTAAAACAAAAAACTATACTATTTCTATTTTTTTCGAAAGTAATGAAACGGTAACAAATTAAAGGAACGGGAAGATTAAAGCACAATTTATTTAACAAAAAAAGAAAAATTATTAAAAGAGTTTTAATTAGCTTTGCATGTATTCGCCAAATACTACAGATTGAACAAGGGTAAAAAACAGTCCTTTAAGTTAGTTAAAGTTTATGAAGATGGTAGGAAACTAGATTTAAGAACAATGGTAGTTATATACGAAAGAAAATTTTGCGAAATTTTTCGAAATGCGTTTCAAATATTTTTAATTGTAAGTTAACAATTTAACAAGGACACAAATTTTTGTTTTCAAATTTTGAAAGTAATTAGTAAAAACATTAAGTTCGGGCCGACTGTTTTCATACCCACCATTATTGGGTAAAAAAACATTTTTATATAAAATATCTGAAATCAAACGTTTTCCACTTTAAACTACAAATACCAGTAAGACCGTTTGGATAATGCTGTTAATCTTTTTTTCAAAGTACCATATAGTGGGTGAGGCCGTTATATGGGGGCCGTACCATAATAGAAACCTATATATACATTTTTATGCTTTAAGGATTGTCATCTAACAAAGCTTTTTGAATACCTAATTTGAAACAATTCCGTGGGTAAACGTGACTAATATTATCAAAATATCGAATATCGGTCGGTATCGTTATATGTGCGCTATACGAAAACGTGGACCTAAATATTCAATGTTCTTCCACCGGAGCAAATTTTTAGACAAATCCGTGAAAAGATGTGGCAAAAATCATCAAAATTTTAAAATATCTGGAGGTACCAATTTGTGTGGGCTATACGAAAACGTGCACCTATACATACTATGATTCGCCACAGGAGCTAGAACCCATTGCGAACTACAAATACAATTTTTTAGACAAATCCGTGGGAAAATGTGGCGAAAATCATCAAAAAATTAAATATCGGGAGGTACCGTTATATGGGGGCTATACCAAAACGTCGACCTATATACTATGTTCCGACACAGGAGCTAGAACCCATTGAAACTCTACGTTAGGTATTGTGGGCTGTATCGTGGTTTTAACTGACAGACAGACATCTTTAAATGGACCTAGAATTTTATGCTGTTCATGAGTATAGACCCCATAAAGTGTCTACGACGAATATTTAGAGATCTTACAAACGAAATGGTCCGCGTTGCTGGATTACTTTAAGAAAATTTTAACATTCAAATTAAATGGAATGGTCTAAAGCAATATATGCTTTTAGCTGCAGGCAATCTATTCAATTGAACGCTTTCATTGATTATTGAAGTTTTTATACCCTCCACCATACTATGGAGGGTATATTAAGTTTGTCATTCCGTTTGTAACTCCTCGAAATACTCATGTCAGACCCAACAAAGTATATATATTCTTGATCAGCATAAAATTCTAAGTCGATTTAGCGATGTACGTCTGTCTGTCAATCTTGCTGTCTGTCTGTCTGTCTGTTGTAATCACGTTATCTTTCGAACGAATTGAGATAGAAGGCTAACATTTGGCACACGTGTTTATTTTTTTAGTAGGCAGGTTATGTTCGTATATGGGTCATGTAGGTCTACGTTTTCATATAGCCCCCATATATAAGTACCTCCCGATATTCGGTATTTTGATGATTTTAGCGACATTATTCACCGGAATTGTTTCAATTTTATTTGAAGTTCGAAATGGATACTACAGCCTATGACAGAAAATTGTCTGTGCAGGTCCACGTCTTCATACATCCACATACAACGATACCTACCGATATTCGATATTTTGATGATTTTAGCGACATTGATCACATGAATTGTTTCAAATTTGGTATTTGAAGTTCGAAATGGATACTACAGCCTAAGACAGAAAATTGTGTGTGCAGGTCCACGTCTTCGTATAGCCCCCATATAACGATACCTCCCGATACTCTGTATTTTGATGATTTAAGCGACATTATTCACCGGAATCGTTTCAAATTTGGTATTTGAGACTCGTAATGGATACTACAGTCTGTGACAGAAATTTTTCTATGCAGCCCCAGGTCTTCGTATAGGCCCCATATATCAGTACCTCCAGATATTCGGTATTTTGACGAGTTAAGGTACAATACCCACCGAAATTGTTTGAGATGTCGTATTTGACGTTCATAATGGATCCTATAGCCTGTGACAGAAAATTGTCTATACTGATCCAGGTCTTCGCACAGCTCCGAATAACGGCACCTCCCTATATACGATATTTTTATGATTTTAACTGCATTATTCACCGTTTATTCCAAGTTTCGAATTTGAATATGATAATGGCTTATGACAATCAAGGCCTATGTAGGTCCATGTCGCATAGACCCTAATATAACGGCTATATTCGGTATTTTTAAAATTTTAACAGATTTTTTTAAGGATTTTATTTTTTGAAAATTTCCAAATTCGTTCCAAATGGTTTAGGGTATTTAAAGTTCGGCCCGACCGAACTTAATGCTTTTTAACTTGTTCTTGTTTTGTGGGTTATCGCTGCAAAAATAAAATTTAGCATTTTGGTTTCTTTTTGGATAAAAAGATAAAAGTCTATATAGATGCGTTAGTTGTTTTAGGTTTGAAGTTACAACTTCCATCTTATTGTGTACTGATTTGTTTGGCTTCACTTTTTCAATATAAATCCAAAAACAAAAATATTGCAAAATGTAGAATTCAAAAAATTCAAATTGAAAAAAAAAATACAAAAACATGACAATTATTCACATATCCGAGTTCTTCACTAAGGGTTTCCAATTTTTCTATTCTATATTTTTTTTCTATATTTTTTCAAAAAATTATTTTATAAAACCTTCTCACTGCCAGTACCATGGTGAAATTAAGAAGGTAAAGTCATTTCAAATAATAATATCCATCTCTGCATTTTCTGTAATTCACCTTGTCAAATTTCCCTGAATAGAAAAAAGTTTCCATCACTTATTTGGGTACATACAATGCATTAATCTATATCTATAAAAGAGGAAAATGTTTGTACGTTTGTTTGTTTGTATGTTTGTTTGTTTATAATTTATGGACTCGGAAACCGCTGAACAGTTTTATCTGAAAATTTCCAAGTATACTACAACATCGCCTGAAAGTAACATAGGCTATATATATTTTTGAAATTCCACTCGGAACTGGAGAGGTACCTCCCAAAAAATTGG
This sequence comes from Musca domestica, assembly GCF_030504385.1. NCBI lineage: Eukaryota > Metazoa > Arthropoda > Insecta > Diptera > Muscidae > Musca > Musca domestica. Next base: position 12,722,176 of record NW_026712328.1, on the reverse strand, counting down.
ATTTTATATGCACATATCTATTGATCGATTACAGATACAGTCTATACATTTGACATAGGTGATGGGATTTGATTAGAAAATGTATTTGCCAAATTATATGAAAATCGGTTCAGATTTGGATATAGCTCTCATATATATTTTCGCCCGATTTCATGAATTTGTTGCATTAAACTCGCTGTGAATGTTCGATTTCAATGAAATTTGAAATGTGTGACGGGATTTGATCAGAAAATAAATTTGTCAAATTATATTGAAACCGGTTCAAGGCCTATGTAGGTCCATGTCGCATAGACCCTAATATAACGGCTATATTCGGTATTTTTAAAATTTTAACAGATTTTTTTAAGGATTTTATTTTTTGAAAATTTCCAAATTCGTTCCAAATGGTTTAGGGTATTTAAAGTTCGGCCCGACCGAACTTAATGCTTTTTAACTTGTTCTTGTTTTGTGGGTTATCGCTGCAAAAATAAAATTTAGCATTTTGGTTTCTTTTTGGATAAAAAGATAAAAGTCTATATATAGATGCGTTAGTTGTTTTAGGTTTGAAGTTACAACTTCCATCTTATTGTGTACTGATTTGTTTGGCTTCACTTTTTCAATATAAATCCAAAAACAAAAATATTGCAAAATGTAGAATTCAAAAAATTCAAATTGAAAAAAAAAATACAAAAACATGACAATTATTCACATATCCGAGTTCTTCACTAAGGGTTTCCAATTTTTCTATTCTATATTTTTTTTCTATATTTTTTCAAAAAATTATTTTATAAAACCTTCTCACTGCCAGTACCATGGTGAAATTAAGAAGGTAAAGTCATTTCAAATAATAATATCCATCTCTGCATTTTCTGTAATTCACCTTGTCAAATTTCCCTGAATAGAAAAAAGTTTCCATCACTTATTTGGGTACATACAATGCATTAATCTATATCTATAAAAGAGGAAAATGTTTGTACGTTTGTTTGTTTGTATGTTTGTTTGTTTATAATTTATGGACTCGGAAACCGCTGAACAGTTTTATCTGAAAATTTCCAAGTATACTACAACATCGCCTGAAAGTAACATAGGCTATATATATTTTTGAAATTCCACTCGGAACTGGAGAGGTACCTCCCAAAAAATTGGATTTTATATGCACATATCTATTGATCGATTACAGATACAGTCTATACATTTGACATAGGTGATGGGATTTGATTAGAAAATGTATTTGCCAAATTATATGAAAATCGGTTCAGATTTGGATATAGCTCTCATATATATTTTCGCCCGATTTCATGAATTTGTTGCATTAAACTCGCTGTGAATGTTCGATTTCAATGAAATTTGAAATGTGTGACGGGATTTGATCAGAAAATAAATTTGTCAAATTATATTGAAACCGGTTCAGATTTGTATATAGCTCCCATATATAATTTCGGCCGATTTCATATATTTGATGCACCACACGATACGTATATCCGATTCCAATTAAATTAGGCATGAGTGACTTAATTTGGTACAAAAACAAATTTTGTCAAATTATATTTAAATCGGTTCAGATTTGGATAAAGCTCCCATATATGTCTTCGTCCGATTTCACGTATTTGATGCACCAAACACGATACGTATGTCCGATTCCAATGAAATTCGGTATGAGTGACTAAATTTGGGTACAAAAATAAATTTGCCAAATTATATTGAAATCGGTTGAGGTTTGGGTACATCTCCCATATATATTTTTCGGCCGATATAATGAATTTTATGTACCAAACACCATATGTATGTCCTATTCCAATGAAATTCAGAATGTGTGGCGGAATTTGGATACAATAAATTAATTAGAAATCGGGTAAAATTTGGATATAGATCCCATATATATTCTCGGCCGATTTCACATATTTGATGTACCAAACGCGGTATGTACCTCCAATTTCAATGAAATATGGAAGGTGTGACGGAATTTGGTTTAAATGTCAATTTTGTCAAATTATATTGAAATCGTTTCAGATTGGGATATAAATTTATTTAGCAGTATTGACCACAACGCTTTTGCAATGGTATAAGGCTAACAGTAAACAAGTAAAGAAAGCTGTAAGTTCGGCCGGACCTGCACAGACAATCTTCTGTCATAGGCTGTAGTATGCATTTCGAAATTCTAATACCAAATTTGAAGCAATTATGGCGAATAATGTCTCCAAAATTATCAAAGTACCGAATATCGGGAGGTACCGATGTCCTGCAGACATAATATACATTTGTGTAAAATTTTATCAACCTACTTTATTTCATTCGGAAGCTAGAGTGATTTCCACAGACTGACAGACGGATAGACGAACGGACATCGCTAAATCGACATAGAATTGTATGCTGATCAAGAATACATATACTTTGTGGGGTCTAAAATGTATATTTCGAGGTGTTACAAACGGAATGACAAACTAAATATACCCTCCATACTATGGTGGAGAGTATAAGAACTACACAAAAATTTAATTGAGGGTATGGTTATAACTGCAAAGTATGTTGCTACCTCGAATTCTCTAATTGCAACAGAAATGCCTTTTAACTTCAAAAAATTGCAGTTTCCGGCACGCTTGGCATTTGCTATGAAATTAATAAATCCGAAGGTCAATCCCTTCGTGTATGCGGACTTAATTAAGCATGTTCCTGCTTTTCTCATGGTCAGCTGTTCCTGGCATGTTCCCGCGCTGGAAGACCGAGCTATTTGTTTGTTTACGCATTAAAGTATTACAATAATAACGTTTTTAAAATTTTTGAATTTGTTTTATTTATATTTTTTAACCAACAAATATTCATACATAAAATTTTGAATGCATGTAAAAGCGAAAAGAGTAGCGAAGCGCGCCGGTTTCAGCTAGTAAATGCATATTTTGACATGATTTTACCTTCCTGATTCTACCATGTGCCAGTGCAAGCAACATATAGAAAATTTAGCTCAAATCGGCCAGCTGTTTTCAATTGACGAGGTATAATAATTTTCATACTCTACGCCACATATTTGGTTAAAGAACGACGTCTATAGAATTGGTGATAATCGGATCAGCTGCCATACATAGTGTCTTTCGATTTCTTAAGTATTGTGCACCAAACATCATCGTAATATCAGTCCAAATCAAATGAGTTTTAGTACACACTGCCAAGTTCAGTCCATAAGTATATCTGGCAATTTTTGGGGATATCGGTTCAGATTTATATGTTGCTCCCATATATATTTTCGTCCGATTTTAATTTTAATATTCGTCCAAATGGAGTGGACTTCGGCACTTTAGAAGCAAGTACATCTAATTTGGTGAAAATCGGTTTAGATATAGCTCCCATATATATGTTTCATCCGATTTCATTCCTCCACAACAATGATTGTTAAAATTAGATACCAGAAATATCTCTGAAGAATTTCATCAAGATCGGTGCAGATATATATATGTCTATCCGATTTGACATTTATTGTGCACCACATAGTTAATTTCAGCCAAAATGGAGAGAATTTTTGCTCATACGACCGAATTCAGCCAAGACGTTAATACTTCATTATTGGTGAAAATCGGTTCAGATACAGTTATGGCTCCCACAGCTAAGTAACACATCTAAATTTTACCAATATCGGTCGGTAGATGTGGTTGTGTGTAATTAGAAAAGGTTAAATTTTAAAGAATTTTTAATTTTTCTGATTTGTTTTTGTTATTTGGAAGATAAAACCATTGTGTATGTACTTAATCCAGCTGTACGAAACATTTGTTATTGATATCTAAAATACTTCAACAAAATTCATACAATATTTGATATATATAATATGTTTGCAATATTTTAAATTTTGATGAACCGCTTGCAAATTATATCACACTAGCTGAAACCGGTGCGCTTCGCTCACCTTTTTATTTTATATTTTATTATATATATAAATTTTACAAATATAAAAAATAATATAAAACAAGTGAGCAAAGGCTATAACCGTGCGAGGCCGACCATGTGATATCCTACAACACTACAATATGTTCGAACTCCCCTTATATCCAAATCCATTTTAGAAGATTTCGTTTTGAAATAATGTCAAAGAGAACCGCCTAGATGGTACCCTTAGTTTTTTTGGTCCGGAGAATTTGGCCAATATTTACGCACTCCGTAGTTTTGTAAGTATTCGAAACAATTTGACACGAAAGTTGTAGTCTATTTTACAGCTAAATGTAATCCAATGGTCATAAAAAATTCCAGACTTCTTCCCTGCCCTTAACTCTCTTCCGATGCGAAATTTTGTGTCGATTAGTTTTTAATTGTGGCTTATAGAGCGACTACAAAATTAAAAAAAAAATATTTTTTTAGTCCATTTGCGCCTCTAAATGTACATCTTAAGAACAATAGGCTTGAATTCTGACCCTAACCCGACCCCGATGCAAAATTTCGTGAGGATCGGACAATAATTGCGATATGCATAAAATACCCTCTAAACGTAGTGTTGGGGGGTGTAAAAATTTAGAAAATTTACAATTCAAACTTGTAAGTTAAAGTGAAAAAATCGCATGCGACAAAAAATATGACAAAAATTGAAAAAAATCGACAAAATATATTTACTTTTTTATTGTTGTATTTTTCCGCGATTTTCTTAGATTTTATCGTTTTCTGAGAAGAGACCATTCCGGATTGATGGGAATTGTAAAAATCGGCACAGCGGCCGATTACTTGGCTATTAGAATCTCTGTAATTTTTAGAAGTGATCTTTTAATGTATTTGTGATTTGGCTGGGATTGACAATATTCGCGGTTTAGTGGATATTTTCCTATTTTCTTACATAAAATTTAGGGTTGACCTTACCCGCTCATTATTGTCCGATGGCCAAATTGGCTGGTTTCTGCCCACTCCTAAACTCTAACTCCATGTAAATTTTCGCGTCGATTGGTTCATAATTATGACCTATAGAGCAACTGCAAAATCAGGAAATTTTTCTGTTTTTGGTCCATTTTAACCCCTAAATATCGTGCGATCATCTCCAAAAACAATAGGGTTTTATTCTGACCATAATCCCACCTCCATTTTCAATTTCGTGAGGATCGGCTTGATTACAAATTAACATGGACAGACGGACGGACGGACATACATACAGGAAGTTAGATTCATATATACATTCCTATGTGGGAAATCAATATTTCGAGGTGTTACATAATTTTTGGCCCAATCAAACTTATATTACCCCCAACAGATAGTGTTGTAGTGTATAACTAATTCAAAAATAAAACAAGTAAGCAAAGGCTATACTCGTGCGGGGCCGACCATGTGATACCCTACAACACTACAATATGTTAGAAGCCCCAGATCGATTTTGGAAGATTTCGCTTTTGAAATTATGCCACGAGACATTGACCAGAGAAATTCGCCCAATATTTAAGCACTCCGTCATACTGTTGGTTGTTGTGGTCCATTTTTCATCCAAAACGCTAGAATAATTCCCTGTCCTTAACTCACTTCTCAGGCGTGTCGATTGGCTTCAATTGTGTGATCAGGAAGTTTTTTTCTGTTTTTGTTTCATTTGAACCCCCAAATATTTTGCGATCTTCTCCAAAAGGAAGAGGCCCCTCTGTATCTCCAAATTTAGACCATCTATATGATTTGATTGTCTACGATATTTGGCTATATTCGTCAACGAAATCAGCATAAAAAAGCCAGAAGATCGGCTTTTGTGTATTTCGGATATCGCCTGTAAGTAATTCTGGTATTTTTTCACACAAAAGTAGTGGTCCATTCTACTCGCTGTTCTAAACTCTAACTTCATGCGAGATTTCGTGTCCTTTGGTTTCTATTTGTGACCTTTATAACGGCTGCAAAATCAGGAAAATTTTTAGTTGTTGGTCCATTTCAACCCCCAAATATATTGCGGACATCTTTAAAATCAATATGCCCAGCCCTTTTGAGCCTAACCCTGCACTTATGAAATTTTTGTGAGGATTGGACGATAATTGCAATCTGTATATAATAACCCCAACCTGTGTTGTAAGGTGAAAAAGTATTACAAAATATACACTTCAATATTAAAAGTCAAAATGAAAAAATCGCATGCGATAAAAAATGTGAAAAAATATAAAAAATGTTACAAAATACTACAAAACCTATATTAACATCATTATTGACATATTTTTATGCGATTTTGTTAGATTGTATACTTTTATGCCAAGAGGGCATTCGAAATTGACAAAATTTGTCAAAATCGGCCCAGCCATTCTTGAGATATAAGCATTATAGCTAAAATCCCATTCCTTTGTATATACATATTGTATAAATTTCGCTATATATATATCCGATATATTAACTATTGGCATCGACGTAACGGTCTGAATTGACCTGTTCATCCGTTTGTGATTTCGTGGAGATTAAATATTTTCGCGGTTTAATGGAAAATATGACTTTCATTTAATACAAATGTTATGGTCTATTTCACCCACTAAATATTACCCGATGACCACCAAAATTGGCTCTAGCTCCATGCTCTAGCTCCATGCTAACTTCCGCTTCGATTGGTCCATAATTGCGACCTGTAGAGCAACTGCAAAATCAGGAAATTTTTCAGTTTTTGGTCCATTTCAACCCCTAAATATTATGCGATCATCTCCAAAAGAAATAGGGTTCTATTCTGATCATAAACCCACCTCCATTTTCAATTTCGTGAGGATCGGACTATAATTGCGACCTGTAGAGTGATGTGTGAGGTGAGGTGTTACATAATTTTTGACCCAATCAAACTTATAATACCCCCAACACATAGTGTTGTAGCGTATAAAAAAATGTAAATGTTTATCCTTCGGATTTATTAATTCCATAGCAAATGCCAAGAATGCAGGAAACTGAAATCTTTTAAAGTTGAGTGGCATTTCTCTTGCAATTAGTCCATTCGAGGTAGAAACATACTTCTCCGCAATAGTTGTATCCTCACTTAAATTGTTGCGTTGTTTTACTGCTAGCCTAATACCATTGTCAAGTGGAATTTCTATAATGTTACTTTCAGGCGATGTTGTAGTATACTTGGAAATTTTCAGGAAAATCTGTTCAGCGGTCTTCAAGTACATAAATTACAAACATACAAACATTTTCCTCTTTTATAGATATAGATGTAAAGTGAAACAATACATTTTCATGTCATGATAGTTCTTCTATCAAAACCTAATTTCACTATTTGCGATATATAGGAATCACTCACATTTGGCCAAACATATTATTGCAAATAGTTTAAAATTTTCTTTAAAACCTATTGTAATAAACACAGTGTCGATAGCAATAAAAATAAAAATTCATGTACATTTATTATTAGCGGGGTTACGAAGCGTAGCGTTCTCAGCTAGACTACTATAAAAGGGTGCCAACCATTTATCGCTAACATTGATAATTTGGTAGAATCACATATATTTTCTGTTGGTAATAAAAATAGTCAACTTCAGACTTGGACATTTACAGAAGCTAATAACCTGCAGAATGCCATTATATACTTTATTTAATATTTGTTGTGTCCGAAGTCTCAGGTGTTGACATTAATGTGGAGTGTCTATTATTAGTAAAATACGATTTCTAAAACAGCATTTCCGCATTTTCCTGGCACTACTTCTCACACGTCCTTACCAAATGTATATGACACATAAAACTTTTTTGGAATTATCCCTTTCTACGTCAGTTAGTTGAACGAACGTGTAGCCATAGCAACTGCTGGACATTGCCCGGGTAATGGCAAACAAAAACATTCCACAAATTTATTCAAATGAATTGTGAGGCTTCCAGTGCGAGGAACGATATAGCCGCCGATTGAATGAATTTCCACTGGATAATCTCTACTGGAAAATGTTTGAAATTATTTGTAGCTTCATAGACATACCAACATACATAGGTCCCATTGTATGTTACTAACGGTCACACCATACCAAAGGTCAGTACTTTTATAGCAAGGCTTTGAAAGCGGTCAATGCGATAATAAATTAACGTACATGTCAACCCCAAACCAAATGTTTTATGCACATACACATCTTTACATTTAAATGTATTAACGTGAATAACTCAAACTGCCGACTCCTTAATTATTAATCAATCTTCAAAATGGTTGAAGGCCATATAAAAATTCGGGTCTACATATTTACCAAACGATGAACATTTTTCACTTTTTTACAAAAGTATCAATAAAAGTGTTCTCAATTTGGAAATGCATAATCGTATTTAAATTAATAATAATTTATATGCAGCAAAATTACTAATAGCTCTAGAATCAATTTTGTATGGAATATTTGACATTGCTTGTACGTCATGTTGCGTTAAATGAGAGAAATTTGTTAGTAGTTATCGGCGCAGGACAGACTTAGGATTGGAGAATTACTGAATGAGTCACAGAAACTTCTAATGCCACTTACAGCTTCGTGTGTCATTTATCCCTATTTTTGCTTAATTTTCATATCTCTCATCTTCTTTTGTAAAGCATAGATCAGTTAGCAAAAAACACAACGGAGTACGCAAAGAAACCATTTCTTGATATGTTAAAATTCCTAATATTCTAGAACCACTCGTCCGGTAGTAGTTAAAATTATTCCAGTGACAGCTCATTATATTGTTTACAAGCGTACAAAAGCATTTTGTTGAGAATTTTCCAGAAATAAAGTTATTCTTGATGGAATTCAAGACTTATTTCTTTGTATTTGGCTGGAAAACAACGAGTGGCTATCGTTACAGCACTCCAGCATTTAAAGTAGAATAAATCATTTGTTTCTCGTACCATCGCTCGTTACCGCGATACTGGTGGCGTCAAGGAAGTGGACGGAAGAAAACAGCAACATCAGCAGAAATGGTTCAAAAAGTAAAGAAGCGACTTGATTGAAACCCGCGTCGCAGTGGCCGCAATATGGCTCGTGAGCCTAACATATCCCAATATTACACTTGGCAAATATTGAAAAATGAGCTCGGGGTAAAACCATTGAAATTCCAAAAAGTGCAAGAACTTACACCGCAACAGAAAGAAAATAGACTCAAACGAGCTAAAGAGTTGCTTCGCTTGGCCGAAAGTGGTGAACTGCCGAATTTGGTTTTCTCCGATGAGAAAACATTCGTTGTCCAGCAGTTTGTAAACCAACAAAATGACCATGACCAAAGAGGTCAGCTGAAAATGAGCACCTTCGGTTGGCCACCAGAACTCAAGCGCCGGCGATAGTGTGAGCCGCCATAAAAGCCGATGGTCGCTCTCCGCTCGTATTAATCGACCGTGACATCAGAATAAATGCCGAATATTATCGCGAAAATATTCTGGAGGGTGTATTAAAGCCTTGGGCACACAAACATTTCGGCCGCAGACCTTGGAAATTCCAACAGTACTCAGCACCATCTCACTCAGCACGCGCCACCCAAGAATGGTTACAAAATGAGGTTCCTCGTTTCAATTCCAGCTCACAATGGCCACCAAAATTTTCGGATACCAATCCGTTGAACTATTGTGTCTGGAGTATTTTGAAAAGCAAGTTTGGCACTAAAAAATACCAAAGTGTCGATCACCTCAAGTAAGCGCTTCGCCGGGAATGGGCCAAAACACGTATTCGAGCAGCTTGTGACGGCCAAAGGTGATCTATTCGAACAAATCTAAACTTATTCTAAATTTGATGCTGTTTCCGACATTTTTTGCTTTCATTCAATAAAATTTAAATTGAATCATAATGGGTCCTAGCTCATGTGGAGTAACATTGTATATATAGGTCCACGTTTTGGTATAGCGCCCAAAAAACGGTACCTCCTGATATTTAGTATTTTGATGAGTTTTGCCACATTTTTTCATGGATTTGTCTAAAAATTGGTATTTGTAGAGTACTAGCTGAACCCGGCGTGTTTCGCTACCCCTTTTGATTTTATATGAGTTCAAAATTTTTTATACGAATATTTGTTGGTTTAAAAAAATAAAACAAATTAAAAAATTTTATATGCATTCAAAATTTTATATGTTGGTTAAAAAAAAAAAAAAAAACAAAAACTAAAACCAGTAAAGAAAGTCCTAAAGTCGGGCGGGGCCGATTTTATGATACCCTACACCACTTTGTAGTTGAGCTCCGCATAACAATTAAAATTTTTATGGGAGAATTCAATCATATACATGCTATGATTATAATTATAATTTAAAGTTCAAAGGACTAAATATGCCGAAGCATTTGTATCTTTTAAATTCGGACTTGTATTGCCCATTTGGTGCAAAATTAATTTGAAATCAGATAAAGATATATATGGGAGCTATATCCAAATCTGAACCGATCTCGATAACATTTAGCAAAGGTATTTCTGAGCTGTATTTGATATATTTCCCTGAATAACGTTGTTACGGAGTGCATATTACGGCTGTAGGTAACAAATACAACAAATCGGATGAACAATATATATGGGAGCTATAGCTATATCTGAACCGATCTTCACCAAATTTGGCATACTACCTTCTAGACTCAATTCGGTCGTAAGTGCCGAATTCCATCCCATTTGGTCAAATATTAGACGTTTGGTGCACAATAAAAGGCAAATCGGACGAAGATATATATGGGAGCTATATCTAAATTTTTACCGATTATCTCCACTTTCAATAGAGTTCGTCCTTGTGCCAAACAAATGTTGTTTGGAAAATTTCATCTCAATCGGATAATAAATGCGACCTGCATTTTGTTCACAAGAATACATGGACAGACTGACGGACAGACGAACTGACATGCATAAATCAACTCAGAAAGTGATTTTATGCAGATCATCAAAAGGAACTATGGGTCTATCTCGTTTCCTTTTGCCTGTTACAAACAAATGCACAAAGACATAATACCCTGACCACCTTGTGGTGTAGGGTATAACAAATTAAAAAAATAAAAAAAAATATATATATATATTGTAATACTTTAATGAGTAGATAAACAAATAGCTCGGTCTACCAACGCGTGGACATGTCAAGAACAGCATGAAATACATGATGCATTAAACACGAAAATGTATATGGGAGCTATATTAAAATCTGAACCGATTTCAATATAATTTGGCAAGTATATTTTTGTTCCAAATTTTTGGGAGGTACCTCCGATTTAGATGCTATGTATCCAGTTCCAAGTGGAATTTCAAAAAATTTTTATAGCCTATGTTACTTTCAGGCGATGTGGTAGAATACTTGTGTAATTTTCAGGAAATACTGTGCGGCAGTTTTCGAGTCCATAAACCCCTTTCGAGTCCATAAAACCAATTAGAGAATTCGTGGTAGCAACATACTTCCCCGTAATAATCGTATCCTTAATTAAATTGTTGTGTAGTTTTATACTGTTAGCCTAATACCATTATAAAGGCGTTGCGGGTCAATGCTTCTTAATAAAATCGTATCCCAATCTGAACCGATTTCAATATAATTTTACAAAAATTACTTTTACAGCAAATTTCGTCACTCCTTCTATTTTTCCTTGAAATTAGTGCGTCAAATATGTGAAATCGGCCGAATATATATATATATATATATATATATATATATATATACATATATATATACATATATATATATATATATATATATATATATATATATATATATATATATATATATATATATATATATATATATATATATATATCCAAATCTTAACGGATTTCCAATTAATTTGTCAAATCTATATATATAAATGTAAGTTGTGTTAGTTACTACGCTTATAACTTAAGAACCGCTGGACTGATTTTAACGATTCACACAAATTCGGAGTTGTCTCCTCTCCGAAAAGGATAATATCCAAAAAAATCGCGTAAAAATGTGATATATTAACAATTTCATTTTGACTTTTCAAATGTACAATAGTAATGTTTTATTTTGCATGATTTTTTTCTATTTTGACTGGCTTTTTTCTAATTTACATTTGTAGTGTTTTTTATATTTTATTTTTGAATTCGAATAATAAAACCAATTTATTTAATTGACTTGATTTCTTGAGAACTGAAATTGATGGCGGGTTACATGGAAGTGTAATACCGAATTATATGGTGGCGAAACGGAATAGATGATATCGAAATGATTTAACGCGGTCACACCAAAAGAAAGATAATTATTAATTAAAAGATAATTACTTTTTCAAAATCGCTAAAAAATCATTGCAAAAATTCTCAAATCGGGAAAAAATCGAAAAGATTTTCAGTGGAATCGAATTTTAAAATAATAGTAAGGGCCTTTAAACATTTGCTGTAATAAATCAGCGAACAAGTTGAAGATTTTTTCAATTTGTTATTCTTCTTTTGCATTTTTTTTTTAATTTGTATTATCATATTGAATTCAGTGGATTTTTTTGTGAACAAAATAAAGAATAATTTTTCACTATATACAATTTTTCAACAAAAAACTGAAATAAGTGCGAAATACGATGTTAACTGACATCTACCTTTCAACTATAGGGCCGACATCGTGGTTCAGATGGAAGATGCGAACACATTTAAACAACCAAAAATGACAGAAAAAGCCTAATGGAGCTCATTTCAAAGCGTGGACCTACTTCTTTCATGTGACAATAATCCGTCCAATGAGAGCTCAAAATGCAAAATTCTTTGGGAGTACAATCAGTAAAATACCAAATATAAAGGACGGAAAATAGTAGAGCGAATGAGACTCTTAGTAAGAAAAGGATTTCTATCCTTCCAGAAATTCTTCACAAACATTCAAGATACCTTAAATCATTTTTGCAGGTCATGATATCGATCATAACTCACGATAAGGGTACATCCCGATTTCATATTTATATAATCATCATATGATTTAAGCTATTTTTGGGGTCTTGGCCACTTTTTTCATTGCTTGGCCCTTATTTGGCATCTTTGTCTCTAAGGGGTTAGGGAACCATCATACAGATAATTGCCACATAGGAATTTATTTAAGTAAAGTCCCCACATTGGAGTATCCCCAAGTCCACTTTCACATATAATGTGTGGTCAGAAAAGAAAATTTTGTATTCTATTGAATTTGTAACTCTCAAGAGAATATTGGTTGGAAACGTAGATTTGGGATATACATCTATATGATAATATGGTGGATAAAACTATTTTTACTCATTTAAATCACGCGAAATTTTTTTCAGTTTGACATGCTATGTTGTTCTGTTAAATTTTTGATTTAGTCTCTATTTAACTTTGGCTATTCTTAATTCATTCAGCGCTCAATTATGAGGTGTACAAAATACAGCAAATTCCAAATTACTGCTCATTTGACTGGAAAATTTTGCTACGATTTTTATCATACTAAAAATTAATTTGATCGTTTACATGGATATAAGATTGATATATACTTTTTAATAGATTTGTATAGCACATCCACACCTTTGAAGCCCACGGCTTAAATATGGGTACAGGTATTTTAAAACACTTTTAATCGACCAGTACGGGAACACTTATATCAGTCATATCTGTGAATAATTATGCTTTGACAAATATGCATAATAGACAAAAACTACGGGCCGGCAACGCGGACCGGGCCAGCTAGTTTATTATAAAAAAAGAAAACGGCTGGACCGATTTGCATATTTTTTTTTTTTTTTATTTATTCGTAATACCCAATAAATACATGAAATCCGTTGTCGCTTTATATGAAAGTTCTAAAATCGGGAAAAATCGACAATTTCCAATGGAATCGAATTTTAAAATAATAGTGCTTTCTACCAATAAACTTCATAAGGACCTTTAAAAATTTGCCGCAAAAAAAATCAGTGAATCAGTTGAAGATTCTTTTTTTTTTTTTTCTATATTGAAGTAAAAATTTTTTTATTGGTTTGAATTCTGAATGAATAATATTAAAAATGAAATGAGGGCGCAATACGATGTTAAATGCTTTCTACTCCAGGACCTACATCGTGCTTCAGCTGGAAGATGCGAACACATTTAAACAAACAAAAATGACCGAACAAGCGTTATGGGGACAATAAATTGTCAAATGAGAACACAAAATGCAAAATACATTGGGACTGCAATCAGTCAAATACCGACTATAAAGAACGCAAAATAGAAATTCTACCTAAACATTCAAGATACCTTTAATCGCTTTGGCAGGTCATGATATGGGTCATAACCCCTGATAACGGAACAACCCGATTTCAAGTATATTCTACATTTTAACCATATTTTTCTTACTAATTTTAGCTCATGTTGATAATTTAAGAAGAAACCATCTTTGCAAAAAATTATCAAGTTTGGTATCACCATCATATGATTTAAGGTATTTTTGGGGTATTGGCCACTTTTTTCATTTTTTGGCTCTTATTTGACATCTTTGTTTCTAAGGGGGAAGAAAACCTCTTCTTCTTTTCGGAATAGTGCGCATCTTAGTCTTGAGGCTACCTGGGTAAAAAACGCTGGGGTAGAAAATCATCTTACAGATAATTATCCTCATAGGAATTTATTTAAGTATAGTCCCCACATTAGTATACCCTCAAGTCCACTTTCCCAACCAATGTGTGGTCAGAAAAGAAAATTTGGTATTCTATTGAATTTGTAACCCCCAATAAAATATTGGTTGGGAACGTAGATTTGGGATGTACGTCTATATGAAATAAACTCCGAAATGTCATTCTGGGACTCATTCAGTCGGAAATTGTGGCAGAAACATGCAAAAAATACGAAATTATAAAGTAACTTTATTGGATCTCCACCGCACAATTTAAATGACAAACAATTAATGCCCATCTTACGGTAATCGGAGCAAAAGAGTAATTCTTTTGGCTATTCCGACAACATTCTGCCTTCAAGTATGAGGTGGACAAAACTGAATACCACACAGTAGGGGATTTTAAACGATGGAAATACAAATTTCAAATTATAGCTTATTTGAATGCTTTTTACAATATCAAAAATTGAGCTGAATTTTCACATGGGACTATTATAGATGTTCTTTATCATATAGGTATTTAACACTCAAATTAAAGCCTATAGCTGAAAAATAAGATCAGGCTATTCAAAATATCTAAAACCGACGGTAATTATAATTTTTGCCATGAATATTAATTTACTAGCTGGCCCGGTCCGCGTTGCCGGCCCGTAGTTTTTGTCTATTATGCATATTTGTCCAAGCTTAATTATTCACAGATATGACTGATATAAGTGTTCACGTACAGGTCGATTAAAAGTGTTTTAAAATATTTAAACCGTGGGCTTCAACTGTGTGGATGTGCTATACAAATCTATTAAAAAGTATATATCAATCTTATCGCCATGTATGGGACCACATTAATTTTTAATATGGTAAAAATCGTAGCAAAATCTTCCAGTCAAATGAGCAATAATTTGGAATTTACTGTATTTTGTATACTACATAGTTGAGGGCTGAATGATTTAAGAATAGCCAAAGTTAATTACCTTATTAAACCCATTAGCACCTTAGATTGTACATTAGAGTCCTTATAAGTCCCCCTAACCATGTCGGTCTGTTTGTCCGCCAAAAGGTGGACTTGAGAGGGTATTATTACATGGAGAAAATTCTCAAATTTGTAGATATATTCAAATTTTTGTGTACGATTTTCACCCTCCTTATACACATTATTAGCCAAATTCTTTGAAATATGGTAAAATTAGGAGGTACCTTCTTTATATGAGCACTACTCTGAAACATCGACCTACACTGAAAACTTATAATCCAAGATGACAAATAGAGGCCAAATCAAAAATATAGCAGAACAATATAGCATGTCATAGCATTTCGCGTGATTTAAATAAGTAAAAATAGTTTTATCCACCTCATAATTGAGGGCAGAATGATAAGATGGGAATTAATTTTATTTGCCATTTAAATTGTAAGTTGGAGACCCCTTAAAGTTCATATTTTCATCATAGTATAATTCAATGATGACTCAACAAATATTCGGTCCCGTGCTACTTTCTTATATTTGTAATTTGTTCATGTTTCCACAACTTATTTCATATAGATGTACATCCCAAATCTACGTTCCAAACCAATTTTCTCTTGGGGGTTACAAATTCAATAGAATACAAAATTTTCTTTTCTGACCACACATTAGATGTGAAAGTGGACTTGGGGATACTCCAATGTGGGGACTTTACTTAAATAAATTCCTATGTGGCAATTATCTGTATGATGGTTCCCTAGGGTGATATTAATAAAAATTGTTAGCCAAATCAATTGATGAATGTGGTCAAGACCAATATGGGTCCTACTCTGGAAATTTCAAATTTTATGCGAAGAGGTTCTCTACCCCCTTAGAAACAAAAAAAGCCAAATAAGGGCCAAAAAATGAAAAAAGTGGCCAAGACCCCAAAAATAGCTTAAATCATAGATGGTTATATAAATATGAAATCGGGTTGTTCCCTTATCCGTGAGTTATGATCGATATAAAGACCTGCAAAAGTGATTTAAGGTATTTTGAATGTTTGGGAAGAATTTCTGGAAGGATATAAAAGCTTTTCTTACTAAAAGTCCCATTCGCTCTTCTATTTTGCACCTTTTATATTTGGTATTTTACTGATTATTCTCCCAAAGAATTTAGCATTTTGAGCTCTCATTGGACCACGCTTTGAAATGAGCCACATTAGGTTTATTCGGTCATTTTTGTTTTTTTTTTTTTTTTTAATGCGTTCGCATCTTCCAGGATGTCAGTTAACATCCTATTTCGCACTTATTTCATTTTATTGGTTAAAAATTGTATATAGTGAAAAATTATTCTTTATTTTGTTCACAAAAAATCCACTGATACACTGATAATACAAATTGAAAAAAAATTACAAAAGAAGAATAACAAATTGAAAAAATCTTCACCTTATTCGCTGATTTTTTACAGCAAATGTTTAAAGATCCTTAAAAAGTTTGTCAATAGAATAGTACTATTGTTTTAAAATTCGATTCCATTGAAAATTTTTTTAGAGTTTTTCCCGATTTGAGAATTTTTGCAATGAGATCTCTTTTTCGTGAGTTTTTAGCGATTTTGAAAAAGTAATTATCTTTTAACTTTGGTGTGACCGCGTTAAATTATTTCAATATCCTCTATTCCGTTTCACCACCACATAATTCGGTACTACACTTCCATGTAACCCGCCATCAATATCAGTTCTCAAGAAATCAAATCAATTTAATAAATTGGTATTAATATTCGAATTCTAAAATAAAATATAAAAAACACTACAAATGTACATTAGAAAAAAGTAAGTCAAAATGGAAAAAATCATGCAAAATAAAACATTACTATTGTACATTTCAAAAGTCAAAATGAAAATGTTAATATATCACATTTTTACGCGATTTTTTTGGATGTTATCCTTTTCGGAAAGGATACAATTCCGAATTTGTATGAATCGTTAAAATCTGTCCAGCGGTTTTTAAGTTATAAGCGTAGTAACTAACACAACTTCCTTTTATATATATAGATATTAAGTCATGGAGTCATTACTCATAATCACGTCATTACTTATAATCAAAATTGGAGTAATTATAATGGAGTCATTACTTATAATGAAAATTGTGCCGCCTACATAAGTCAGACCTGTGATTTATTATGCTTTAAAGACTAAAAGTACGGGCCGGCAACGCGGACCGGGCCAGCTAGTATATATATATATATATATATATATATATATAAAAATTTAGATATATATTATGTGATGTGATATATTAACATTTTCATTTTGACTTTTGAAATGTACAATAGTAATGTTTTATTTTGCATGATTTTTTTCCATTTTGACTTACTTTTTTCTAATGTACATTTGTAGTGTTTTTTTATATTTTATTTTTGAATTCGAATATTTATACCAATTTATTTAATTGACTTGATTTCTTGAGAACTGAAATTGATGGCGGGTTACATGGAAGTGTAGTAGCGAATTATGTGGTGGCGAAACGGAATAGATGATATCGAAATAATTTAACGCGGTCACACCAAAGTTAAAAGATAATTACTTTTTCTAAATCGCTGAAAAATCATGAAAAAGAGATCTCATTGCAAAAATCAAAAAAACATTTTCAATGGAATCGAATTTTAAAGTAATAGTACATTCTATTGACAAACTTTGTAAGGAAGGATCTTAAAACATTTGCTGTAAAAAATCGGCGAAAAAGTTGAAGACTTTTTCAATTTGTTATTCTTTTTTTTGTCAATTTTTTTTTGTGAACAAAATAAAGAATAATTTTTCACTAAAAAAATTGAATAAGTGCGAAATAGGATGTTAACTGACATCTACCTTTCAACTCCAGGGCCTACATCGTGGGTTAGCTGGAAGATGCGAACACGTTTAAACAAACAAAAATGACCGAAAAAGCTTAATGGGGCTCATTTCAAAGCGTGACAATGATCCGTCCAATGAGAGCTCAAAATGCAAAATTCTTTGGGAGAATAATAAGTAATATACCAATATTGAAATAAAAGGTGCAAAATAGTAGAGCGAATGGGACTTTTAGTAAGAAAAGGTTTTATATCCTTCCAGAAATTCTTCCCAAACATTCAAAATACCTAAAATCACTTTTGCAGGTCTTTATATCGATCATAACTCATGGATAAGGGAACAACCCGATTTCATATTTATATAACCATCTATGATTTAAGTTATTTTTGGGGTCTTGGCCGGCCACTTTTTTCATTTTTTGGCCCTTATTTGACATTTTTGTTTCTAAGGGGGTAGATAACCTCTTCGCATAAAATTTGAAATTTTCAGAGTAGGGCATATATTGGTATTGACCACATTCATCAATTGATTTGGCTAAAAAATTTTATTTATGCCACCCTGGGGTAGGGAACCATCATACAGATAATTGCCACATAGGAATTTATTTAAGTAAAGTCCCCACATTGGAGTATCCCCAAGTCCACTTTCACATCTAATGTGTGGTCAGAAAAGAAAATTTTGTATTCTATTGAATTTTTAACCCCCAAGAGAATATTGGTTGGGAACGTAGATTTGGGATGTGCATCCATATGAAATAAATTGTGGAAACATGAACAAATTACAAATATAAGAAAGTAGCACGGGACCGAATATTTGTTTAATCATCATTGAATTATCCTATGATGAAAATATGGAATTTAAGGGGTCTCCAACTTACAATTTAAATGGCAAATAAAATTAATTCCCATCTTATCATTCTGCCCTTAATTATGAGGTGGATAAAACTATTTTTACTTATTTAAATCACGCGAAATGCTATGACATGCTATATTGTTCTGCTATATTTTTGATTTGGCCTCTATTTGTCATCTTGGATTATAAGGGGTAGAAGAAAGTTTTCAATGTAGGTCGATGTTTCGGAGTAGTGCCCATATAAAGAAGGTACCTCCTAATTTAACCACATTTCAAAGAATTTGGCTAATAATGCGTATTAGGGGGGTGAAAATCTTACACTAAAATTTCAACATATCTACAAATTTTAGAATTTTTATCCATGTTATAATACCCTCTCAAGTCCACCTTTTGGCGAACAAACAGACTGACATGGTTAGGGGGACTTATGAGGACTCTAATGCACAATCTAAGTTGCTAATGGGTTTAAAAAAGTAATTAACTTTGGCTATTCTTAAATCATTCAGCCCTCAATTATGTAGTATACAAAATACAGCAAATTCCAAATTACTGCTCATTTGACTGGAAGATTTTGCTACGATTTTTACCATATTAAAAATTAATTTGATCCCTTATATGGCGATAAGATTGATATATACTTTTTAATAGATTTGTATAGCACATCCACACAGTTGAAGCCCACGGTTTAAATATTGAAGCCCACTGGTTAAAAATGGGTACAGGTATTTTAAAACACTTTAAATCGACCTGTACGTGAACACTTATATCAGTCATATCTGTGAATAATTATGCTTGGGAATATATGCATAATAGACAAAAACTACGGGCCGGCAACGCGGACCGGGCCAGCTAGTATATATATATATATATAATCTGAATCGATTCCAATAAAATTTGACAAATTTACTTGTGTACCAAATTTAGTCAATCATACCGAATTTCATTGGAATCGGACGTACGTATCGCGTATGGTGTATCAAATATATGAAATCGTTCGAAAATATATAGTCAACATTGTATGTATTGGTCCTCTTTTTTGTTTAGACCCATCTAATGGTATCTACCGATATTCGGTATTTTGATGTATTTAGCCACATTTTGTCATGGATTTGTCTAAAAATTGCCATTTGTAGGTCATAATGGGTTATATATGCGGTAGCGCCATATTGTACGTACAGGTTCACGTTTTCGTATTGGCCCCCCATAATGGTATCTCCAAATATTCAGTATTTTGATGATTTTTCCACATTCCACATTTTTACACGGATTTGTCTAAAAATTGGTATTTGGTGGTAGAACATTGAAATTTAGGTCCATTTTTCCTATAACGCGAGATATAACCAGTCACATTTACTCACGAAATTTTTTCATTATTTAAGAAGATTTGGTAGATGACAATTCTTAAAGTATAAAATTGTCTATAGAGGTTCTCCTTTTGGTATTGCCCCCATACAACGGTCTCACCCATTTTATTGATTTTTTTATATAAAAATGTTTTCTTTACGCAAAGGTGGAGGGTATAAAAATTCAATATAGCTCCACTATTTGATATAGCCTCCATTTAATCGAAACTTTTGATTTGAAGTATATCTAAGGATTCAAGCTTAAAAAATACCTTGATTTTGGTTTTTCGGTTTTGTTGAAGGTAATATTTTTAGTATATTTATCGTTAGATTAAGACCTAAAATTAACAGATTTTCATAGAATATATGAGATATTGTCGTGCCGGAACTGAATTGACTACGGTCTCAGAATTGTTAAAAAAAGACGAAGCCTGATTAATAATGGCGCGACCCCCAAGCTCTGGTCTTACATAGGTACTATTAAATTTCCCTTTAGTAGATGATAGTGCCTTAAGTCAAAAACAATATACCGAATTTGAGTAGGCTAGATTAAATAGTGAAAAAACAGCTTTTTTACAGATTATTATCTACATCTATATATATAAATGTAAGTTGTGTTAGTTACTACGCTTATAACTCAAGAACCGCTGATCTGATTTTAACGATTCATACAAATTCTGAATTGTCTCTTTTCCGAAAAGGATAATATTCAAAAAAATCGCGTAAAAATGTGATATATTAACATTTTCATTTTGATATCTATATATATAAATGTAAGTTGTGTTAGTTACTACGCTTATAACTCAAGAACCGCTGATCTGATTTTAACGATTCATACAAATTCTGAATTGTCTCTTTTCCGAAAAGGATAATATTCAAAAAAATCGCGTAAAAATGTGATATATTAACATTTTCATTTTGACTTCTGAAATGTACAATCGTAATGTTTTATTTTGTATGTTTTTTTTTTCATTTTGACTTACTTTTTTCGAATGTACATTTGTAGTGTTTTTTATAATATTTTTTTTTCTTTTTGATTCGAATATTAATACCAATTTATTTTGACTCGATTTCTTGAGAACTGAAATAGAAGCCGGGTTACATTGAAGTGTAGTACCAAATTATGTGGTGGCGAAACGAAATAGATGTTATCGAAATAATTTAACGCGGTCACACCAAATTTAAGTCAAAATTTCTAAAAATCTTGAAAAAAGAGATCTCATTGCAAAAATTCTCAAATCGGGGAAAAATTACATAAGGTATAACTAAAGAACGGCTTGACAATTCATACAATTTTGGAATGGTATCCAATAAAAATATTAATAATAAATTTCTTTTTGGTGTGATTTTTTTCAATTTGACATACTATATTGAAGTGAACATTTTTTATTGCCTTGAAATCTGAATGAATAATATTTAAAATAAAATGAGTGACCTACGTGGACCTACATCTTTCATATGGCAATAATCCGCCCAATGAGAACTCAAAATGCAATTCATTGGAACTGCAGTCAGTGAAATACCGAATATAAAGGGTGCAAAATGGTAGAGCGAATTGGACATTTAGGAAAAAAGAAAGAAATTCTTCCTAAACTTTCAAGATGTCTTAAATCGCTTTTGCAGGTCATGATATATGACCCCCGGATAAGGGTACAACCCTATTTCAAGTATTGTTTACATTTTAACCACATTTTTCTTACACTCATTTTAATTTGATAAGAAACCATCCTCGCAAAATATGATCATGTTTTGGTATAACCATCATATAATTTAAGCCATGTTCGGGGTCTTCGACATTTTTTTCATCTTTAGGCCTTTATTTGGCATCTTTGTTTCTAAGGGTGTAAAAACCTCTTCTCATAATATTTTCAATTTTCGGAGTAGAGTCCATCTTGGTCTTGACCACATTCATCAATTGATTTGGCTAAAAAATTGTATTTAGGCAACTCTGGGGTAGAGAATCGTCCCTCAGATAATTGTCCACATAGGCATTTATTCGAATATAGTTCTCACATTAGTGTACCCACAAATCCGCTTTCCTAACCAATGTTTGGTCAGAAAAGAAAATTTGATATACTATTGAATTTGAAAC
This sequence comes from Musca domestica, assembly GCF_030504385.1. Taxonomy (NCBI): domain Eukaryota; kingdom Metazoa; phylum Arthropoda; class Insecta; order Diptera; family Muscidae; genus Musca; species Musca domestica. The sequence continues at coordinate 12,699,742 of NW_026712328.1, read as the reverse complement.
TCCAAAGAGAATATTGGTTGGGAACGTAGATGTGGGATTAACATCTACATGCCATAAACTCCGAAATATCAAATTGTGGCAGAAACATTAAAAAATCACGAATATTAATTTTTTTGTTCGTTATTGAATTATACTATGATGAAAAATATGGACTTTATGGGTTCTCCAACTCACAATTTAAATGACAAAAATAAATTAATTAATATTTCACGGTAATGGGTGTAAAAAAGCAATTATCTTTGACTATTTTGAAATCATTCCGCCCTCAATTATGAGGTGGACAAAACTAAATACCACGCATCACGGTATTCTTAACATTGGAAATTCAATACCAAAAATTTAGCTGAGTTTTCACATGGGGCTATTATAGAAGTTCTATATCATACAGGTTTTTAACACTCAATTATAGCCTTAGGCTGAAAAATAAGATCAGGCTATTCAAAATATCTAAAACCGACGGTAGATTATTATCTATTATAATTTTTCCCATGAATGTTTATTTCTATTTAGAAATTACTATGGAGTTATTTTACTTATAATAAAAATTGTGCCGCTTTCATAATTCTATAATGCTTAAAAAAATATGCATTATAGACTAAAAGTAGGGGCCGGCAACGCGGACCGGGCCAGCTAGTATACAATAATAAAGTCGTTTGGTCTACACGTTAGTTTTTTCATTAATGTTAGGAAGAATGATGGTGCTGCAGTTTGTTTTTAATTGGTGCTTACTTTTTGTTCGAACATATATACTTATACTGATACTACAAATGCTAGATGTTGCTAGAGTGTTGCTAAATTCAGAATAAAATTATAAAATGTCATTCTTATAGAAAGGCATAAATATAAAAATTAAGAAAAAAAAAACGAGTAAATACCTTCGAAACATTTATAACATGGAAAATGACGTTCGATATGCTAATAAATTCTGAAATGTTTTTGGCAGTTTCAAAATACAACGCTTAACGTCGCTTTCCCAGGCGAGAAGTTATAATGGAAATTCATGAACCGCTTCATCATGCTCAGGTACATAGTTTGAGTCTAAGACAAGCCACAAGACGTTTAATCGCGTACGAATATCTTTGGATATATCAATGGAAGCTATTGGCAACTGTTTGTATTTTTGTTTTAAATACTAATTTTCACAATAATGCAGAGATACCAATAAATCACCACTTCGCTCGCTTACGAATTCCATTAGTGACATTGACATTAAAGAAAAACAACAACACGATATGATGAAAAGGCGAGCTAATTTCACTCCATTTGAGTGTGCGATGAGAATGAGTACTAAACTAACTACTTGAGGACAACAAGTTTTTACTGCAACTGACGAATGTCGATTTGAATGAAAATAACAAACTTTGGCAGCTCAAACTGGTGTATCCTGGCAACATTTTATTCGCACCTGCTTTCAACCTCTGCGCCACAGGAAGCATGCATGTTTAATTCGACATTCCGTTTGTCACATTCTACGATTTTCTTTGCTACAATTCATTTTGAACACTTACAAAAGTTGATAATAGATTTAGATTTAGGAATCATATGCCACATAATTTTAAGAATTATTTGAGTCATTTTCGATCGGCATTGATTATTGTATAAAATTACTTCAATTTATTGCTTTGAAAAATAAAATAAAATATTTTCGAAATTAATGATTGGAAGAAACGTGCTTTGCGGGACGCGCATTAATGCTGCTGTGCCATGTAATTGCAAGATCGAACTATTTAGATTTAACACATTTTTAAAATGAGGAAAAATATCGACTTCTTGCATGTAAATTTGACAGGTAGCGAGCATAACCTCTGGGCTGTATTTCTGTACTTTTACGAAGCTGATCAACCTCCTTATTGTACTATGGATATAAGTGTATTTGGGCGTGAGGCGTAGATTATAATGACATTTCTGAGGATTGATAGTTAATTTCCGATTAATAGCTGTCGAACTTCGAAATTACCGTGTTATAGTGAACCTTTATTATGGATTTGGCCAATGTGAGAAACAACATAAATTGGAAACGAATTGTTTTGTTTAAGAACGTAATGTATAAAGGGGTAGTTTGGATCTATTTCGATAAAACTGAGTTTAGTTTATCTTGCATGTATTTGGGATATATTCTGTATATATTCTGATTTTATATTGTCCTCGTAATCCAGGATTTCAAATTCCAGAATTTCCAAGAGCTTTGACGCAACAGCGCCTTCTCAATAAAAATCATTCCAATGTTTGTGTCTCGGACAAATTGAAGTTAACCAATTATACTCTCGAACTTTTTCACATCGACCTATTTTCCCTTGGTAACATAAGATCTTGTTGTAACTGTATTCATCGATAATGTTGTGTAAGAACTCATTAATTCATTTTGTCTCAAGTGTGAATATTTCTCCTTATTTAAATGTAAAAAGTTAATTGTGTACTTGTCCCAAAGAAGGAATGTTTTGAGAACTTGCTTCTGGGGTCCAATCTTCACTGTCTCGCAATATTTGAATACTTTTCCATACTTACCCTCTGACCGGAACGTTTGCTGGGTGGTGTCTGGGAATACTTCGAAATGGCTATATTCTTTTAATTTTAAAAATGGTTTCAAAATGAAACTTTGTGTACGTCCCTTCACTCTGGAATTCATTTATTAATTTTACAGCGTTAACTAAAATTCGACCTATTGTACATAAACGTTCAACTTCCCCACTATGATAAAATGTTTTGTACGTCCGTATCACCCAAATACTTCTTCAAATCCAACAAATAATAACGTTGTAAAATTGATAATATTTAAAATTCTCCTAAGATTAATATACTTTTCAATTACAAACATTTTCATTTTTATTTATTTTTATTAAACTTAACTTAAAAACAAAAATCCGTTCTGTCGATTTGAAAATTTTTCAACTTAAAAAAAAAATAAAACAAATTCAAAAATATTAAAATCGTTATTATTGTAATACTTTAATGCGTAAACAAACAAATAGCTCGGTCTTCCAACGCGTGAACATCCAGGAAGAAGGAGAAATCGTGGTAGCAACATACATTCCAGTAATAATCATACCCTCAATTAAATTTTTGCGTAGTTTTTATACTCTCCTCCATAGTATGGAGGGATATAAAGATTGTCATTCCGTTTGTAACACCTCGAAATATATATTTTAGACCCCACAAAGTATATGAATTCTTGATCAGCATAAAATTCTATGTCGATTTAGCGATGTCCGTCTATCCGTTTGTGGAAATCACTCTAGCTTCCGAACAAAATAAAGTAGGTCGATAAAATTTTACTCAAATGTATATTATGTCTGCAGGACTTTTGCTATTGAAAATGGACCATGTAGGTAGGTTCACGTTTTGGTACAGCCCTCATATAACGGTACCTTCCGATATTCGGTACTTTGATGATTTTAGAGACATTATTCGCCGGAATTTGTTCAAATTTGCTATTTGAAGTTCGTAATGCATACTACAGCCTATGACAGAAGATTGTCTCTGCAGGTCCACGTCTTCGTTAGCCTTATACCATTGCAAAGGCGTTGTGGGTCAATGCTTCTTAATAAAATCAGATTCCAATCTGAAACGATTTCAATATAATTTGACAAAATTTACATTTACACCAAATTCCGTCACACCTTCCATATTTTATTGAAATTGAAGGTACATACCATGTTTGTTGCATAAAATATGTGAAATCGGCTGAGAATATATATGGAAGCTATATACAAATTTTAACCGACATCTAATTAATTTGTAAAATTTATTATTGTATCCAAATTCCGCCACACATTCATTGGAATCGGATATACGTATTCATGAGATCGGCCGAAAAATATATATGGGAGATGTAGCCAAACCTCAACCGATTTCAATATAATTTGGCAAATTTATATTTATACCAAATTTAGCGACTCATGCCGAATTTCATCGGAATCGGACATACGTATCGTGTTTGGTGCATCAAATATGTGAATTCGGAGAAAATATATATTGGAGCTATATCCAAATCTGAACCGATTTCAATAAAATTTAACAAATTTATTTTCTGATCAAATCCAGCCACACATTTCAAATTTCATTGAAATCGAATATACACAGCGTGTTTAATGTATCAAATACATGAAATAGGGTGTAAATATATATGAGAGCTATATCCTAATCTGAACCGATTTCCATGTAAAATGGCAAATATATTGTCTAATCAAATCCCGTCATTTATTCCAAATTTGGAGAATTTATCTGTAATCGATCAATAAATATGTGCATATAAAATCCAAATTTTTGGGAGGTACCTCCGATTCTGATGCTATATCTCCAGTTCCGAGTGGAATTTCAAAAATATATATAGCATATGTTACTTTCAGACGATGTTGTAGTATAATCGGAAATTTTCAGGAAAATCTGTTCAGCGGTTTTCGAGTCCATAAATTACAAACAAAGAAACATACAAACATACAAACAAACAAACGTACAAACATTTTCCTCTTTTATAGATATAGATAGAAGATGTGTAGTGAAGGAAGTGAAGGAACGTCGAAGTTTAGGTAACGCTGTTAAAGTAAATTTTGGGAAAAGGTCCAAAATTTATATTTATTTATTAAAATTTATAGTATTTTCCAAAACATTTGCAAAAATTGTTGGCTTTATATTAGAGCTTTGAAACTTATCAAAATGTTTTGAAACCAAAAGAAATTAATTGGACCCTTATTTGTAAACTAACTATGAGCAGCCTTAAACGAAAGTCACTCTTATCACTACTAATGAACAAAAGATTATATTATTGATCAGCATAAAATTCTAAGTCCATTTAACGATATCCGCCTGTCTGTGGAAATCACATAGTTTACGTAAAGTTTTATATTTGGCGATATAGTTACATTGCGTATTGGATGATTGGTATTGAATATGAGCCACATGGGTCCACGTTTTTGTATAGCCCCCACATAATTTTGAACAATTATGCCGAATTCCAAAGTTCTGTTAAATTAAATTTACAGTATTTTAACAGACAGACAGGCAGACAGAGGGACATCATTAAATATTTGAATAACGAACCTGTGAAATTTGTGTCTCTGATGAATAATTTGAACAGTATATGCATTCTTGATATTAATAAAATTCTTATTGATTTAGATATGTCCGTCTGTGGAAATAAGTCTAACTTTTTAATAAATTAAGTAAGTCAATAACATTTTGCTCAAATATACATATTTTAGGTCCCTAAAATTTGAGGTATTGAAAATAGACCATATAGCTCCACGATTTGGTAAAGCCAACTGATAAATTTGTAAATCAGTCAGTCTGTTTGTATTCTCCAAACATACAGAAAATGTATCTGCAAAGAACTGTCCAAATAGGTACAAATTGTGGTATTTACCCATCAAAGTAAAAAGTGCTGCCGAAATGAGAGTCAAAGAAATTTCTTGCAAATGTGCCCATCAGTTTTCATCCATTAGTAATTGTCTTTGAAACATTATACAGGTACATCAAAAGCAAAACAAAATATGTTATTCATTATTTTTTCAAAATTTTAACCGTTTGTATGGGATTTACTAGAAAAAGGTTACAGCTGTATCTTATCTTCACGCCAGATTTTCTCATATGTCATTACAGTCATATTTTATTAAAAATGTTGAGCCCCAGGTATATAAAATGACGACGTCTAATTTTAAACATAACAGCGTTATATACAATTCGATATACTCAGTCGACGTTTTTCACCACACCATTTAAACGGATGTATCCACTTCAAAGTTGAACATTTTCAACACTGACAGTTAAACATTTTATGTTTAACTGTACAATTGGAAAGTATTACAATGGTAAAGTATAAATTTTTTAAAACGTTTTTATTTGGTAAATTTTAAGATATGCACCCGACTTTTTGGGTAATACGGACGTACAAAACATTTTACCATAGTTGGGAAGTTTAATATATGTGTATGCTACGTCGAATTTTAGTTAACGCTGTAACAAACGAGCCAAGGCTATAGTCAAGCGGGACCATCCACTAAAATTTTTGGTAATGTTTTTGTAGATCTAAATCTCTTTTGGCAAGAATGAAAGAATCCCTAAAGATGTTGGGATATATTATTGGATTTATTAGAAAATTATTCCAAGTATCAAGGTTCGTTCTCTAATTCTCCATTGTAAGGGTTTCAAATTAATGTATTCTAATTTTGTCATTATTAAGTTTCTCCACTAGAAACAACCTTATAGACCCTGTAGTATCCTTTTATTACGTTCTTAGAAGAATATTTAATATATTTCATGAACGTATTATTGATTCTGATAAGATCCGCAAGCCCATGCTAAATTTCATAGAATTTTCGTGCGCCTAAATATTCATAAAAATTGCAAGACTATTGCGCTATAGACTGATTAAAAATTAAGTTTAGAGAGATAGGAATATCGATATACTACATTATGGGTAGAGAATAGAATAGAGAGAATAATAGCGCAAGGCTTTAATACACCCCCAGGATATTTTGGCAAAAATATTAGGCATTTATTCTTATACCACGGTCTATAAATACGAGTGGAGAGCGACTATCGTCTGTTATGGCGGCCCACACCATCACCATGGCCGGCGCTTGAGTTCTGGCGACCAAGCGAAGGCGCACATTTTCAGCTGACCTCTTTGGCAAGTAAACATGATCATTTTGTTCGTTTGTTTTCTCATCGGAAGTAACCCAATTCGGCAGTTCACCACTTTTGGCCAAGCGATGCAACTCTTTAGCTCTTTTGAGTCTATTTTCTTTCTATTGCGGTGTAAGTTCTTGCCCTTTTGGCAATTTCAATGGCTTTACCCCGAGCTCATTTGTCAATATTTTCCGAATGGAATATAGCGATATATTCAGCTCACGAGCCATTTTTCGGCCACTGCGACGCGGATTTCGATCAAGTCGATTCTTTACTTTTCGAACCATTTCTGCTCATGTTGCTATTTTCTTGTGTCCACTTCCTCGCCGTCGGGCTACGCTACCAGTATCACGGTAACGAGCGAAGGTACAACATATAAAATATTTATTCACAATTAAATGCAGGAGTGCTCTAACGAAAGCCACTTGTGGTTTTCCAGCCAAATATAAAGAAATCACACTATCACGCTTGAATTCCATCAGGGATAACTTTTTTCTGGAAAATTCTCACCAAAATGCTTTTGTACGCTTGTAAACAATATAATTAGCTGTCACTGGAATAATTTTAACAGCTGACGGACAGTATATATTCATAATCAGCATACAATTCCAAGTCGATTTAACGATGTCCGTCTGTCTATTAAAATCACAATACAGCTCACATTTTTTCACGTAGAGTATCAAAATTAAGCAGAACAATTTGGTTTGTATATAGGATGGTTGGTATTGATCCACGGTCCACGTTTTGGTATAGTCCCCATATAACGCTACCTCCCTATATTCGGTACTTTGATGATTTTTTTACAGATTTGTCTGGAAATCTGTATTTGTAGGTCATAATGGGTCTTAATTCGTGTTGCGGAACATTGTATGTATAGGTCCACGCTTTGGTATAGCACCCATATAACGGTACCTCCCGATATTCGGTATTTTAATGATTCTTGCCCCATTTTTTCATGGATTTCTCTAAAAAATAGAATTTTTTGGTCATAATGGGTTCCAGCTCCTGTTGCGAAACATTGCATGTATTGGTCCACGTTTTGGTATAGCCCCCATATAACGGTACCTCCCAATATTAGGTATTTTGATGATTTTTACCTCCCGATATGATATTGTGTTGATTTTTGCCACATTTTCCCACGAATATGTCTGAAAATTGGTAATTGTGGGTCATAATGGTTTCTAATGTCTCCTTTACCCTAAGGTGGAGGGTATTAAAAGTTCGGCCCGGCCAAAGGTAATGTTTTTTTTATTTCCCATATATTTTTTCGACCGATTTCATTTATTTGATGCCCCAAACACGATATGTATTTTCAATTTTAATGAAATTCGGAATGAGTGACTAAATTTGGTACAAAAATAAGTTTGCCAAATTATATTCCAATCGGTTGAGGTTTGGGTATATCTCCCATTTATACTTTTCGGCCAACCACGATATATATGTCCGATTCCAATGAAATTCAGGATATGTGGCGGAAGTTGGTTACAATAATAAATTTGTCAAATTAATTAGAAATTTATTGTGGGGATGTATGTTCATGCCTCGATACCTATAATTGCAACAGAAATGCCACTCAACTTCAAAAGATCGCAGTTTCCCGCACGCTGGACATTTGCTATGAAATTAATAAGTCCGAAGGACAAACCCTTTGTTTATGCGGACTAAATTTGCCTTGTTCCTGCTTTTCTCACGGTCAGCTGTTTCTGGCATGTTCACGCGTTGGTAGACCGAGCTAATTGTTTGTTTACGCATTAAAGTATTACAATAATTACGGGTTTTAAATTTTTGAATTTGTTTTATTTAACAACAAATATTCATATATAAAATTTTGAATGCGATAGGAGTAGCGAAGCACTCCGGGTTCAGCTAATAAATGCATAAAATTTATAAATAACATATTTTGGCAAATGTATTTTCTGATCAAATCCTGTCACTCACTCCAAATTTGCAGACTGTATCTGTAATCGATCAATAGATATGTGCATACAAAATCTAAATTTTTGGGAGGTACATCCGATTCTGATGGTATGACTCCAGTTCCAAGTGGAATTTCAAAAATATATATAGCCTATGTTACTTTTAGTATATTTGGAAATCTTCAGGAAAATCTGTTCAGCGGTTTCCGAGTCCATAAATTACAAACATTTTCCTCTTTTATAGATATAGATTTATTAGGTATGTGGAACTATACGAATAATATCATTTCAGAAGAGATCGTGTGGGAAGGGTTTTTTCAATTTTATTAACTTTATTGAATCGACTCGATTTTTTGAGAACGGAAGTAGTAGGCGGGTTGCATTGATATGCTGTACCGAATTATGCGGTGGCGAAACTGAATAGAAGATGTCGAAATAATTTAACGCGGTCACACCAAAGTTAAAGGATAATTTCTATTTTAAAGTCGGTAAAAATCGCGAAAAAGAAAGAAAATATCATTGCAAAAATTCTAAAGAAAAAATTGTCGAAAAATTTTCAATGGAATCGAATTTCCATTCCATTTTATTGGCAAACTTTGCAAGGACCTTTAAACATTTGCTGTAAAAAATCCGTGAACAAGTTTAAGAATATATATTGATCCTAAAAAAAATACCTTAAAAATTTAAGTAAAAAATAATTTTATGACACATATTTTTTTAAATGTTCGTTATTTTTTTATATCGCATGTTTTTTTTTTTTTAATTTACTATTGAAGTGTAAATTATTTATTTATTTTTTCAAATCGTGAATTAATTATCCGTCCAATGAAAATGCAAAATGCTAAATTCATTGGGATGCAAGCAGTGAAAACCGAATATAATGGGGCACTGCAATATGCGGACTATACAAAATGGTAGACCGAATTGAAAATTTAGTGAGAAAAGGATTCATATCAAGCGAAAATTCTTCTAATACCTTGAAGATACTTAAATTGCAGATAACGTTCTACGAAGAACTTTGCGCAATATCGAGATAATACTGTTCAACAGCCTATCTAAGGTTGGAAAAAATCTAAGTGGTTAGTATTCGATTAGATCTTCCAATACTCCACAAAATTTACGATAGAATTTTAAATTCGATACAGTTTTATTGGTTAGATGTAAAATCATTTGTACAAAATATGGATAATGTCGGCGTACCTTTTGATATAGCTTCCATATAAGAGTATAGCCTGATTTCAAGTATTTTTTTATATGTTAGCCATATTTTTATACCCTCCACCTTGGAAAGGAGGGTATTTTAACTTTGCCATTCCGTTTGTAACATCCTTAAATATTCGTCGTAGACCCCATAAAGTATATATATATTCATAATCAGCATAAAATTCTAAGTCGATTTAACGATGTCCGTCCGTCTGTCTGTCTGTTGAAATCACGTTATCTGACGTAGAGCGCCAAAATTTAGCAGAGCAATTTGTATGGTTGGTATTGAAAATGAGATATATCGGTCCACGTTCTGGTATAGTCCCCATATATTCGGCATTTTAATGGTTTTTGCCACATTTCTTCTAATGTTTCCTTTACCCTAAGGGGAGGGTATTAAAAGTTTGGACCGGCCAAACTTAATGTTTTTTACTTGTTATCCTTCATTTTAATAAAATAATTTCCAAATCTGAACGATTTTAATATAAATTAAAAACAAAATATTTTTAAACGAAATTTCGTCACACATTCAAAACTTCATTACAATTTGACACATATAGCGAAATCGGCTAAAATTTTATATGAAAGCTAAATCTGAACCGATTTCAAATTTTATGGATATTGGAGATACAAAGCTTGTTTGGTGCATCAAATATTTCAATATAATTTGGCAAATTTATTTTTGTTTCAAATTCCGTTAGACATTTCATATTTGGAGACTGTAACCGATAAATAGATATGTACATACAAAATCTCAATTTTTTGAGGTACCTCCGATTCTGATGCTGTATCTCTTGTTCTAAGTGGAATTTCAAAAAATTATATAGCCTATGTTACTTTCAGGCGATGCTGTAGTATATTTGGAAATTTACAGGAAAATCTGTTTTGCTATTTTTAAGTCTATAAATTACAAAAAAAAAAAACAAAAAATAAACCATGAAATAAACAATCAAACGTAGAAATATTTTCGTTACAAATATTGATAAAAATTTACCAGCCCAATAACAACTATTTCGTGTTTATAAAATTGTTTCTCGCCGTAATTTATGCAGGCATCTTATTAGATACGCCTTCTCTCTATTTATCCAGTGATATTCTTATATACATATATATTCCATTGGTGTAGAATATCACACAGTCGACCACCACAATTTGTGACCCTTTTGTTTTATTCCCTACGAAAATTGCAGCAGTGAATCCGAAGATTGTTTGCGTCGATTCCTACATAAACGCACAAGCGATTTACATATATATGTATTGAAAAAGTGATTCCATCACATTAAAATATTCGAATAGCCTAAATTACATTTAAACTATGTAGTTTACAGTTGTATTTGAGCAGCCTAAAGTCAGCCGGTGAGGGGAAGTCAAAAAATGTTATATTTTTATTACAGCAGCTTTTAAACTATTACTTAGAAATCCCATAACAACAAATAATTGTACACTGTGGCCAGGAGAATATGACTTCGTACAATTGTTAGTGCAGTTTTAGTGCAATAGGGAATAAAATAAAGCAATATAAATATATTAGACCTGGTAAAAACCATGTGGTAGTCCACAAAAGAGATCATTTAACAGAAAACAAATATTCCATTGTTCTTTACCCATATCTATAAATGAGAAAAATATTTGTACGTTTGATTACATGTTTGTAATTTATGGACTCAAAAACAGCTAAACTGATTTTTAACAGAATTACACTAGGCTATATAAACCTTTGAAATTCAACTTGGAATAGGAGATATCCAAATCAGTTCAGATTTGGATATAGCTCCCATATATGTTTCCCAACGATTTAATGTATTGGATGCACCAAACACGATATGTACGTCCGATTCAAATGAAATTTAGATTGAGTTATGGAATTTGGTACAAAAATAAATCTTGCCAAATCATATTTAAATTGGTTCAGATTTGAATATAGCTCCCATATATTTTCGGCAGATCTCTATTATAGCATTTTCAAATTAAATAAAACCTTTTGCAACGAAAAAATGCAAAACAAATGAGACGTTTAGATTTAAAATAATTTTTAAAAAAAGTAAACTACATAATGGATAATGCTGTTAAACTTTTCAAAAACCCATAAAGTGGGTAAGGGCGTTTTATGGGGGCCGTACCATAACGGGAATCTCTATAGGCAATAGTACAACGGACACAATAGTACAACGGATTGGTATCCGCAGATTTTGATGGCCATTGTGCGCTGGAAATAAAGCGAGGAACCTCATTTTGTAACCATTCTTGGGTGGCGCGTGCTGAGTGCGATGGTGCTGAGTCCTGTTGGAATGTCCAAGGTCTGCGGCCAAATTGTTTGCGTGCCCAAGGCTTTAATACACCCTCCAGAATATTTTCACGATAAAATTCGGCATTTTTCTGATGTCACGGTCGATTAACACGAGCGGATAGCGATAATTGGCTGTTATGGCGTTTGAGTTCTGGTAGCCAACCGAATGTGCACATTTTCAGTTAACCTTTTTGGCAAGTAAACACGAATGTTTTCTCATCTTACCCTGTACATACAATATTTCGCTACCGGAGCTAGAACCCATTATCGGGAGGTACCGTTATATGGGTGTTATAAAAAACGTGGACCTATATACAATGTTTCGCCACAGAAACTGGAATCCCTTATAACCTACAAACACCAATTTTTAGACAAATCTGTGGAAAAGTGTGGCAAAAATCGTGAAAATACCGAAAATCGGGAGGTAACGTTATATGGCGGCTATACTAAAACGTAGACCGAATGACAAAGTTAATATGCCTTCCTTTTCAAGGTGGAGGGTATAAAAAGGAACATAGCAGAAAAAAAGCTATTTTTAGTAGGTCTAAAATTGAATTGACTAATTATTACTAATATATAGTTAAGGAGGAATTTTTATTGATTACTAGCTGGCCCGGTTCGCGTTGCCGGCCCGTACTTTTAGTCTTTAATGATTATTTTTTAAAGCATAATAGGTCACAGATCTGACTCATCTGATAAAAAGTAATGACTACATAGTAATTTCTAAATAGAAACAAATATTCATGGCAAAATTATTATAGATGTTCACATACCGTCGGTGTTATTTTTCGGATGTTATTTTTCAGCCATAGGCTTTAATTTGAGTATTAAAAACCTTTATGATAAAGAACGTCTATAATAGCCCCATGTGAAAACACAGCTCAATTTTCGGTGTTTTTAAGAGCTTAGCAATATTTTCCATTAAAATGAGCTGTAATTTGAAATTTGTATTTCCAACGTTTAGAATACCGTGCTGCGTGGTATTTATTTTTGTCCACCTCATAATTGAGGGCAGAATGATTTCAGAATAGTCAAAGATAATTACTCTTTTACACCCATTACCGAAAGATGGGAATTAATTTTTTGATGATAATGGTTTCTTCTCAAATTACCAACATTTGCCGAAATTAGTATGAAAAATATGGTTAAATGTAAACTATACTTGAAATCGGGTTGTACTCTTGTCTGGGGGCTGGAGTTGAAAGCTATATGCCAATTTTAGGCATGAAAGATTGCCATTTCATATCGTATTGCATACTATCCGAAATTGTATAAATTCTTAAAATCCGTCAAACCGTTCTTGAGTTATAAGCGTAGTAACTGACATTTTTTTCACAAAAAAAAAAAACGATCGAATTCAATATCTTAAGCTAAATTGAAAAAAATCGTACATTATACAAAAGTGACAAAAAAGGAAAAGCAAATTGAAAAAAAATAAAAATATCTTCAACTGGTTCGCTGATATTTTACAGCAAATGTTTAAAGATCGTTACGAAGTTTGTCAATATGTACAATTATTTTGAAATTCGATTCCATTAAACAATTTTTCATTATTCTTTCCCGATTTTAGAATTTTTGCAATGAGATGGCCTTTTTCGTGATTTTCTTAGCGTTTTTAAAAGAGTAATTAAAATATTTTTGTTCATAGATTATATCTATAAATAACAGTTTTGTCCGTTGTCGCTTTATACTCCCCGAAGAGACTACACATAATATTAGAATTAAAAAAAAAAACACTACAAATATACATTTGAAAATTGTAAGTCAAAATGGAAAAAAATTATGCAAAATAAAACATTACTATTGTACATTTCAAAAGTCAAAATGAAAATGCTCAAATTTCACATTTTTACGCGATTTTTTTGGATTATATCCTTTTCCATCAAGAGACAATTCCGAATTTGTCTAAATCGTTAAAATCAGATCAGCGGTTCTTGAATTATAAGCGTAGTTACTAACACAACTTTCTTATATGTATATAGATATATTTAGGTTAAAAAGTAGGCGTGGTTAGTTCTTCAGCCTTAAAATAAATACTTAGGTGTGGATGGGAAGTCAATCTCGTGTAATAATTTTCAAACCGATATCTTCATTATTTTGGCAAATATAAGGATTTTAGATAAATCTAAATAGAGGGCTTTAAAGTAGGCGTGGTCAATATTTTTTTCTTTAAAAACCTAACTCAGGGTATGACGATCGTTTGTAAAAATTATGCAAATCGGTCCAGCCGTTCTCAACTGATTCCATTACGAACGAACAACAATTGATTTTTATATATATATATATATATATATATATATATATATATATATATATATATATATATATATATATATATATATATATATATATATATATATATATATATTGGCTTCATGTAAAATATTTTTATACTCTACAACACTATGTGTTGGGGGTATTATAAGTTTGATTGGGCCAAAAATTGATATTTTTGATTTCCCACATAGGAAAGTATATATGGATCTTCCTATCTCGCCGAGATGAGTCGATCTAGCTATGTATGTCCGTCCGTCCGTCTGTCCGTCTGTCCATGTTAATTTTAATCAAGCAATTATGAACCGATCCTCACGAAATTGAAAATGGAGGTGGGGTTAAGGTCAGAATAGAACCCTATTTCTTTTGGAGATGATCGCACAATATTTAGGCGTTAAAATGGACCAAAAACTGAAAAATTTCCTGATTTTGCAGTTGCTCTATAGGCCACAATTATGAACCAAACGACGCGGGAATTTACATGGAGTTGGAGATTAGACCTGGGAAGAAGCCTACCAATTTGGACATAGCTATGTATGTCCGTCCGTCCGTCCATGTTAATTTGCAATCAAGCTACAGGTCTCAATTATGAACCGATCCTCACGAAATTGAAAATGGAGGTGGAGTTATGATCAGAATAGAACCCTATTTCTTTTGGAGATAATCGCACAATATTTAGGCGTTAAAATGGACCAAAAACTGAAAAATTTCCTGATTTTGCAGTTGCTCTATAGGCCACAATTATGAACCAAACGACGCGGGAATTTACATGGAGTTGGAGATTAGACCTGGGAAGAAGCCTACCAATTTGGACATAGCTATGTATGTCCGTCCGTCCGTCTGTCCGTCTGTCCATGTTAATTTGTAATCAAGCTACAGGTCGCAATTATGAACCGATCCTCACGAAATTGAAAATGGAGGTGGGGTTAAGGTCAGAATAGAACCCTATTTCTTTTGGAGATGATCGCACAATATTTAGGCGTTAAAATGGACCAAAAACTGAAAAATTTCCTGATTTTGCAGTTGCTCTATAGGCCACAATTATGAACCAAACGACGCGGGAATTTACATGGAGTTGGAGATTAGACCTGGGAAGAAGCCTACCAATTTGGGCGGCCATAGGACAATATTAAGCGGGTAAAATAGACCCTAACTTTTATGTAAGTAAATAGGAAATTTCCATTAAACCGCGAATATTTTTAACCCCAGCCAAATCAAAATTACATTAAAAGGTCACTCCTGACCATTAAAGCGATGCTGTTAGCCAAGAAATCGAATATATAACAAAATAGGAACAATATATGTGTAAAAGAAAGAGATCTTATTTATTCTGCTCATAAGTTAAGAACCGCTGGGTCGATTTTCACAATTCCCCTTAATTCTGAATGGTCTCTGGCCAAAAAAGGATAAAATCTAAAAAAATGCAGAAAAACATACCAATAAATGAGAGAATAACTTTTGTTCCATTTTTTTTAATTTATGTCATATTTTTTATCGCATGCGATTTTTTCGATTTGACTTACAATTTTGAATTGAACATTTTCTAAATTTTTACACTCCTCAACACTACGCTTTGAGGGTATTATATGTATATTGCAATTATCGTCCAATCCACACGAAATTTTGCATGGGGGTAGCGTTAGGGTCAGAATTAAAGCCTAGTGTTCTTCTATTGTTCTTCTATAGGGGTTCAAATGGACCTTAAAAAATTAAATTTTTCTAATTTGTAGTCGCCACAAATTGAAAACTAATCGACATGGAATTTCGCATCAGAAGAGAGCTAAGGACAGGGAAGGAGTCTAGCATGTTGGATGACCATTTCGTGTGAAATTGTTTTGAATACAACACGACGGAGTACGTGATTATTGGCCAAATTCTACGAGTCTGGGCAGAGCTCCTTAACATCATTTCAAAACGAAACCTTCAAAAATGGATTTGGATATAAGGAAACTTAGAACATATTGTAGTGTTGTAGGGTATCACATGGTCGGCCCCGCACGACTATAGCCTTTGCTTACTTGTTTATCTTTATATATAAAAGAAAGTTGTGTTAGTTACTATCCTTTTAACTTAAGAACCGCTGAACTGATTTTAATGATTCATACAATTTCGGTATTGTCTCCTATCCGAAAAGGATAATATCTAAAAAAATCGCGTAAAATGTGATATATTAACATTTTCATTTTGACTTTTGAAATGTACAATAGTAATGTTTTATTTTGCATGATTTTTTTCCATTTTGACTTACTTTTTTTCTAATGTACATTTGTAGTGTTTTTTAAATTTTATTTTTGAATTCGAATATTAATACCAATTTATTTAATTGACTTGATTTCTTGAGAACTGAAATTGATGGCGGGTTACATGGAAGTGTAGTACCGAATTATGTGGTGGCGAAACGGAATAGATGATATCGAAATAATTTAACGTGATCACACCAAAGTTAAAAGATATTTACTTTTTCAAAATCGCTAAAAAATCACGAAAAAGAGATCTCATTGCAAAAATTCTCAAATCGGGAAAATATCGAAAAAAATGTCAATGGAATTGAATTTTAAAATAAAAGACAAACTTTGTAATGATCTTTAAACGGTTGCCGTAAAAAATCAGCGAACAAGTTGAAGATTTTTTCAATTTGTTATTCTTCTTTTGTCAATTTTTTTCAATTTGTATTATCATCAGTGGATTTTTTGTGAACAAAATAAAGAATAATTTTTCACTATATACAATTTTTCACCAAAAAATGAACTCCAGGGCCTACATCGTGCTTCAGCTGGAAGATGCGCACACATTTAAACAAACAAAAATGACCGAAAAAGACTAATAGGGCTCATTTCAAAGCGTGGACCTACTTCTTTCATGTGACAATAATCCGTCCAATGAGAGCTCAAATTTTTTGGGAGTACAATCAGTAAAATACCAAATATAAAGGGTGTAAAATAGTAGAGCGAATGGGACTTTTAGTAAGAAAAGGATTTCTATCCTTCCAGAAATTCTTCCCGAACATTCAAGATACCTTAAATCGCTTTTGCAGATCATGATATCGATCATATATAACCATCGTATGATTTAAGTTATTTTTGAGGTCTTCACCACTTTCTTCTATTTTTGGCCCTTATTTGGCATCTTTGTTTCTAACCTCTACGCATAAAATTTTCGGAGTAAGGCCCATATTAGTCTTGACCACATTCATCAATTGATTTGGCTAAACAATTGTATATACGCTATCCTGGAGTATCCCCAAGTCCACTTTCACATCTAATGTGTGGTCAGAAAAGAAAATTTTGTATTCTATTGAATTTTAACCCCCAAGAGAATATTGGTTGGGAACGTAGATTTGGGATGTACATCTATATCAAATAAATTGTGAAAAAATGAACGAATTACAAATATAAGAAAGTAGCACGGGACCGAATATTTATTGAATCGTCATTGAATTATACTATGATGACAAATACGGACTTTATGGAGTTTCCAATTTACAATTTAAATGACAAATAAAATTAGTTCCCATCTTACGGTAATTTGTGTAAAATAGTAATTATATTTAACCATTCTGAAATCAGTCTGCCGTCAATTATGAGGTGGATAAAACAATTTTTACTTATTTGAATCAGGTGAATTTTTTTCAGTTATATGCTATGTTGTTCTGCTATATTTTTGATTTGGCCTCTATTTGTCATCTCTGATTATAAGGGGTAGAAGAAAGTTTTCAATGTAAGTCGATGTTTCGGAGTAGTGCCCATATAAAGGTACCTCCTGATTTCACAATATTTCAAAGGATTTGGCTAAAAATGTGTATTTGAGGGGTGAAAATCTTACACAAAAATTTCAACATATCTACAAATTTTAGAAATTTTTCCATGTAATAGTGCCCCCTCAAGTCCACCTTAATGCACAATCTGAGGTGCTAATGGGTTTAAAAAAGTAATTAACTTTGGCTATTCTTAAATCATTCAGCCCTCAATTATGAGGTGTACAAAATACAGTAAATTCCAAATTACTGCTCATTTGACTAAAAATTAATCGACCAGTACGTGAACACTTATTACAGTCATATCTGTGAATAATTATGCTTTGACAAATATGCATAATAGACACAAACTACGGGCCGGCAACGCGGGCCGGGCCAGCTAGTCTATATCTATAAAAGAGGAAAATGTTTGTATGTTTGTTTGTTTGTAATTTATGGACTCGAAAACCGCTTAATAGATTTTCCTGAAAATTTCCATATATACTGCAACATCGCCTGAAAGTAACATAGGCTATATACATTTTTGAATTTCCACTTGGAACTGGAGATATAGCATCAGAATCGGAGGTATCTCCCAAGAATTTAGATTTTATATGCACATATCTATTGATTGGTTGAAGATACAGTCTCCAAATTTGGAATACGTAACGGAAAGTGGAACAAAAATAAGTTTGCCAAATTATATTGTAATCGGTTCAGATTTGGATATAGCTCCCATATATATTTTCGACCGATTTCGTTCATTTGTTGCCTCAAACACAATATGAATGTTCGATTCTAATGAAATTTGGAATCTGTGACGGGATTTAATCCGAAAATAAATTTGTCAAATTATATTGAAATCGGTTCAGATTTGGATATAGCTCCCATATATATTTTCGACCGATTTCATGTATTTGATGCACCAAACACGCTATGTATCTCTAATTTCAATGAAATTTGGAATGTGTAGCGGAAATTAAAACAAATATACATTTGTCAAATTATATTAAAATCGGTTCAGATTTGGAAATAGCTCTCATATATATTTTCGACCGATTTCATGTATTTTATGCACCATACACGATATGTATGTTCGATTCCAAAGAAATTCGGAATATGTAACGGGATTTTGATTAGAAAATAAATTAGTCAAATTATATTAAAATCGGTTCAGATTTGGATATAGCTCCCATATATATTTTCCGCCGATTTCACATATTTGATGCACAAAACACGATACGTATTTCCGATTCCAATGAAATGCGGCATGAGTGGCTAAATTTGGTACAAAAATAAATTTGACAAATTATATTCAAATACGCCCAGATTTGATTATAGCTCCCATATATATACTCAGCCGATTTCACATATTTGGTGCACCCAAAGACAGAGAGACAAATCTGGCACCAAAAAAAATTGCCAAATTATATTAAAATCAGTTGAGGTTTGGATATAGCTAACATATATATTTCGGCCGATTTCATATATGTTATGCACCAAACATGATATATATGACCGATACCAATGAAATTCAGAATGTGTGGCGGAATTTGGTTACAATACTAAATGTGACAAATTAATTGGAAATTAGTTAAGATTTGGATATAGCTCCCATATATATATTATCGGCCGATTTCACATATCTGACGCACCAATTTCAATGAAATATGAAAGGTGTGGCGGAGTTTGGTGTAGAAGTATTTTTTTTAAATTATATTTAAATCGGATCAGATTGGAATTTGATTTTAATGAGAACCATTGACCCACAGCGTCTTAGGCTAACACTAAAAAACAACACAACAATTGATTTGAAATACGCTTATTACGGCGAAGTATGTTGCTATCTCGAATTCACTAATTGCAATAGAAATGCCACTCAACTTCAAAAGATTGCAGTTTACTGCACGCTTGGTATTTGCTATGAAATAAATAAATCCGAAAGACAAACCCTTCATGTATGTATGTCATGTTACTGCTTTTCTAATGGTTTTGGTTATTTACGCATAAAAGTAGTGCAATTTTTTTTTTTAATTTTTAATTTTTTTTTTTTTTTTAACCAACATATATTCGTAAATAAAATTTTGAATGCATATAAAATCAAAAGGCGTAGCGAAGCGCACCGGGTTCAGCTAGTCTATATATAAAAGAAACTTATGTTATTTACTACGCTTGAATAATTCACACAAATTCGGAATGGTCTCTTGGAGGAAAATGATAAAAAAAAGTCCCATAAAAATATGCCAATAAAAATATGAAAAATTTCGTTAAATTTTGTCATATATTTTTTGTGATTTGTTTCAATCAATTTGACTTTATATTTTGAATTTTGTAATATTTTTTGTTTTGGTTTTGAAAGCGAATAAAATTTAAATAAAATGGTGGTGCGATTCCATCTTAAATCGAACAAAAATTATAAAATTTCATCCAATTAGAATAGAATACAAAATTCTATATTGCAGCCCATTTGGTCGCAAATTGAGTAATTGAGAAAGGGATCAGGTCATTTGAAGGTCATATCAAATAGTGGATTTATATCAAAAGAAAGCTTCAAAATACGAAGTGGTCACGAGAGGAATTTTTGCCTACATTGACGAATCAGTATTATACAATTATTTCACAAATCTGAGAATTAGAGCTCATGCTTTTGGAAATGTTGCAAAAACATGTAAAATTACGATTGTCAGAGGGTCAGAGGATTGCCTTTACGGGGACTGATATACTTATTTCAATATCAATCATAGTAAGTTTCAAGTATCTCAAGGGACGGTCGGGCCGATCGATTGACATACTGCAATCGACTACAATATGTATCTCTGGGTTCCCAACGAATATTTTGTGGTGTATCAAATTAATGAAAAAGTAATTTACCCCAGTCATATGGTTATAGGCATGAAGATGAGTAAAGTTTGGCTGTCCTGAACTCTATGCCATCAATCATTAGAAGCACAAAACTAAACACCTAAAAAAATAACATATACTTACGGAGAATGTTGCATAGACTTTATAATAAAATCAGTTTAGATATATTGTGACATACAATTATTTTGGTAGATTAAGTTACAGTCATATGGCCAAAAATTATGATCACTTTCTTCAAGGCACTTAAAATAGGCTGGTATCAGAAACGTAGTATATGTTTATTTCCATTTATAATTTACTACTAATCATGTGAACGAAAACACCAAACTGCAGAACATATTTACTAATAAGGAAATTATGAATTGGCAGGTGCAATACATTTTTTTTTAATTTATCCTGCATAGTGAGCCCCTTAAAAATTGGTTCAAAAGACTACATCAATAACCCACAAAACAAGGAAACCATATTTAATCTTAAACATAGCAATCTTTTCAAACAGAAATGGCATGAGATTATTAGCTCCCATACATACCTTCGGCCAATTTCGTATATTTCAAATTTTATGTCAAAATTATGTCAAATTTTAATGATGTTTGGAATGTGTGATAAAATTTGGTGTAGAAATAAATCTTGTCAAATTATATGGAAATCTGTTCAGATTTGGATATTAATTTATTAAAAAAAACGACAACGTTGTCGGTTGAACAACTACCTTGTTATAGTGTACCATTACAAAACAAACATTTTAATCAACGATTATAGACAATTGACGTGCCCCACGGTTTTATTTTAGTCTAGTCTATGCATGTCTTTGTAATTCCCCCGACTGTATCTATTTTATTATGTTTTGGTTTTAAGTACATTTATCTTAAACATTGCAATTTACGTTTAACATAAAACCATTTAACTTAAAAAGTTTTTTACCTATTTTTTTTTCTAGGCCAAACGATTTCGTTGATGTAGCCTATAGCCCCAACAAATATTTCCAGTTCCGCTGGTAAACCCCCAGTTTTGTTGATATCAGTTGGTATTATAGTAGCTATATCCATGTTGTCTGCATTTCGTGTGGCGTGTACTAGCTGATCCTGCGCTTTTATTTTGTAAACGCGAGCACCATTATTTCTGTACAAATTCAATATAGTAGAGTTGTGGTCGTTAACTTGTTGATTTGTAGGGCATACCCTTAACGCTTTGTCTATTGCAAACTCATCACTCGTATCTTGATGCCATTGTTGCCTCATTATTCACAAATAATTTGAAGGCTTCGATGACGTTGTGCTGCAGTTGCAGTTTCTGTTTTATTTGTGTTTGTATTTTTTATATTATTTTACCATTTTGTTCCTACGAGTAAGGACATTTAAACGGTCGACCCCCCAGAGGTCCAATAAAGGGGCAAGGGCTATGTACAACAAGATGCACCTGAGTCTTGAGGGAAAAACGCTAACGACATATTATTTTTATCCAACCTAACGCCACACAGTCCTCAACACGATACAAAATCTTGACTTGGGTGGCTGGATTAATCAGGTACCTAAATTACAAATGCAATTGCTTAATTTAAATCTTATTATACGCCATTTAGTGGCTGCGCCCATCTTAAATATTGAGGTTGTATAGTGCACTGTATTCTTCTTGTCAAGCCCTTTTATTTGTTAAATATTGTTGGAATTGATAAAAAAATTGTTATCAGCCATTTGGTAGCGGCGGACAACTTAGATTTCAATTTTGCGTAGTAAATTGTATTCTACTTGTCGAGACCTTTCATTTGATATCCATGTTAATGGGATTGATAGTTATCCGCCATTTTGTTGAGGTTACCATCTTAGATTTTAATTGTATTCTACTGGTTGAGCACTTTCATTTGATGCCCATATTGATGGGATTGATAAAACCTACGTTATCCGCCATTTTGTAGCGGCCGCCATCTTAGATTTGTAATTATAATGAATAAACATAAACCCCCAGTATTGTCACCAAAATCCAAAGAGGGTAATATTTGAATTACTAAATTTGACCCAAAAATAAAACAAACAAATGTAGCTCACTCCATAATAATAATAAAACCGTTTAAAAACTACACAATAATTTAATTGAGGATACGACTTCAAAAGATTGAACTTTCCTGCATGAATGGCATTTGCTATGAAATTAATAAATCCTAAGGACCCTTAGTGTATGCGGACTAAATTTGTCATGTTCCTGCTTTTCTCATAGTCAGCTGTTGCTGGCATGTTCGCGGGTTGGAAGACCGAGCTATTTGTTGGTTTACGAATTGGTTTTATTTACAAATATTCATATATAAAATTTTGTATGCAGATAGGAGCATAGAAGCGCGCCGGGCTCTGCTAGTATTTTCATAAAGTCGAAATTTTGGAATATACATGCTTATAAAAAATCTTGAGTTTTTTTTCTTCTAAATCTAACAATCCATTTTGGGTCCAAGTCCATTAACTTTATCTGAGGAAACACATCAAATTTGGAACATCTGCAAAAATATATTATCGGAAAAACGCGCATTACAATTTCTTTGGGATGTGGATATGTAATTATTACATAGCTAATTATATCGAAACGCCTTTTTATGATTTGCACTTGGAAATTATAGACATATGACATTACAATACTATGTGTTGGGGGTATTATAAATTTGATTGGGCCAAAAATTATGTAACACCTCGAAATATTGGTTTCCCACATAGGAAAATATATATGGATTATCCTATCTCGCTGAGCTGAGTCGGTCTAGCTATGTATGTCCGTCCTTCCGTCTGTCCATGTTAATTTGTAATCACTCTACAGGTCGCAATTATGGCCCAATCTTTACGAACTTTAGGTGGGAAGGTGGGGCTAGGGCCAGAATAGAAGCCTATTGCTTTTGAAAATGATCGCAAAATATTAGGGTTGAAATGGACCAAAAATGAAAATTTTTCTGATTTTGCAATTGCTCTACTGGTCGCAATTAAAGACCAATCCAAGCGGAAGTTATCATGGGGCTAGAGCTTAGGGCTGGGCAGAAGACTTCCAATTTTGATGGTCATCGTGTAATATTTAGTGGGTGAAATAGATCGTGGGTGAAATAGATTTGTGTTAAATAAAAGTTAAAATTTCCATTAAACCTCGAATATTTTTAATCCCGGCGAAATCACAAACAGACGAACCGGTCAATTCTGATCGTTACGTAGAAGCCGATAGTAAATATATCGAATATATATAGAGAAATATATACAATGAATATCTACAAAGGAAGGGGATGTTAGTCAGTTGGCAATCCTGTTGTGATTAGTGTCAAAAAATTGTGGTGCTCCGTGCTTTTGAAAAAATTATTAGTTACATGTTTTAAAAATTAATTAATCTGGTAAAAAAAAAGTAAAAGTGTTCAATAGTGATTTTGTAACTCAAAGTGATAATTGGTGTAGTGTTTTAAAATTTTGTTTTGTCTTTTAAAGTAATATCAATTTTCAAATTGTGTAGTTTTACATTCTCCTTTTATCCTCTTTCTTTTGTGACATTAGCTAATTAGTTGTTGTAACATATCGTCTTGTTTTGTTTGTCTTCTCATAAGAGTTGCCAACACTTAAAAAAGAATTTAAAAAAGAATAAAATAGATAAATAAATAAAAAAAATTCCAGCTACAGATCTAACCTCGAAAAATATAGTTGTAACTTGTGTATTAAAAAAGAAATAATTATAATTAAAATAAAAAATGTCGTGCCCTTTTGAATTGTGTAATATTGTTGCAGAGGATGAATTGTGTGTTACCTGTTGATTTTGTCTTAATCAATGGCATGCAAAATGTGCTAGGATTAATGCAAAAGTCGTAGACACAATTAGAAATAATGTTGGCGTTCGTTGGTGTTGTGTGCAATGTAGGAAACTCTCTGCAGACTTTTATAATTTTGTAAAGTATTTGCAGTCGGAATTGACACCGAAAAAATATTTTTCCTCACTATCACTCCGATTTGAGAATTTCTCTACATTGTTTGAGAAATACCAAGAATTAGATGAGTTCGTGTCGTCATCTGACCAGAAACGCAAAAGGGCTGCGAAAAAGGCACCAACTAAGGGAATGCCTAGTCGCAAAGCAATAGTTTCTGTGGAGAACACTGTTCCAAAACCGGTTTCAGTTAATATCACTGATACAACTGAGACTGGACGTGAACAGTCGTATGCCAGTGTTGTTACACACCGAGTTCCGGTGGATAACAGCGGTATAGGTAAAGGGGTAAATAATCCTGAAGTTATGAATATTGATAGTGAGGTTTCTAAGACAACCTCACAATCTACTCGTGGAATACAAGAATTATCACTTCCTTCACTTATCATTAGTGATCGTCCCGAGACTGCTACTGGCAAAACTCAACCTGTCCAAAGATCATTATCTATGGCTCCCACAATGAAAATGATATTTGCAACAAGGTTTGCGCCAGAAACAACGGCCGATGACATAATCTATTATATAAAATCAAAAATTGAGAGAGATTACTTGTTGAGATGTTATAAGCTCCGATCTGCATTTTCTGAAAGTAGACCTTCTTTCAAAATCGTTGTGGCTGAAAATATTTTTGTACAGTCGATTTTAAAAGAATTTTGGCCTGCAAGGGCATTTATTAAAGAATTTGTGGAGAGATCCGATAATTTAGCTCATTTGCCTCTTAGACCAGATTCGGTGCCAAAAAACTAAATGACTCATTTTTTATTTGCTATCAGAATGTAAGGGTGCTTAATACAAAATTAACCAGTTTATATACTGATAGCATTGGTTTCAATTATAATGTATTGGTTTTCACCGAAACTTGGTTAAAAACATCTATATTAAATAGTGAAATTTTATGTTCAAAATATCAAATATTTAGAAAAGATCGTGTTTGTAAAAAAGGTGGTGGCGTCCTTATTGCAGTTGATATGATTTTCTTGATATAGAATTTGTTGGTGTTTCCATTGAATTGGGCAAATCTAAATTGTTTGTAACTTGCTCTTATATTCCCCCTTCATCTTCACTTGACATTTATAATCAGCATTTATCAGCAATAAATTTAATCACTGAAAAAATGAAAGATTCCGATCGCATTCTGATCCTTGGTGATTTTAATATGCCCTCCATTAGGTGGCTTCCAATACCAGATTCTGAAGCTTTGATTCCTTTGCCATCCGAAATGAACAGTACCCAGTATACATTTGATGTTATAAATAGTTTGTGTGACTTAAATCTTTATCAAATAAACAGTGTGAAAAATTCCCTCGGCAAAATTCTTGATTTGGCGTTTGTAAATATAACACAGCATTTAGATATATTCAGAATTCCTCCAATATGCACTCCTGAAGATATATACCATCCAACTGTATATATATCCATGACTCACAGTTATGTAATTGAAGAAAGTCAGTCCGACTCATTTAAAACTGTCCTTAATTACAAAAAAAACAAGTAAGCAAAGGCTACAGTCGAGCGGGGCCGACCGTTGAATACCCTACAACACTATAATAAACCATACAGTTTATATAGGCGAGATACTCGAAAGAATTCCACAAGATATTGTGACAAATAATAAAAGAAAACCATCAGGTTTCGTTTTCTAATTTTCGAATAATAGCAACTTTAACTAATTTGCTCATTTCCAATTTATTGGTAGATGCTGCACGTAAATGGTCTTCCTAGATCTGGAACCAATATTTCCCAAAGACTTATAATCTCTCAGAAGTGGCAAAAGATTAACATTTATTATTGGTTTTTGACTGAAACGCATCTATATGAGATACAGACATTTGACTATATTCTTCAATGAAATCAGCGTTAACGAAATAGTCAGAAGTGCGTCTTTCCTGTATTTGTGAATTCTCCAAAAAGTCACTGGAATGGTCATTTTCGTATTTTGTCTACAAAAGTTGGCTAACTATTTCACTCATTGAATATTTTTGAATGGCCATCCAAAACTGCTTGGTTTTTGCAATGTCCGGTAACCGCCATTCAAATGTGCCTGAGGATCGGGCTATAATTACGACCTGCTGACAATTTTGCAGTTTTTTGGTCCATTTCAACCCCTAAATATATGGCGATCATCTCCAAAAAGAGTAGGCTTCTATTCTGACCCCCATCTTATCCCCATGCAAAATTTCGTAAGGATCGGGCCATAAATGCGATCTGTATATGATATCCTGATATCCTAACTACTTAGTTTTGTTAGCTGTAGAAATATTACCAAATGTTTAATTCAAAATGAAAATATGCCAAAAATATGACAAAATTGAAAAAATATGAGAAAATTTTACAAAATCAATACTTTCATCTTTAGAGAGATATTTTAATGCGATTTTTAGGCGTTTTTTCTTTCCTGCCAAGAGGCCATTCTGAATTAATGAGAACTGTCGAAATCAGTTCAGCCGTTCTCGACATATAAGAGATCTTTCAAGCATATCTTCTTTGATAGACATGTATATCGCACATATTTTGCTATTTATCGGTTTTGTTGGATGTTAACATCTATGTAAAGATCAGAAGTAACCTTGTCATGACTTTGTGATTTTGCCGAGATTTAAAATATTCGTGGTTTAATGAAAAATTTTGAATTTTTTCAACACAAAAGATATGGCCTATTTTACCCGCTAAATATTATTCAATGACCACCCAAATTGGTAGGCTTCTTCCCCGCCCTAAACTCTAGCTACATGCGAAGTTCCGCGTCGATTGGTCTATAATTGCGACCTGTATAGCTACTGCAAAATCCGACATTTTTTCAGTTTTTGGTCCATTTCGACCCCTAAATATTATGCGATCATCTCCAAAAGAAATAGGGTTCTATTCTGACCCTAGCCCCACCTCCATTCTAAATTTCGTGAAGATCGGGCCATAATTGCGACCTGTAGAGTGATTACAAATTAACATGGACAGACGGACAGACGGACAGACGGACGGACGGACATACATAGCTAGATCAACTCAGCTCGGCGAGCTAGGAAGATCCATATATACTTTCCTATATGGGAAACCAATATTTCGAGGTGTTACATAAATTCTGGCCCAATCAAACTTATAATACCCCCAACACATAGTGTTGTAGGGTATAAAAACTAATTTTCGAAAATGTAATACCCTCATTTTCTCCGTAAATTGGGCTTCTGTGTGCCTGTGTAACAGCCATAAAGATTTAGAATATGTAATTGATAAATTTTATGATATTTTGAATAGATTTAAATTGGAATGTGTTCCAACCACTAGAGTTAAAAATTCAAATAAATATCCATGGATATCCCCTGAGTTATCAAGTTTAAAAAATTCTAAAAATAAGCTTTTTCGTAAATATAAACAAGTACGCAAAGGCTACAGTCGAGCGGGGCCGACCGTTGAGTACCCTACAACACTATAATAAGTGATACAGTTTATATAGGCGAGATACTCGAATGAATTCCACAAGATATTGTGACAAATAATAAAAGAAAACCATCAGGTTTCGTTCTCTAATTTTCGAATAATAGCAACTTAAGCTAATTTGCTCATTTCCAATTTATTGGTAGATGTTGCACGTAAATGGTCTTCCTAGATCTGGAACCAATATTTCCCAAAGACCTATAATCTCTCAGAAGTGGCAAAAGATTAACATTTATTATTGGTTTTTGACTGAAACGCATCTATATGAGATACAGACATTTGACTATATTCTTCAACGAAATCAGCGTTAACGAAATAGTCAGAAGTGCGTCTTTCCTGTATTTGTGAATTCTCCAAAAAGTCACTGGAATGGACATTTTCGTATTTAGTCTACAAAAGTTGGCAAACTATTTCACACATTGAATATTTTTGGATGGCCATCCAAAACTGCTTGGCTTTTGCAATGTCCGGTAACCCCCATTCAAATGTGCGAGAGGGTCGGCCGATAATTACGACCTGCTGACAATTTTGCAGTTTTTTTTTGTCCATTTCAACCCCTAAATATATGGCGATCATCTCCAAAAAGAGTAGCCTTCTATTCTGACCCTCTCCATGCAAAATTTCGTAAGGATCGGGCCATAAATGCGATCTGTATATGATATCCTGATATTCTAACTACTTAGTTTTGTTAGCTGTGTAAATATTACCAAATGTTTAATTCAAAATGAAAATATGCCAAAAATATGACAAAATTGAAAAAATATGAGAAAATTTTAGAAAATCAATATTTTCATCTTTAGAGAGATATTTTTAGACGATTTTTTAGATGTTTTTTCTTTCCTGCCAAGAGGCCATTCTGAATTAATGAGAACTGTCGAAATCAGTTCAGCCGTTCTCGACATATAAGAGATCTTTCAAGCATATCTTCTTTGATAGACATATATATCGCACATATTTTGCTATATATCCGATTTGTTGGATGTTAACATCAATGTAAATATCAGAAGTAACCTTGTCATGGCTTTGTGATTATGCCGGGATTTAAAATATTCGCGTTTAATGAAAAATTTTGATTTTTTTCAACACAAAAGATATGGTCAATTTTACCCGCTAAATATTATCCGATGACCACCCGAATTGGTAGGCTTCTTCCCTGCCCTAAACTCTAGCTACATGCGAAATTCCGCGTCGATTAGTCTATAATTTGGCCCGTTCCCTGCGAAGCGCTTGCTTTAGGTGATCGACACTTTGGTATTTTTTAGTGCCAACCTTGCTTCTCAAAATACTCCAGGCACAATAGTATCCGTTTGATGGCCATTGTGTGCTGGGAATGAAGCGATGAAACTCATTTTGTAATCATTCTTGGGTGGCGCGTGCTGAGTTCTTTTGGAATTTCCAAGGTCTGCGGCCAAAATGTTTGCGTCGAACGAATTAAGGTAGAAGGCTAAACTTTTGCACGCATGTGTATTTTGCAAGTAGGCAGGTTAACTTCGTAAATGGGACATTTTTTCGTATAGCCCCCGCATAACGTTACCTCCGGATATTCGGTACTTTGATGATATTAGCCCCATTATTCAGCGGAATTGTATTAAATTTCGTATTGGAAGATATTAATGGGTACTAGAACCTATGAAAATAAGTTAAAAACGGCTAAGTTCGGCTGGACTCAACTTTTAATATCCCCAACCATTTCGAAGGATCTTGAAGAATTTCAAAAAATCATGAAAACGTGGACCTGCATAGGTTGTAATACTCATTGCAGGCCTGAAACTTTAAATGCGAAATTTGAAATAATTCCGGTCAAAAATGTCACTAGAATCATCAAAATACCGAATATCGGGGGTACCGTTATATGGTAAAATGTGGCTAAAATCATGGCAATACCGAATATCGCCTGCAGACAAAAGACTGATATGTGCCAACTTTCAGCTTCCTATCTTAATTCGTTTTGATTCTAGTGTGATTACAACAGACTGACGAACGAAATCGTCTCAGAATTTTACGCTGATCAGGAATATACATACTTTGTGAGGTCTAAAATTATTATGTGGAGGTTATAAAAAATATTTATACAAGTCCACGTCTTAATATAGCCCCTATATAACGGTACCTCCGAAATTCGGAATTTTCAATGGTATTAGAGACATTATAGACCGAAATTGCTTCATAATACCCTTACGACTATGTGGTATAGGTATATATATTTCTTCAGTGCATTTGTTTGTAACAGGCAAAAGGAAACGAGAAAGACCTTTGGTGATCAGCATAAAATCACATTTTGAGTCGATTTATGCATGTCCGTCCGTCTGTCCATGTGTTTTTGTATTATTCGATTGAGGTAAAATTTTCTAAATAGCATTTGTTTGGCTCAAGGACGAACCCTATTGAAATTGGTGAAAATCGGCCCAAATTTAGATATAGCTCCTCTATATATCTTCATCCGATTTTAGGTTTCATGTGCAATTCAGCCTACAAACATGTGCTTCAAATTTGGTGAAAAGCGGTTCAAATATAGTTATAGCTCCCATATATATGTTTCATCCGATTTTGGTGTTTAAGTCCCTTACATTCGTTATATGCACTTCACAAGACTGATATTTAGCACCAGATATCAGATACAGCCTAGCAATTCATAGATCAAATGTTATCAAGTTCGGTTCAGATTTGGATATAGCTCCCATATATATCTTTACCCGATTTTAGGTTTTTTGTGCACAAAATGGCTAATATCAGTCAAGTGTGAATTTTGGCACTTCCGACCGAATTTAGTATAGAAATAAGTACTTTAAATTTGGTGGAAATCGGTTCAGATATAGCTATAGCTCTCATATACATATATGTTTCATCCGATTTTGGTGTTTAAGTCCCTTACATTCGTAATATATACCCCATAAAAATGAGATTTGGTACCAGATATTAGATTCAGCCTAGCAATACATGATTCAAATTTTATCAAGATCGGATCAGATTTGGATATAGCTTCCCTATATATCTTCGTCCGATTTTAGGTTTCTTGTGATCCAAATGGCTAAATTCAGCCCAAAGTGAGTGAAACGTTGCACCTCCGAGCGAATTCATTCTAGAAATTAACATTTAAAACTTGGTGAAAATCGGTTCAGATATAGCTCTAGCTATATATGTTTCATGCGATTTGGTGTTTAAATCTCTAACTTTCGGAATATGCACTCTACCATAATCATATTTTGTACCAGATATAGCTATAGCTCTCATATACATATATGTTTCATCCGATTTTGATGTTTAAGTCCCTTACATTCGTAATATATACCCCATAAAAATGAGATTTGGTACCAGATATTAGATTCAGCCTAGCAATACATGATTCAAATTTTATCAAGATCGGATCAGATTTGGATATAGCTTCCCTATATATCTTCGTCCGATTTTAGGTTTCTTGTGATCCAAATGGCTAAATTCAGCCCAAAGTGAGTGAAACGTTGCACCTCCGAGCGAATTCATTCTAGAAATTAACATTTAAAACTTGGTGAAAATCGGTTCAGATATAGCTCTAGCTATATATGTTTCATGCGATTTGGTGTTTAAATCTCTAACTTTCGGAATATGCACTCTACCATAATCATATTTTGTACCAGATATCTCATAGAGCTCAGAAATGTCCAATATAAACCTTTTTTACGAGAGCTCTACTAAATATGCATAGTGGTGTAGGGTATCATATAGTCGACCCCGCCCGACTTTTGAGCTTCCCTTACTGGTTTTCAAAGTTCGTAATGGCTACTACAGCGTATGACAAAAAATTGCGTATGTAGGTCCATGTCTTCGTAAAGCTACCATTTAACAATACCTTCGATATTCGGTATTTCGATGATTTTATCGACATTATTCATCCGATCTTATTGCTTTTTTACTTGTCTTTTATTCACAATACTATATTGACACATTAATTATTTAAAAAATAAATCTATAGTTTAGACATCTTATCATTACATGATATATATTTGCCAATAATACCCGTGCGTCGTTTGGACCTAAATACAGCGTGAGATAAAAATAATACTGCAACAAAGTCAAACGCCATAATTTTTACATTTTTGTTTTTTTTTTTAATTTTATTGAATGAACGCAAAAAATTTCGGAAATAGCATAAAATTTTAGAATAAGTTTAGATTTGTTCGAATTGGTCAACTTTGGCACGAATTATAGCCTTCAAACGGCCAATGCGGAATTTTGGCCCATTCCCGTCGAAGCGCTTGCTTGAGGTGATCGACACTTTGTTATTTTTTAGTGCCAACCTTTCTTTTAAAAATACCCCAGACACAATAGTCTAACGGATTGGTATCCGGAGATTTTGGTGGCCATTGAGTGCTGTTTTGTTTTTTTTTTTTTTTTTTTTTTTTTTAATTTCCTATATCTCTCAAAATATCATTATTTATATTGTTAATTATTTCATTAATTTGGTAAAATAAAATTTGATTTCAAATGAGTCGTTTTTACTCAATTATTTTTGTTTTTATTTTATCGAGATTAATTCAGTAGTGGGT
This sequence comes from Musca domestica, assembly GCF_030504385.1. Taxonomy (NCBI): domain Eukaryota; kingdom Metazoa; phylum Arthropoda; class Insecta; order Diptera; family Muscidae; genus Musca; species Musca domestica. The sequence continues at coordinate 12,666,957 of NW_026712328.1, read as the reverse complement.
ATCATGCGGTCAGCTAAGAGACAGCAACCTTAGACGAAGAAAAAGTTAACGACGCAGGCAGTTCAACAGTGGGTTTCATATGATACGGTAGCGGAGTGGTGGTTTGAGGAAGATCCTCATAAAGGAAGCCATCGATAAAGATGAAAGGGCCTTCCAAAAAAAGTCGATAGAGAGTATTGTTTGCGAAGGATTGCCATTCGATTCCCTCTATAAGTGCAGATTGATCTACATCACTTGAGTTCTAAAATCTACATCGCCTTAGTTTAGGAGCCATACTTATTCAATAATAAGGTCTCCGGTTTTTTGTAGTAGAAGTTTTATTAGGAATGAAAAACTTGAGTATGTACAACATGAATTGTAATATAATAGTAAATCAAAGACTACTATAGATAAAACAGAAACTTGGTTATATAAAGTAGTATAACATTTCTTAACACATCAACACTTTCCCTTGTTAAGAGATGTTAGACTGTTTGTTGTAATCCAATATGATCGCAAAGAAGTTTAAGTCTTGTGGGTTGCAAAGGTTTTGTCATCAAATCAGCTAATTGATCTTGCGTAGGTATTTGTATTACTTGAAGCTCATTTTCAGAAATTTTTTCTCTAATAAAGAAATGCTTATTGTTGATATGCTTTGTGCGTTTGTGATATTCAGGATTTTGTGCCAAACGTACTGCAGCAGAATTATCAACATATAACAATGGAGTGGAATTTAATTCTATCAATTCAGAATATAAACGTTTTAGCCAAATTACTTCTTTTGTTGCTTCAGAAGCTGCAACAATTTCTGCTTCTGTTGTAGATGTTGCTACCATAGCTTGTCTCTGGCTTAACCATGATACAACCCCTCCCGCAAATTTTACAACAACACCAGATGTAGATCTTCCGGTTTTCAAACATCCTCCAAAATCTGCATCACTGTAGCATTCTAGCTCTTGAGCATGTTCGTTGTTGTAAAATATTCCATAATTAATTGTTCCAGATATGTAACGAAAAACTCTTTTAACTCGGGTAATATCTTCGTTGGATGGATTTTCTAATGTTCTTGAAAGGAATCCAATGCTATAAGCTAAGTCAGGCCTTGTTCCCAACATAAGATACATAATGGCTCCTACGGCTTGTCTGTATGGAAATTGAGAACACTTCACATTGTCTTTCCCCGATTCGAAATTTTCTCCTTTCAGCATAGGCGATGAAACTGGCCTGCAATCAGTAAACCTAAATCTTCCCAGAATTCTTTTTGCGTATGCTTCCTGACTGATTGATATTCCACTTTCATTTGCCTTTATTTCCAGACCCAAAAAATAACTTGCATCTTTTGTGGTTATTTTGAATTCTCTTCTCAACTCTTCCAAAAATGTTTCCAGCTCGCCGGGGTCTGTGGCAGCTACTAGACCATCATCTACATAAAGAGCTAGTATTAATTTATTCCCTTCTTGATTTCGTATGTATATACAGGGATCGGCGTCACTTGCTATAAAACCGATTTTTAATAAATATTTTCCAAATCTTCGGTTCCAACACCGCGGAGCTTGCTTTAATCCATATAGACTCTTTTTAAGCTTACAAACTCTTCCTGTGCCGTCATCAAAACCATCTGGTTGTTTCATAAAAATAGTTTCTTCAAGGTGGCCATAAAGAAAAGCAGTGGATACATCAAATTGAGATAGATGCATCTTTTCACTTGCAGCTATACTTATTATAGCTCGTATCGCTGCCAACCTTGCAACTGGACTGAAGGTTTCATTGTAGTCTACACCTTTGCATTGTTTGTATCCTTTTATAACTAATCTTGCTTTGTATTTGTCTGTACTTCCATCAGGGTTAGTTTTTATCTTATAAACCCACTTTGATGGGAGTACCTTATTTCCTTTTGGAAGTTGAATCAAATCCCACGTGTTGTTTTCTCTGAGGGAATTCATTTCTGACTTCATTGCCTTTATCCAATGATATTTTTCTGTACTTTCGACAGCATCAATAAAACTGGTAGGTGTTTGTACTTCACACATAAAATCTTGAGCAGCCATAACATAGTCATCATACTTCGAGTTATGTAGCGTTGATCGATCTCTTAAACGATTTCTAATTGTATTTTCTATCGTATCAAATCCACGGAAATCACTCTCATTGGATACATTTTCTTCCGAACATTCTTCAAACATCTCATCTTCCCAATCTGAATCACAACGAATCTCTTGAATATATCTTGGTGTACTGGGCTGAATATGATCTTCTTCTAACACTTCTTCTTTAGATCTCTCATATGATTTAAATGGCAATTTTATTTCTTCAGCTCTCTTATTTGAAAACTCTTCATTCATCTCTTGCTTTTGATCGTCACATTTTGAAATTTGTTCATTAAATGTCACATCTCTTGACAAAATTACACTCTGATTTTCTTTGATGTAAATTCTATAACGCTCTTCAGTATCATATCCAATTAAATGTCCCTTGATTGCCTTTGAATCCATCTTTTTCCTCTTCTGACTTGGAACATGGACATAGCATTCACTTCCAACTATTCTCAAATGAGTAATTCTGGGTTTTCTTCCAAACCAAAGTTCATGTGGACTTTTGTCATCAACTGGTGTCTTGCGAGTACGATTTAAAATATATATGGCGGTACGAACTAACTCAGCCCAAATAGCTTCAGGAAATTGGACATTCTTATTCGAGTACTTAAAAGTACGGGCCATCTCAATTACAGTTCTATTTTCCCTCTCGCTTGCACCATTCTGTTGCGGAGTGTAGGGAGCAGTTAGTCTCTGTGTAACTCCATATTTCTTTAGAATTTGCTTTACTTCATTATTATCGAATTCGCCACCATTATCGCTCAAAAATTCTTTTATTGGATTTCCTTGATTTTCTGAAAAAACTAGAACTTCCTTCAATACAGTTTTAACTTCGGATTTTTCCTTCAAGAAATATCCAAAACAATATTTACTGTATGCATCTTTAAATATGACCAAATACTTCCTTTTGCTGAAAGACATATGGAATGGGCCACATACGTCAGCTGACATTAATTCGCCTGGTCTTTTAGAAACCTCTCTAGTACCAAAAGGTAATCGATGTGACTTTCCATAAATACAGGATTCACAAATTTGCATATCAAGTTTTACATTAATACCAAATTCCTCCCTTAGTTTCTTCTGTACATGGCGTTTATTCTGGTGTCCCCAACGTTCATGATATAGTTGCAATGTGTTATCAGATTCCGTTAAATTTACTTCATTTGTTGAATTTGAGATGACTGTTTCAATATCCGCTAGATACAATGTGCCTCCTTTTTCCCGATGACCAACTAATATCACCTTATTATTGACCCAAAGTTCACACTCAGTTGCTGTTGACTTAAATTCACTGTTTGAACACTTGTCTTGTGCAGATAAAACAGAAAATAAGTTCCTTGACACTCTTGGAACGTACCAAACATCTGTTAGTGTGATTTGGATTACCTTGTTGTTGACATAAGACTTGATATCAACTGTACCTTTCCCAATTACATCTAACATTTCACCACCGGCCGCTTTAATCTTGCAACATTCCTTGAACTTCTCGAAAGATTTAAATACATTTCTATTATTTGCCACGTGTCGTGTAGCGCCATTATCAATCCACCAATTCTTTGAAATATCCTCCTTAATTGTGTTAATCTCTTCATACATTAAAGGTAAAATCTGGTGTTGAGGAGTTATTGCTTCAGCCTTCTTTTCTTTTATAGGCTTACCATCACTTATCCATTTTCTGCAATCTCGTATCCAATGACCTTTCTTATGACAATAATTGCATGCACCATTTTTCTTGCTTGTTTTTGTATTATTGGTTTGTGGGAATTTTTTCTTGACATTATTAAGCATTAAAGCTTCTTCGTCCTTAACATCAACACCTTTGCAATTTCTTTGATACATACAGAGTTGTGCGGTCATTTCCTCAAAATTCTTCTCTTCGTTTTTTGTTAAAAGCATCCAACTTGACTTAAAAGTATCAAAATGACTTGGTAAAATTTGAAGGATTTTGCAAACTAATAAAACTTCTGGGAGCTCATTTTCCTTACGTCCTTTCAATCCGTTATTGAGTTCTATCCACAAACTTTTGAGTTTTGCAATATGTAAGCTCACGTCTTCACTTAAATTCCATGTAAATGAGAAGAAGTCAATACATATTTTGAATAATTGATCCTTCGATCTAGCCTCAAATTGAACCATTAGCGATTCCCAAGCCTCAGCAGCAGTTTCTTTATCCATTATCTTTTGATACACATTGTCACTTACTGCGCTTGCTATCATGGATTTTGCATAACTGTTTGCTTTTCTATACAAGTCCGACTTTTCCTTGTACAGCTTCTTTTGTTCACTCGTGGCATCAGAGGATGGTGGATTTGGATTCTTTAGTTTACCTTCAATAACGTCAATTGCTCCTTCGTGATAGTCTAATAAATCACGCATCTTCCGTTTCCATATTGGATAGTCCGTTTCGTTTTCCAAAGGCTTGATGTGCTTAGCAAAATCCATTTCTTAAAAAAAAAATTTTCATAAATTTTTGAAGTTCTATATTTTTATAATTTTTATTTTTCTCAGAGACTCCTGGGCTCATAACCTTTTGTAGTAGAAGTTTTATTAGGAATGAAAAACTTGAGTATGTACAACATGAATTGTAATATAATAGTAAATCAAAGACTACTATAGATAAAACAGAAACTTGGTTATATAAAGTAGTATAACATTTCTTAACACATCAACACGGTTAACTCGCAATAACTATACGGCTTTTGTTCCCACAGACGGCGACAAAGTGAGGACCTGAGCAGTTACGTTGACACTTAAATCGAATACTGTTGAAACTTAAATTGAATACTCTTGAAACTTAAATCGAATACTTCTCTCCAATTTTAGTAAAGTGGACAACTCCACCGTAAGATTGGATAAAAGTTAATAAAGGCCAAACATAGGTCTTTGGTCAGTTTCGCGTTGGCAGGATCTTCGATATAGAGGAATCTAATCGAAATGCATAGTATTTAATACGACACATAAGCTTGAGTAAAATAGTTGTTGTACTAAATCAGCCATCCTATTTCATTTCAATGTTCACACTCAATTTTTTATTATATTCCTTAAATCATTGAAGTTCTGCGTTGCGTTACGAAATATTGTGAAACTAAGGTGAGTTATAAAGGAACTTGAATTATATTGAAGTAAAAACAATCTTTGTTTCAGAATTTTAAAGAAGCATATACGACAGAAGAGTCGCAACAGGATCTGGTCTCAGAACTTGGTTGTTATTTTATTTATTCAAGGGCGTGTAAAGGCGAGTTAATGAAAAAATCAGCTTTAATAATATATGTACATAATATACTTATTAACAATTAATGAGGAATGTTGTTCTTTGATTTGCCAATTAAAAATAAATAATATCTCACTCGCGTAATAATATCTGTGAAAGGTTTAGAATGAAAACAATGTACAATACTCATTTTAAAGAGATTCCAGTTATTGTCAAAAAGTAACGATTACATCAAAATCCCATTAAAACGTTACATTCCACAAAGGTCAACCTCGTGTTATCTTAATGCAACGTATTATTCTAATGACACCAGCTGGCATCGTAAAGGCACTTGTAGAAGAACCATCGTGTCATCCAAGCATTGAGTTTTGTCATATTTTGTATTTCTGCGTTGATATTTACTGTATCAGCTCTAATCTGCAATTAAAATGATGTATATTTAATAATCAATTTATGACAAGCTGTAGAAAGTATACTTACAAATGACGGGGGGAACAGACGTCTCATGTTACCCCTATGAAGGTGTTCCATGTGTGCTCTATATAACATATCATACTCACTTCCTGTAAGGCAAGGCAAACACAGATCACATCCTTGTTTGTTGCAAGACCTGTGGCAGGCTAGTGATGCACATTTATTGAGGTTCGTCGACAGGCTCTGATCTGTTGCTATCATTTCATTAACAGCATTTAATCTAAAGAAGAGAATTCCAAGTTCATGTAATCATTACATTTATGGATAAGAAATCTGGATATAAATTGATCTATATTAAATTGTATATCATCCTTGTCTCCCACTCAATCATTTTGATCATGATTTTCCATTTTTAATTTTCCAAAACGAAAGTTGATTTGAAAGGAACAAAGACTGATATTACCAATTTGTGAGAAAATATGTAATTTATATGGGAATATTCAAATATGTGTTACAATCGAAACTGAGTTCCTAGTGAATTTTTTTGGAATGAAGAATTTTTGTCGAAGCTGTATTAAATTATTTTAATATAAGAAAGCCTATGCAGGATAAGACAACAATAATGGGATTAGGCCTGACTATTTTGCAACAACAAAATACTATGGTATCCCGAACAAACATGTCAACACTGTTCTATTAATAGACAAGCCACGGTCGCCGAAGGGATCTTTGTGGTAACAGACAAAACTAACTTACATGGTTATGCTATTTTGTTCATGTAAACCAATAGCGCAACAAGTGGAGAGAGATGAAAATGTTTATAAGTGCGGTTGTAAGATTTAGAAGATTTAAAAAAAACAATTTTAGTTCAAAGTAATTCTTTGGTTCCGCTTACGATCACGTCACTTGGATAAAAAAGTTTTTTTGTCACAGGAGTTTTTTGTAAAATAACTTCTGGGGAGAAAATCCCAGACAAAAACAAGGGAACTGATTAGGTATGGTGGCTCTTTCCGAAACTTAAGTATTCCCTGCCTAACTTCTGGCAAACATTACCATCTTTTTCCATTAATGAACAAACGGTGTTTTTATAAAAGCAACAATAATGGGATTAAATACTATGGTATCCCGAACAAACAGGCCAATACTGTTCCATAAATGAACGATATTTTTTTTTTCGTCAGGAAAGACGTGGGCAGACTTTCAAAACGTCAATTTTTTTTTTTTTTTTTGATATGAAGATGCATACTGTATATTTATCTTAAATAAATATATAGATGAAATATGAAATATCGATGTTGGCTGCAACGTTCAAAATTAACATTAAATCTTATTTCTCTTTTACCGTTATTTGGTTAATATCATTAAAAATGATATTCGTTTGCAACTTTAAAATCAGTTATTTTTTGAATGTATGTATAAAACTAATTCGAAACATTCTGACGCATATTTATTGCCCACTTACCTGCAATCATCCGGCATTTTAATTGGTGTTCCAATACCAACCAAATTCAAAACGTTGTACAGTATTTGTTCATAAAGAACTGAATTTGGCTTGAAGTGCGCTGATGAAAGATTTGGAGACATGTTTGCTTCCATCAAATAGACTTTCAAATTTTTATCAACAATAAGATCAAAACGCATCAAATCGAAAAAATTGCGCGTTTTATACGACCGAAGAATATTCACAATGTCTCGTTCTTTTTCTAAAATTGTACGGCGTATTATATCTTCGACTTGCACCCAAATCCCTGTTGGATCCATCTGCTGATCCCTCACATAAGCATCGAATGCACTTCTCATGCTGCCGCCGAATTGCGAATAATATTTGATCAAAGAAGGCACTTGCCATGTTGGCAAATAATCGTCACCAACAATGTATTTATCAATATTGGAAGCATCAAATGGATGATATTTAACTGGACAATATCGAAATAAAACGTCCCCACTGTACATGTAGATCCTCAATGGATTGACGGATGTGATAACGACATAGACGCCCATATCGAATTTATACCCATCAACTAAATATGGGTTTTGGATATACTCCTGGACAAAGGATGTAGTGGAGTTTAGATTGATTTCCTCTGGCGAACGTATAACAATGTGACGATGTTCATTATGTTTTTCAACAAAAAGAGCTGATGGGTTTAGTCGGGTATATTCCAGAAATTCATCTTTTTGTGATGGGAGACGAAAGGCACGCGGAAGAAATAGCAGTGCAGACGTCGATAAGTCTACCTTATTTGTTAGAAATCCACATCCCGGGAAATGATTCACAATTTGATAGTTTTCTAAACGTTTCATACGTTCCTTCATCTTTAAAAATGGATAGTCATGTGCCCATAACAGTTGCCAGTTTTTCTCCAAACTAACACGAGTGTAACCCAATTTCTCCAAAACATTAACAACGTGTATCAAGTGATCCTCACTCTTGCTTCTGGCATATATGGCGTACGTTTTCTCCTCTGTGCAATATTGGGGCGCGCTCGTCTTTGTGGTATCCCATTTCCAGGGATTTTGTTGTATTGGCAGAAAGTCTATGATAACTGAAGAAAGTATAGAAGCTGCGAAAAATACGATTAGCGCTTTCAAAGATATTGTAGTTGAATCAAGTCTACGTGTGCTTTCCTAAAATGAAGTAAATTAAAGTGAAAGTTTTTCACTGAATAATCAAATATATTTATATTACCATTGAATCTTTTTCTCCTTTCCGTAATTCATTTTCCATATCAAACAAATCTTGTTACACTTGGCCCTTTCTTAGTATTTAATTGTTGTGTTAAAAAAGTAAATAATTTATTTTGAATTGACCAAAGAAAAAATCAAAAACCAAAACAAACTAAAAACAAATAATAAAGAAATGAACGTTAGGAATTCAGTGTTCGATTTTCGACCTCTTTACATGTACGTTGTTACACAACAGGGTTTACATTTCAAATAAATCGAACGAAAAATTGGAAGATCGTACAATCAATGTCCTAGTGTTAAAACAGAAATAATATTTTGGCCGTTGTTACATTGTTTTGTGTTGACTCCGAATTTTCAAATATGCAGTAAAATATATAATGGTACGCCTTTGGTGTAATTTTAGTTCGGTTGTAGTTAGTTTTTAGGAACTAGGACTAACACAAGACATAAGGCATAGAGAAATGAAAATATAGACAACGAAATGCTCTCACCATTTATATTCGAAAAAAATTGAATCAGCAGATGTCGTCTATATCGTTTCAGGAGTTTGAGTGAGAATATTGAAATAACTCAATTCTAAAGTCGTAATCGAAAAATTCCGGAAAAATAAAGTGAAATTCTTGAAAAACGATAAAATGTGATTGCGTTGGGAACGATCGAAGCGAATTCGAGTAGGTTGAACGCGTAAATCGGCATGTTGACTATGCAAAACATGATGAGAGCCACCTGGATAAAAAGACAAAACTAACCTTTCGTTGTATATATCTTCATCTTCATTTGTCTATGTATGTATAAGGCCACAAAGAGAGAGAGAGAGAGAGAGAGAGAGAGAGGTAAAGCCGTTTCAATTTGCTGTTGTTACATCTATAAAGTTTATTATTACAAAGGTGAAGAGTGTTATCGACATACTGTTTTTCTAACTTATGTCATTTAAAAGGCAAAAAAAAAAAACAAAATCAAAAGTTGATTCTTTTTTAGGCTTAAAAGACACCACGGTATAATAATTAAAAGGCAAGTGCAAGTGTGAATGTAATAGCAATATAAGCGCCAATTTTATTTTCAACATACATGAAATTTTAATAAAATTACAGACGATGAAAACTGAGTCTACAGAACGAAATCATGATCAGGAATTATTATTAAAAGTAGTTGATTTGTTAATTCAAATTAGAAAGACACAACTCCGAAGCCAGAGTGTTGCATGGCTCAATAAAAAAAGGTTACTCAACTTCGAGGAAACTAGGAAAATTAAACTCTGTACTGGGTTTAGTTGGGTATATTCCAAAAATTCCTTTTTTGTGAAAGACACAACTCCGAAGCCAGGTGTTGCATGGTTCAATAAGAAAGGTTGCTCAACTTCAAGGAAACTAGGAAAATGTAACTCTGTACCGGAGTCTTATTGTGTCAAATTAACTTTTTAAACAAGCAACAATTGGTTTTGTTTATTTAACATTTCTTCAAAAAATTATTATATTGGGGAAAACCTACAAAACTTGAATGACATTTTGGAGTTTCTCTACAAAATTTAATCCAAGACAGGACAATATTATTTTATCTCAAAATTATACATTTTATTTGTCCGTTAAGTGAAAAATATGCATTTCTATTGTCTCTAAATTTAAAATAATTTCAAATAATTATCTCTTTTATTCAAAACAATACACACATATATACAAACTGTGTATATGTTTTAACAGAATAGGAGCATCAAAAGAAAACAAGTAAAAAGCTGTAAGTTTGTAAGCCGGGCCGAACTTGAAATACCCTCCACCATTTGGAACGACTTTGGCAATTCTCAAAAACAATAAAATCCATTAAAAAGTCTGTTAAAATCTTAAAAATACCGAATGAAGCTTTTACATTAGGGTCTATACGACGACATGGACCTGCAAAGGTAACTCTTGTCATAAGCCATTACAATATTCAAATGCGAAACTTAAAAAAATCGGTGTTTATAGCTACATTATCATCATCAAAATACCGAAAATCAGGAGGAACCGCTATATGGTAGCTATACCAAAACGAGGACCTACATGTCCTATTTTCAATACCAAAAGTCCTGCAAACATAATATACATTTGAGTAAAATTTGATCAATCTACTTCAATTCATTCGAAAGCTAGAGTGATTTCCACTGACGGATAGACGGACGGACATAGCTAAATCGACATAGAATCTTATGCTGATCAAGAATATATGTACTTTGTGGGGTCTAAAATGTATATATTCGAGGTGTTACAAATGGAATGACAAACTTAATATTTCCTCCATGCTATGGTGGAGGGTATAAAATGTATTTGGGAGGTAGCTTTGTTCTACCTTCTGTAATTATGCCATGCATACAGCCACAACAAAACTGTGCATATATTTTGACACTGCAAGACTATGATAAGCAGAAATTGTATTCAGGTGACTTGTATGGTGTACCTTATAAATTAACGTGGCACGAATGACATGTATTCCTAAATATCAACATATATATATTTTTTATGGTCTTAAGGTGTGCTTGGCATCATGACTAGGCATATTAATTTCAAATTATAAGAAACAGTACCGCAGGGTTCGAGTGCGGCTTTGGCATCCCTTTACCATATGTCACAATACACAAGAGCCCCAACTTGCGTCGTCCCGATTTTCGTCGTTTCGAGTTGCGTCGCTTTTCAAAAACCAGAAAATTCGATTTGCGTCGTTGCAATTTCAAGTTGCGTCGGTCCGAGCTACATTGTGCATTACTATTTTTTTGCATTTGCAGAGCCTAAATTGGCATATATTCTGTTGTTTAGCATTTTTACAACTTCTGGCAACACTGATCGTCACCTGTTCGTTAACAAATTTTCAAATTGCGTAAAATAAGGAAATTTTCCTTTTCTTTATGGTGCTATATGTACATACATATGTTAATGAATTTAATTTTTGTTATATTTTTCTTAATTTATTGTTTTGTAATTTCTTTATAATAATTATAAACATTTTTTTGAAATAAATGGAATAAATAAAAATGTATTCATACTTGTTTTTTTATCAAAAATATAATTTTTTTCTTTGTTTTGAATATTTTCCCTAGTATACTAAATTTCAGTGCATTTTGTATATGTATGTATATATAAAGGTTATTCGATTTGAGTCGTTTTGAGTTGCGTCCGGTCCCCATTAACGACGCAAGTCGGGGCTCTAGTGTATATGTCATGCGAAGACTTCGAGCTGCCTACATACCTACACCTTTAGTTATTGCAAGTAAAGGCTGTTGGATGAAAACATTTGATAGAAGTGCATTTTTAAGCTTTCTTTGTCTTTGATTCATATTTGATTTTTTCAGGTGACGTTTGTATTGCTTTCTACCAACAAATGCTCACATAGTATTTTCAAATCATGAAAGGCCCCCTGGGAAGTTCGTTTGAAGATTTTACATGATTTTAGAGTAATTTGTAAAGTAACTTTTTCATAGCATACTTCTAGGTGATCACCAGAATTTTTAGTCCAAAATGGAAACCTTTATGGTACATTAAAATTTAAAAAAATGTATTAAACATATAGAATACATAAACTACAAGCGAATTTATGATAATGTATTGTGTGTAGATGATGTAATATGGAGTTACTTTTTAGTTTGTTGCGTGTTCTTTAAAGTATGCTATAAAAATGAAAAATATGAAAACGTCACATTTCATATGACTTTAATATAGTTGGTCTATTCCAGACCTGCAAGAATATGTTCGTACTGAATTAATTTTTACAGATACATTCAATCATGGTACAATAATTTAAAATCAAGAAGGTAAAGTCATTTCAAATACACTAGAGCCCCGACTTGCGTCGTTAATGGGGACCGGAGAATCGCGACAGAACTCAAAACGACGCAAATCGAATCACCAAAATGCACTGAAATTTAATTTACTGGGGAAAATGGGCTCTAGTGTCATTTACTTTGTCAAATTTCACTGCATAGAAGGTAGGTTCCCATCTCGGATTTGTGTATGTACAATACATTTATAAATAAATATTTTGACATGAGATTTCGTCAAGTTAATAATTTTCAAAAAATTGTAAACATATGTTCAGCCGATACCAAATAGTACCAAAAAAGTACTATTTAGCACTTTTCGTTCACTAGTAGTGTGCATTTCCAAAAGACCTATTTATCTCAAATTTACTACCACCAAAAAAATTTATTCCGTTCACTCTAAACCAGACTGTTCCAAATTTAATACCATTTAGTACAGTTCGCACACTCAGTGCACACTTCAAAAAACTGACTTTATATATCAAACTTACTTCTCATGCTAATTTTCAATTTGTTAAGGGCTAAGTACATAAGAAGCTTGAAGTCATGGCACGGCCTATTTTGTGACATTTCACAAAGGAATTACAGAGCCGCACTAAAATCCTGCCGTCGTTTTTCCTTATAATTTGACATTAATATGCCTAGCCATGACTTCAAGCTTTTTATGTATTTGCAGCCTTAGCTCTATTTGTTCACATAATTCCTAATGGTACAATTTTACAAGTTTAGTATCATTTTTGTACTTTTTGTAACCTTAAAAACACTTTGGTACATCTTTCCTCCATCAGTGACTCTAGTTTCTAATTTTTTAATTCCGGCTCATTCGGTTTGTCCAATTTTCAGTACCTTTCGTATCCTTTAAGTAAGAATTTCCAAAAACCCAGACTTATCACACTCCTACGCGCCAAGACTGACCCTCGTGCAAAATTTCAAGATTGTAACTTCAGCCGTATCCTATGGGCGTTAATTTTAGTCTCTTATATCTTTTATATATAGATAGACTGGGTAAATTATCTTTAGGAAAACAGATTTTCACGTATACCTTATTAAATATACTTTGTTTCGTAAAATGTCAACTTATAAATAATTTCCTAATTCTCATATACATTTTTCATTTAATTTACAATGCAATTATCGAACAGAAATCGATATGCTGAGGAACTGAAAAGACGAGCAATTGCTCGACAGCGGTTTCGAAAAATTGTGCACTGCGTAATTTTGAATCGTTCTTGGTTAACTGATGTCGGAGAGGAAAAGCTATCGCTCAACGTTAAGAAAAATATAGCATTGTTGATACGTCCGAAGCAAAAAATTGGTCTTCTGAATTTAGAGGTAAGGAGAAATAACTTAATCAAAAATTGGATGTACAATCTACAATGTATGTACTCTCCAATATGATTTTTGGGCGAAAATATAAGTGAAACTGGGCGAGATATAAGTGTAGATAGCCATGTTGCCGTTTTAAACACGGGGTGAGATAAAAAAACGGCAACAAAGTCAAACGCCATAATGTTTGCATTTTTTGTAAATTTTATTGAATGGAAGCAAAATATGTCGGAAATAGCATCAAATATTAAAATAAGTTTAGATTTGTTCGAATTAGTCACCTTTGGCACGAATCATGGGCTTCAAACGGCCAATGAAACCGTCACACGCTGCCCAAATGTTACTCTGCAGTATTTTGGCCCATTCCCGGCGAAGTGCTAGCTTGAGGTGGTCGACGCTTTGGTATTTTTTAGTGCCCATCTTGCTTTCCAAAATACTCCAGACACGACAGTCCAACGGATTGGTGGCCATTGTGCGCTTGAAATGAAGCGAGAAACCTCATTTTCATCCTGCTGATGTTGCTGTTTTCTTCCGTCCACTTCCTTGACATCGGGCTACGCTACCAGTATCACGGTAACGAGCGATGGTACGAGACATATTCGAATGCTGGAGTGCTCTAACGATAGCCACTTGTGGTTTTCCACAATGGGCGTAGACGAAGGCGTGGATCTGTAAATGTAAAATTTTAAAGTGGAGATAGTATCCATTACGAACTCCAAATTTGATACAATTTCGGTGAAAAATGCGAAACAAATCATCAAAATACCGAATATTGGGGATACAGTTATATGGGGGCTGAAATGTAGACCAATATAGGGCATTTTCAATACAATTCTGCGGACCTCCATCTGAACCAAAGCATGCCCGTCTGTCTGTTAAAATTAGTATACTGCCCACATTATGATACCCAAAAGATAACATTTGTAGGAAATTGTCTTTATAGCACTTTGAGAATGTTAATAGCATCCTCCAGACGAACTCTCTGGTACGTGCAGTTTAAAGTGGAACACGTTCGAATATTGGATATAAGTAGCTAGCTGAACCCGGTGCGCTTCGCTACCCCATTTGATTTTATATGCATCCAAAATTTTATATACGAATATTTGGTTGTTAAAAAAAATAAACAAAATTTAAAATTTAATGCTTTAAACCGTAAACAAACAAACCGCTCGGTCTACCAACGAGTGAACATGCCAGGAACAGCTGACCATGAGAAAAGCAGGAACATGCCAAATTTAGTCCGCATACACGAAGGGTTTGTCCTTCGGATTTATTAATTTTATAGCAAATTGCAAGAATGCAGGAAACTGCAATCTTTTGAGGTTGAGTTTGCATTTCTGTTGCAATTGGTCACACCTTCCATCGGTCACACCTTCCATATTTGGTGTTTCGTGTTTGGTGAATAAAATATGTGAAATCGGTTGGGCGCTACATCCAAACCTATTTCTGATTAATTTGTCAAATTAATTATCGTAACCAAATTCAGCCACACATTCTGAATTTCATTGGAATCGGACATACATATCGTGTTTGGTGCATAACATAAATGAAATCTAACGCATACGTAAAATAATTGCAATTCAGGATCTTTGATGTTCTAAAAAATATTTTTTAAATCAAGTTATATAAATAGGGTATAGGGATTAGTGATATGGTTGAATTGTTGTGGGGTTAACAAAAGCAACCCATTCTACAATTTTCTTTCCCTTATTGGGTTTTAGACTTAATTTTGGTTATTCAATTACGAAATGAATTATATTAATAATTATATATTCTTACAGGAGAAATCATTAATACGAACAGATGGAAAATTGCGCACCACTGCAGAAAGGAAACGCTTGGTGTCATTGATGACTGGTTTAAAATGCTTTTCAAAATTGCCTCCGGTATGTCCATTGTATGCATTAAAATTATTACTTTATGTAGTTCAAATGAGAATACAAATGACCAGTTTTTGTAAATGAAAAAGTTTGGATATGTCACTCATGTTTAAAGACATATAAATGTAAAGACTAGACAAAAAACATTTTTAAAACATTGTTTATAAACAGCATACAGGGTGAGATTAAAAAAAAACTGAAGCCAACTTCAGACTGCTGTCATTTCTGAGCCACTCGTCCGACGGCTGTTTAAATTGATACAGTGACAGCTCATTACATTGTTTAAAAGCGTATAAAAGCATTTTGGTGAGAATTTTCAAGAAAAAATAGTTATTCGTTATGAAATTGAATCGTGATAGTGTGATTTCTTTATATTTGGCTGGAAAACCACAAGTGGCTATCGATAGAGCACTCCAGCATTTAAATGTGAATAAGACTTTTTTGTCTCGTAGCCCGACGTCAAGGAAGTGGACGGAACAAAACAGCAACATCAGCAGAAATGGTTCAAAGGGTAAAGAAGCGACTTGATCGAGACCCGCGTCGCAGTGGTCGAAAAATGGCTCGTTAGTTAAACATATCGCAATATTCCATTTGGGAAATATTGAAAAATGAGATCGGGCAAAGCCATTGAAATTCCAAAAAGTGCAAGAACTTCCACCGTAACAGAAAGAAAATAGACTCAAAAGAGCTAAAGAGTTCCTTCACTTGGTTTTAAAGTGGTGAACTGAACTCCAATCGATGTCCAGCAGTTTGTAAACAAACAAACTTGCCACAAAGGTCAGCTGAAAATGTGAACCATCGGTTGGCCACCAAAAAAAAAAAAAAAAAAAAAAAAAAAAAAACCGTCGCTCTCCGCTCTTAATAGTCGACAGCGGCATCAGAATAAATGCCGAATATTATTGTCAAATATTCTGGAGGGTGTATTAAAGCCTTGGGAACGCAAACACTTTGGCCCCAGACCTTGGACATTCCAAAAGGCCTCAACACGCGCCACCCAAAAATGGTTACAAAATGAGGTTCATCGCTTCATATCCAGTGCACAGTGGCCACCAAAATCTTCCAATACCACTCAGTTGGACTATTATGTCTGGAGTATTTTGGAAAGCAAGGTTGGCACTAAAAATACCAAAGTGTCGATCACCTCGAACAAGCGCTTCGCCGGGAATGGGTCAGAATACCGCAGAGCAACATTTGGCAGCGTGTGACGGTTTCATTGGCCGTCTGAAGGCCTTGATTCGTACCAAAGGTGACCGATTTGCACAAATCTAAACTTTTTCTATAATTTTTTGCTATTTCCGAAATTTTTTGCTTTCATTCAATAAAATTAAAAAAAAAAAATGTAAAAATTATGCCGTTTGAATTTGTTGAAGTTTTTTATCTCACCCTGTATGTAGAGATGCTCATGTCAGAGATAGGTTAATACAAACAAATGTTATTCCCTTGACGTTTTTAATTAATCGGATATTGTAATTCCGGTCAAAATTGGTCAATACGTATTTACGACATAGACCATATAGACGTAGAAATACATAAAAATACCTTAACAAAAGGGGTAAATCCGCCTGTTCTGTAACATATAATAAATGCTGTTATTTATGTTATCATATATCGATTTATCGACTGCTGCCGATATAGGACACGCTGGATTTGAGACATTCCCAAATTGGTTGTCCTTACGCTCCTTCTCAATTACCATCTGACTAAGGTCACCCTTCGTTGGCTTGTCTGTAATAATAGTCTTATTCAGGCCCTCGTCTGTGAGGGCGAGGTCAGGGAGGTCAGTTAGTCTGGAACCGCTCTGTAGGATCTCATCGATAAATGCGAGAATTTCCTAACTGTGTACGCCCAGTCCGTCTAGGGATTCCCAGGCGTCATAGCGCATTTACGTTAAATTTTAATCAAAGCTCGTGTTTTTGTCAATTGCCATACAAAACAAGTCAGCAAAGGCTGTAGTCGGGTGATATCTTATAATACAAATCTTTCAAGATATGCCAACTATTAGATGCGTTAGCAACATCCAAATTAAGGGTCATTCATTTAGCTCTCAAAGAGCAGGAACTGGATCAATATTATTTTGATTAACTTCATAGAATCGATTTGAATTTTAAGTCCTTCCTAACCGTAATACGGAATCTATAATAAATATTATCGATATAAGATATCTAACATAGCTTAGAAATAACAAATGCCGTCTACATCGTTTCAGATTTCAATATAACTCCCATACATATCTTTATCCGATTTTTTGTGTGCACCAAATGAGTCAGGCGGACAACCGAAGTCAGCTTAGAAATCAGTGTGTCAAATTCATTGAAAATCAATTCAGATATATCTATATCTGTTTTATCCGATTTGATATTTGAATCCATCAAATCCGTAATATGGAATCCATAACAATGATAATTGGTACAACATATAAGATACATCTTATTTATATGTTCGAGATCGATTTACAACTAATAATTAGTTGGTATGATCTACTTCATATAAATTCCCAATATAAACGTTTATTTGTTACGGGTAGATTAACAAAACATTCATAGGGGTGTAGGGTATTATATAGTAGGTCCGCCAAACTTTTGACCTTCTTTACTGGTTATTATTGCTTTTCACGCAAATATTGTTGTTCCGGGGCCTATAGGCATAATAGGTCCAGGACCAATATGTTTGAAACTATTTTTAAAATTTTTACCAAAATAACCTCCGTTTTGTGAATTGTGCGAAAATGGTTACTTTTTGTTTAGAAAAAGTGGATTTGATAGACATCCAATGTGCGATATTCACGAATATTCAAAAAATTCTTACAAAGGTAAGGAGGTACCAAAAGTGTGGACCTATTTTTCTAGTTTTTACACCTGATCTAAGTTTGGTAGAAGCGGAGGCTCCCTCCCAGGTTACGAAGAAATTTCAACTGGCTAATTACTTTGCTGTCAAATTGCATGTACATATATGGATCTTCCTATCTCGCAGAGCTGAGTCGATCTAACTATGTATGTCCGTCCGTCTGCCCGTGTTAATTTGTAATGACATTACAGGTCGCAATTATGTCTCGATCCTCACGAAATTGAAATTGAAAATGCTCTCACTTTGACGCGGTATTAGCAGTCATGGATTAATATAAAGTGAGTACCGTACGTTTTAGGCCCGGATGGATAGCAATGTGCAGAACTTCTGCCTATCATGTGACACAGGCTTGTATGACATCCATCATAATACCGAATATTTGGGATATAAGTTTATATGAGGGCTACAGGAAAACTTAGATCATATGCGAGGAGAATCAAAGGAAAATTATTCGCAATTTTCAATAAGTTCACAATCTAGAGTTAAGGAAACTGCAGAAGTCTACCAATGTGAATGGTCATCGGATTATATTTAGCGGCTAAAATGTTAAAAATACGAAATTAATCCGCAAATATTTTTTGACCACTGCGAAATCACAAATACACGAAAAGGTAAGTTCTTAGCGTTACATCGATGCTGATATCCAAGATATCGTATATATAGCAAAATATATATTCTATGTATATCGAAGTGAAAGGAAATATGCAGCTAAATCTTGAAAGTGTTCCCTGAAACAGTCTTCGAATAATTCAGTAATTCTTTCTTGTTTGAGGAACCCGACCATATTGTTGATTTAAACAGCTTAATTTTTATAAAAAACAAAAGCATTTCAAATTTTGCACGGTACGGAAAAGATGTATGCACAAATTGTTGTCCTCAATTATACATGCTTGGGGGAATCATCTCTCGAGAAAAATTCTTTCCGTGGAAGTAAAATTTTGCGCTGTTTTGACATTTATTTGATGTCAGCTACTTCAAAAACCTCCAAATCGCCGCATCGTCATACAAAGTACAAACAATGACGTGTTTATATATTATATCATTGCTTTTGCAAAATTTACTGTCGATGGCTCTTCGGCTGTACGCATGTGCAAGACTTATCAAGTTTATGAAGTTGATGATTTTTCTCGTCTATATCCAAAATATATTTAATTTTAAGAAGCTCCAGAATTAAAATCGCCCGCTCCAGGCATGCATTAATCTTTCATATTCCTTTGTCAAGGCCCTTGTAGAATAGAAAGTTAAAAACATATATATATTTTTAAAAGAAGAAAATGTTCGTACGTTTGAAATCGGTTTAGATTTGGATATAGTTCCTTGGAATATGTTTGGAACAAAAATAAATTTCCAAATTTTTATTGATATCGGTTCAGATTTGGATATAGCTCCCCTATATATTATCGGCCGATTCCAATAAAATTTGGAATGTGTGACGAAATTTGGTACAAAAATAAATTTGCCAAATTATATTGAAATTAGTCCAGACATAGCTCCCATATATATTTTCGGCAAATTTCGTGTATTAATTTCACCAAACACGTTATGTATCCCCAAATTCAGTGAAATTTGGAACATGTGATGAAACTTGGTACAAAAATGTGTTTGGCAAATTATATTGATATCGGTCCATATTTGGATGTATATCCCATACATATTTTCGGCCGATTTCACACATTTTATGCATGAAACGCGATATGTATGTCCGATTCCAATGAAATTAGGAATGAGTGACGGGATTTGGCACAAAAAAAAAAAAAGAATTGTAAAATTATATTGAAATCGGCTCAGATTTCAATATTTTATTAAGAAACCAAGATCCACAAAATATTTGCAATAGTATTAGGCAATAGTAGAAAAAAACTACGCAGACCGCCTATGGGAAATTCAACACACCCCGCAAGTTTCAAGTTTATTTTTTCCATCCGATCTCTACACATAGTTATTTAATAACTTATTATCTAACAATAGTTCTTAAGTCTATGGCTTAAAATTACTTAGCATAATTCTGTTTTTTCTAAGTTTATCTAATTAATACAACAAGGGGGGTCACATAGCTAATGTTACCTAACATTAATTCAATTAATCAATAAACATAAATGCAAAATAACTTTACATTAATAATTCCCCTAAAAAAAGATGTTTAAAAAAAGAGGACTCTAACAGTTTTATAATTTTTGTTTCTTACATAATAATCTAATTTACATGCTACTATATACAATATATACAATTAAAGGGCGTTACACCAGTTACTGGGCTATTTGGTAGACAGTGTCGTCAATGTCTAGCGAGCCGAACCTGCGATGATAGAAGAGGAGTGTGTCCTCTCTATATAGAAGACCTTCTTCATCTAGTGTAACTAAGCTACTCGGCGGCCTATAATTGGCCCGAATTAGCCTTTGTACATCAGTGTCGTGTAAAAGGCTTTCCCTAACTAAACTATTATCTAACGAAGTTGCCCGATCTAGGAATTTGAGGGCACTAGTCATTAGAAACTTATCTATGCGGGTGAAGTCTATGGAACTATATACTACCCTGTTGGGCGGTTCTGCCGATGGCACGTTGATAGGTCCAAAATATGAATTTGACTTTTCTAAGTATAAAGTCAATATGTCTTACAAATTCAAATTTGCTATGAAAAATAACTCCCAAGTATTTGACTTGGTCTGAATTTTTAATGGCTTCCCCTCCAATTGCAAGTGAAGGTTCGTACTGTCAGGCGCTACGGTACAGGTATTTCTTCTTGCCTTTGAAGGTTATAGCCTCACACTTATCGACATTTAAATGCATTTTCCAGGTTTGGAAGTATTCAGAGAGTTGCTCTAAATATGCATTCAGTCTGTTATTAGTATTCCCAGCGTGGGCTCCCGTAGCAGCGACAAATATGTCATCCGCATAAATCAGGAGTAAATGCCTATCAGGCGCACGTGGTATATCACTAATAAATATGTTGAAGAGAATGGGTCCAAGGAGTGAGCCCTGTGGTACCCCGGCAGTTACTGCCCTTTCTGACGAAAGGTCATCCTCAACTTTTACCTTAAAACTTCTATTTGCTAAAAAGCTAGCTACCATTCTACCATTTTATATATAATGGCATTTTGCCATACGTTGTCGAACGCTCTGGCAAAATCTAAACTAACAGCGATAGTTATGTGTCTGTTATTTAGAGCTTTAGTCACATAGTCCCCTAAGACCATCAGGGCATGTGAAGTTGAATGACCCTGCCTGAAGCCAAATTGACTATCAGATAGGATTGCTCCTTCTTCTAACTTCTCTCTTATATCAGAGAGTAAAAAATACTCAAAAAGCTTCCCGAACGCTGAGAGTAAGCTAATTGGTCTATAACTACTGCATAATGTCGAGTCCTTGCCAGGTTTTAGGATGGGAATTGTAATTGCCCTTTTCCATGAAACCGGGAAATAGCCCAGATTTATACAGTGGTTGAAGATAATCGCTATATGTTTCCAGGCAGCGCCATCGGTCCTCCTTAACACAATGTCAGGGATTCCATCAGGTCCTGCGGATTTGCGATTAGATCTTCTTTTCAACCCTGCTCCGATATTGGGAGCTTTTAGGAATTTATTACTACGCCATGTATTTTCCTCACTTATTATGGAACCATCTGCAGTTAAGTTATCTGCAAATGTCACCAGTGGTGAGTTATCATTATAAATTGATACATCACTTCTAATAGCATTGCTGAAAGGAGTGGTATCGACGGCATCAGATTGTCCTTGAACAACATCCGCTAACATGTTAGCCTTTTGGCTAGACATGACTGCCGTGGTCCCATCGCTGCCGACGAGTTCTGGGATTTTGGCATGGCGGCTAATACCTGCTGCAGCCTTAACTTTACCGTACATACGCTCATTCACCTGGATTCCATTGAGGAATTGGACCCACTGAACTGTTTCGTATTCCGCAATTGCTCCTTGGATAATTCTATCCGCATTGCGAATTTCTGCCTTGAGAGTTATATACCTCTCAGGGTTTAGGGTACGGTATAATCTTCTCCGTAGAACTTTCTTTTGCCGGATAAGGTCTAGTATTTCTGGCGAAAGTCTCTATTCCCAGAATATGTTCTAGGAATGGTGGACTCCATGGCATTTCGGAAAACCTCACTCGTGGCATGGTGGACTCCATGGCATTTCGGAAAACCTCACTGAGTGACATTCCGATCTATAGGAAGTTGGCAGTTGGGAAGCTCTTCCGCCAATATCCTGTTGAATTGTCGTTTGTCCATTCTTCTATAGTTGAAGAAAGTCCGTCTAGGTCTACGTTCCGGTTCGTCCCCGTATACCGTCATTTTCAGCTCTCTGTGATCGGAATTACAGTCTACTGTTGTAATCCCTCGCCCCCCATTGTCATCAACATGGGTACCAGACGAAGCCAGACAGATGTCGATAAAGGATTGTGATCCAAAAGCGACCCTGGTCGGTCCTTCTGTGGGTATTACATTTAAATCTGGACAGCCGATTAGGAAATCAAAGACTATCCGTCCTCTTGTACATGTTTGGTCACCCCCCAGCTAGTGTGTCTAGCATTGAGGTCTGCCCCTACTATAACTTCCCCAGATCTAGCTAAGTTCCCAAGTGGTTCTAAGCTATTTATATTGAAAATCTCAGATGGCCTACAGTACATAGCCACTGCGTACAGTGGTGACCCGCCGGCCCTATAGATTCTAACACAAGTACACTCGATGGGTCCCAAATCAAGCGGTACTTTTTCACATCTTATGTTTTCCCTTACTAGTATAGCGGTACCCCCACCCCTCAAATCACTCCTATACTGTAAGAAACTAACATATCCTCCTATCTCAAATCTGTGGTTTTGAGATAGTTTGTGTTCTGCCAACAACATGACCTCCGGCTGATTCTCATTGAGAAATAGACGGAGGTAGTGCCTCTTATGTCTCGATACAACAGAGTTAATGTTGGCAATTATAAATGTAGAAGACCTAACCATTTATACCTAGCATGCCTACCAAGGAGACCATGGCTTTAGCCTGGCTTGCCTTGTCCTTACTTTTTAGTTCTTCCGAAAATTGACGAACTTGCATGACAGATGTCAAGAAATCTTTACCGAAGATTTCATTACAAAGTTCGTCAAAAAGCGTGAAGCCACTAACTACTTGGCCTAGCGATTGCTCGCCCAATCAACACACCCCGCAAACAATCATAGTTTTGTATGTAAAATTCACCATCGATCGGCAAACTCACCACCAGAACTGCTCGCTTCTTTGCAACAACAAAAAGTAACAGTTTAGCTTTCAACGAGTAGGAGATCATATTGTTTGATATCATGATTCATGATTTTCCATTTCGCAAAGAATTAGCAAACAAAATGTTTACGAGAGAGGGAGAGTTACACTTTCTGGTGGTGAGTTTACTGACCGATGGTGAATGTTATACACAAAACCAAGATTGTGTGAAAAGTGTGATGAAATGCCGATGGGCAATGAGCGCTGCTCTACGAGCAACAGAATTTCCGTTGGACTTTAAAGGAATGCCGTTTCCTGTGCGCTTGGCATTTGCTATAACAACTAACAAATCCCAAGCACAAACTCTTCTTGTATGTGGACTAAATCTGGCATGTTCCTGCTTTTCTCATGCTGTACCTGACATGTCGGCCTACGCGTTTGTAGACCAAACAAATCGCTGGTGAAGGAAAAACAGAAAAATCACTGTATCTAAAGCATTAGAAACTACGTGCTTTTACATTTTAGAATTAGTTTTATTTTCATTTAAAAACCACAAAATATTCGTATATAAAACTTTGAATGAATATAAAGGGGTAGCGAAAGGAATAGCGATGTGCACCGGGTTCAACTAATAAAGTATATATGTAATAACAACTATTGGTTTTTCTAATTTGATATTGATATTATAATTATTTTCAACCTTTGACACATTGATTATTGCATTTCTATTTTCCGCCATAGTATGGAGGGTATATTAAGTTTGTCATTCCGTTTGTAACAGCTCGAAATGTACATTTTAGACCCCACAAAGTACAGACCGATAGACGGAGGGACATTGCTAAATGGACATAGAATTTTATGCCGATCAAGAATATAAAGATCAGCATAAAATTCTATATCGATTTAGCAATGTCCGTCCGTCTATCGGTCTATTCGTCTGTTGATAAAATTTTACTCAAATGTGTATTATCTCTGCAGGACTTTTAATAATGAAAATGGGTGATGTAGGTCCACGTTTTGGTATAGCCCCCATATAATGGTACCTCCCTTTTTCGGTATTTTGATGATTTTAGCGACATTATTCACCGGAATTGTTTTAAATTTGTTATTTTAAGTTCATAATGGATGCTACAGCCTAAGATGGAAAATTGTCTGTGCAGGTCCACGTCTTCGTATAGACCCCATATAACGGTACCTCCCGATATTCGACATTTTGATGGTTTTAGCGATATTATTCACCAGAAGTGTTTCAAATTTGGTATTTAAAGTTCGTAGCGGATCATGCCTATGATAGAAAATTGTCTATGCAGGTCCACGTCTTCGTATAGCCCCAACATAACGGTACCTCTCTATATTCACCGAATTTTTTATTCAAGTTTCGCATCCACGTCGTCGCATAGACCCTAATATAACGGCTACACTCAGTCTTTTTAAGATGTTAAAAGAATTTTTAACGGATTTTATTTTCGTTGAAAATCTCCAAAATCGTTCCAAATGGTGGAGGGTATTCAAAGATCGGCCCGGCCGAACTTACTGCTTTCTTACTTGTTTTCTAATAGGAATTTATGCATTTAGAATTAAATTAACAAAAATATTTACGAATTAAAAATAGAAATGTCAGTATGCTTATATTAAATACAATATTCTTTTTTCTTACAGAAAACTCGAGCTCGGCTAGCAAAATATATCAAATTTATGGTTATTAACCCTAGCCGTGTGCTGATCAAACAGGGAGATATGCCCCAAATGGTATATTTTATACTAACTGGCGAAGTGGAAGTAAGCAAAAAGACCTTTAATCCGGTAAGTTTTATACGACAAAAACAATAATTTCGTAGAAGCTATGTTCCTATTACTGTACAATTCTAAATACAATGTGAAGCCCTGTTACTCAGTTTATTACTTAAAGAAATTGTTTACAAAAACACTTCAGAGAATAAGTTTCCAATACATGATCTTGAAAAAATTACTGCATAAAAATGAGGCCAACATTTCGATGTTTGAGAAATATTCTTTTTATACCCTCCACCATACTATGGAGGGTATATTAACTTTGTCATTTCGTTTGTAACTCCTAACTAAAGTATTCATGTCAGACCTAAGAAAGTATATATATTCTTGATCAGCGTAAAATTCTAAGTCGATTTAGCGATGTCCATCTGTCTGTCTGTCCGTCTGTCTGTTGTAATCACGCTATCTGTCCAACGAATTGAGATAGAAGGCTAAAATTTTGCACAAATGTTTATTTTTCCAGTAGGCAGGTTAAGTTCGTAAATGGGCCATGTACGTTTTCATATAGCCCCCATATAACGGTACCTCCCGATATTTGGTATTTTGATGCTTTTAGCGACATTATTTCCCGGAATTGTTTAAAATTTGGTACTTGAAGTTCGTAATGGATACTACAATCTAAGACAGAAAATTGTCTGTGCAGATCCAAGTCTTCGTATAGACCCCATATAACGGTACCTCCCTATATTCGGTATTTTTATGATTTTAGCGTCATTATGCACCCGAATTGTTTCAAATTACGTATTTAGAGTTCGTGGTGGGAACTTCAGTGTGTGACAGAAAATTGTCTATGCAGGTCCAGGTCTTCGTATAGGCCCCATATACCAGTACCTCCCCATATTCGGTATTTTCACGAGTTTGTTTGAAATGTCATATTTGAAGTTGGTAATGGATGCTACAGCCTATGACAGAAAATTGTCTATGCGGGTCCAGGTCTTCGCACAGCTCCGATATAACGGTACCTCCCTATATAGGATATTTTGATGATATTAGCTACATTATTCACAGTTTACTTAAAGTTTTAAATTTGAATTTGGTAATGACTTATGACAAACAATGCCTATGTAGGTCCACGTCGTATAGACACCAATATAACGGCTATATTCGGTATTTTAAAAATTTTGACAGAATTTTTTAAGGATTTTATTTTCAAATTCTTTTCAAATGGTGGAGGGTATTCAACGTTCGGCCCGGCCGAACTTACTGCCTTTTAACTTGTTTTTTATTTGCCTTAGTAAGGCGAATATCATATGTCTACGATTTAATTGTTAATTTATCTTTCGAGACGAGCTCGTCCTAAACTAAGTCTGATGAACAAGCGAAGGAACAAAGCTTTAAATGAAAACATGTGGCAAAAAAGTGGCTTGCTATTTGTTTCATTTTACATAAGATAAATAAACTTCTTGATTTATGTCCTCAATCGACAAAAATAAACAAATGCATATTTAATTTATATGTTTCTGATATGTAGATAACAAACACCTGGAGCAACCTCATAGTTCGGATAAGTGGGCCCGGTGAATGTATTGGAGATATAGAAATGCTTGAAAATTGCCCTCGCTTGAATACATATACAACAGGAAGTAAGTATCTCCACCTTAATATTATACGTTGTAAGTTCAAAAATATGACTAATACCGTCAAAGCTCCTTTAATCTGACGGTGCAGCGATATGGGTGTTTTACATCTACTAACCAAAAATGCATCAAATTAAATTCGTGTGGATCTATGTAGAGTGAATTTCCACGTACTGCTAAATTGGCATAGAAACTTATGCTGATAAAGAATATATATTATAATCTTATAATGGAATTGTCTAAACCATATAAGTTTCAGTCTTATTCCAATCAATCTATCAAATTGCCGACTATCAAATCATTTTTTTCTTGTTTTGAGCCCATTTAGACGATTAGAAATCATGCTGCAAGTTTTTAGTTTTGTCCACCTCATGATAGAAGACAGTTCAACTTAACTAGTCTTTTATGACTTCAACCATAAGATGGGAGTAAATTATTTTGCTATCGGTTTGTCATACCTCAAAATATTCTTTGAGGACAAACAGAGTAAAATTCTACGTCGATTAAACTATATCCATCTATCTATCCGCATGTCCCTTGATATTAAAAAAGAGGTTCCAATCTTTAAATATGTCTTTGAGTGTAGCAAAAACGAATAAATAATTCATTTACCCATTTAGGTATAGCACTTAAATAATGCGAATGAATAATCCGCAATAATATCTTTTCCGATCATAATTACATGCATTTATTTACTGAGGTGGCCAGAAATAACTTCCACGACCATTTCCAAGTGTCCAACAGAATTTTTTCAAGAAAACTGTTGAGAAAGCTTTAAAAAGATTACCTGACTACGTCGGTGTATATTTTTATACCCTCCACCATACTATGGAGGGTATATTAACTTTGTCATTCCGTTTGTAACTCCCCGAAATACTCATGTCAGACCCAACAAAGTATATATATTCATAATCAGCATAAAATTCTAAGTCGATTTAACGATGTCCGTCTGTCTGTCTGTCTGTCTGTCTGTTGAAATCACGATACAGCCCACATTGTTTGACGTAGAGCGCCAAAATTTAGCAGAGCTATTTGCATTGTGTCTAGGATGGTTGGTATTGAAAATGAGATATATCGGTCCACGTTCTGGTATAGTCCCCATA
Organism: Musca domestica; assembly: GCF_030504385.1. Lineage (NCBI taxonomy): Eukaryota > Metazoa > Arthropoda > Insecta > Diptera > Muscidae > Musca > Musca domestica. Next base: position 12,639,073 of record NW_026712328.1, on the reverse strand, counting down.
TAACGGTACCTCCCGATATTCGGTATTTTGATGATTTATGCCACATTTTTTCACGGATTTGTCTGGAAATTTGTATTTGTAGGTCATAATGGGTCCCTGAGCGTGTGGCAAAACATTGCATGTGTAGGTCCACGTTGTGGTAGCCCCCATATAACGGTACCACCCGATATTCGGTAATTTGATGATTTTTGCCACGTTTTTCCACGGATTTGTCTGAAAATTAGTATTTGTTGGTCATAATGGGTTCCAGCTTCGGTGGTGAAACATTGCATGCATGGGTCCATGATTTGATATAGCCCCCATATAACGGTACCTCCCGATATTCGGTATTTTGATGGTTTTTGCCACATTTTTTCAATGATTTGTCTAAAAATTGGTATTTGTGGGTCACAATGGGTCCTAGTTCGTGTGGCGAAACATTGCAATTATAGGTCCACGTTTAGGTGCAGCCCCCATATAACGGTACCTCCCGATATTCGGCATTTTAATGGTTTTTGCCACATTTCTTCTAATGTTTCTTTTACCCTAAGGTGAGTAAAGTTTGACCGGTATTAAAAGTTTGGCCGGCCGAACTTAATGTTTTTTTACTTGTTTTTTCAGTAGGCAGGTTAAGTTCGTAAAGGTACTTCCGGATATTCGGTATTTTGATGATTTTAGCGACATTATTAACCGCAATTGTTTAAAATTTGATATTTGATGTTCCAAAAGGATAGTACAGCCTAAGACAGAAAAATTACTGTGCAGGTCCACGTCTTCGTATAGCCCCCATATAACGGTACCTCCCGATATACGATATTTTGATGATTTTAGCGACATTATTCACCGGAATTGTTTCAAATTTGGTATTTAAAGTTGGTAATGGATACTACAGCCTAAGACATAAAATTGTCTGCGCAGGTCCACGTCTTCGTATAACCCCCATATAACTCTACCTCCCTATATTCACTATTTTGATGATATTATATATATTCTATATATTCGATATTTTTAAAATTTAAACAGAATTTTTTAAGGATTTTATTTTTTGAAAATTTCCAAATTCATTCCAAATGGTGGAGGGTATTCAAAGTTTGACCCGGCCGAACTTACTGTTTTTTAACTTGTTCCTTTTAAGTATAGCCTCCCAATTATGGGTGCCTGCAGATTTTAAGTATTTTGATGCATTGAGAAACATTTTCCAATCATATAATTATTTTAGAGTTTCAGGTTTTTACGAAAATAGAAGAAAGTGAATAAGCAAACGTAAAATAAAAGCGGTTTCAATAGTTGGACCATGGTACCAAATATTTTGAAAGTATTCTCAGATATTACTACGTGGGGTCAATCGAAAAAAGGTTTAAAAACATAAACCCCGAAAATACAAAATTAAAAAGTTGGCGAATTCTATTAATTGAAGGATATCTTTAAAACTATGACTAAAAATCTAAGACTGCAAACTAAGGACAACCACTGTTGTAGCGTCGATAGAAAAAAAGGAGTTTCATAATAACCTTTCCTTGAACAGCATAGATAAGGCACCAGGAATCAGGTGCCTGAGTCTTCTCAAACCTTCTGTGTTCAGATTGCAACAATGGGCGTCCTCGACAGCAATGACAAGTCCGTCAGATCCGTTCAAAAATAGCAGTACCTGATATAGGACCCTGTCAAGAACTACGTTTTTTAACTACGGATATCTCTTGTGGCATGAGAAATAATACTGCGATTTTCTTCAAATTTCGTCCATCTCCATATTTGTACCAACATTAGATCTGGTGTGAATGTGGGATATAAGACCCCGCCAAATACTACAGTTTTTTTAATTGCGCATACAGGGTGAGATAAGAAACTGCAACAAAGTCAAATGCCATAATTTTTACATTTTTTTTAATTTTATTGAATGAATGCAAAAATGTCGGAAATAGCATCAAATTTTAGAATAAGTTCAAGTATAGAATTGTTTAAACTGGTCACCTTTGGCACGAATTTTGGCCATCAAACAACCAATGAAACCGTCACACGCTGCCCGAATGTTGCTCTGCGGTATTTTGGACCACTCCCGGCGAAGCGTTTGCTTGAAGTGATCGACACTTGGTATTTTTTAGTAACAACCTTGCTTTCCAAAATACTCCAGGCAAAATAATTCAACGGATTGGTATCCGGAGATGGTGGCCATTGTGCGCTGGAAATGATTCGAGGAACCTCATTTTCTAACCATTCTTGGGTGGCGCGTGCTGAGTGCGATGGTGCTGAGTCCTGTTGGAATGTCCATGGTCTGCGGCCACAATGTTTGCGTGCCCAAGGCTTTAATACACCCTCCAGAATATTTTTGCGATGATATTCGGCATTTTTCTGATGCCACGGTCGATTAATACGAGCGGAGAGCGACCATCGGCTTGGCGCTTGAGTTCTGGTGGCCAACCGAATTTTTAACTGATCTCTTTGGCAAGTAAACGATCATTTTCTTTGTTTACAAACTGCTGGACAACGAATGTTTTTTCATCGGAGAAAATCAAATTCTCTTTTGGGTCTATTTTCTTTAAGCTGTGGTGTAAGTTCTTGCACTTTTTGGAATCTCAATGGCTTTACCCCGAGCTCATTTTTCAATATTTGCCGAGTGGAATAAAGCGATATTTTCAGCTCACAACCCATTTTTCGGCCGTTTCTGCTGATGTTGCTGTTTTCTTCCATCCACTTGCTTGACGTCGGGTTACGCAACGAATATCACGGTAACAAGCGATGGTACGAGACACAAGAAATTTGTTCACATTTAAATGCTGGAGTGCTCTAACGATAGCCTTTCCAGCCAAATATAAAGAAATCACACTATCACCCTTGAATTCCATCACGAATATTTTTTTTCTGAAAAATTCTCACCAAAATGCTTTTGTACGCTTGTAAACAATATAATGAGCTGTCACTGCAATAATTTTAACAGCTGTCGGACGAAAGGCTAGAAATAACAACAGTCTGAAGTTGGTTGCAGTTTTGTCATCTCACCCTGTATCTCTATGTCATGAGAAATAATACTGAGATTTTCTTCAAATTTCGTTCATCGTTCATGTATATTCTTGTATTAACCACAGATCTTTTGTGAATGTGTAATAAGTACTTTCGCAAATTGCGAAATACAATCGCACATTCCCAACAATTTGTTTCAGAAATTGTTATAATGGGAAGTGTTGGTCCTTTTTGATACCTCCCCGTTTAAAATTCACGAGAATAATCTTATACATATTTCACATAAAAACGTAGGGGATTACCCGATACACCATTTGCAAGGAATTGCAAATTTTCAAAACAAAAAATACTATTAAATTAAAACAAGTAAAAAATGTAAGTTCGGCATGGCCGAACTTTGAATACCCTCCACCATTTGGAACGAATTTGGCAATTTTCAAAAAACCAATAGCCGTTAAATTTCTGTTAAAATCTAAAAAATACCGGATGTAGCCTTTATATTTGGGTCTATACGACGACGTGGACTTGCATAGGCAACTTTTATCATTAACCATTACAATATTCAAATGCGAAACTTGAAAAAAAAAAATCGGTGAATAATAAAACTAAGATCATCCAATTACCGAATATAGGGAGGTACAATTATATGGGGGATATACAAAAACGTGGACCTGCACAGACAATTTTCTTTCATAGGCTGTAGTATCCAAACGTGGACCATTTTCAATGCCAAAAGTCCTGCAGCTATAATATACATTTGAGTAAAATTTCATCAAATTTTCAAATTTCCATAGACGGCCCGACGGACAGACGGACGGACATCGCTAAATCGACATAGAATTTTATGCTGTTCAAAAATATATACTTTGTGGGGTTTAAAATGTACAATTCGAGGTGTTACAGGTGGAATTACAAACTGAATATGCTACTATGGTGGACGGTATAAAAATACGGAAAAAAGTTAGTTACCTCTATATGCAATTTGTTATTCAAATACAAAACTTTACATAATTCCTGTGAATATTGTCGCTAAAATAATAAAAATACCGAATATAAGGAGGTACCGTACGGGGTACCGATTAGGAACTTCAAATACGAAATTTATAATGACTCCGCTAAACAATGTTGCTAAAATCATAAAAATACCGAATATAGGGAGGTACCGTTATATGGGGGCTATACGAAGACGTGGACCTGTATAAGCAATTTACTCTCATCGGATGTAGTACCCATTAGGAACTTCAATTTAAAAATTTGAAACATTTCTGGTGAAAAGTGTGACACAAATCATCAAAATACCGAATATCTGGAAGTACAGATATAGGGGGCCTATACCAAGACGTGGAACAACATAGCTCGTTTTCAATACCAAAAGTTCTGCAGACCTAACACACATCTATGAAAAATTGTATCAACTTACTTCAGTCGTTCGGAAGCTAGAGTGACTTTCACAGACAGACGGACATCGCTTAATCGATGTGGAATTTAGTCAATTCGATAAGAATATACATACCTTATGAGGTCTAAAAGTTATATTTTGATGTATTACAAACAGAATGACAAATTTTAGTATACCCACCATATTATGGTAGAGGGTATAAAAAGGAAGACACACATATATCACATATAAAACGTGCTTATAGCCTTTTCACACTTAGATCAGAAGCAAACGTACAAAATATAAAAGTGTTACATTAATAAAAATGTATACGACCTGATATTAGTTCCTTCCTGAGAATAACTGAGAATTTTTATATTTGAAGTCGAAATTAGCAATCCTGCTTGAAAATATTTTCAATACCATCTGTTGTCTGTCATTAAATGCACAAGAGTTATGGCTTTGAGTAAATATTTGCATTGACTAACTACCCAACTCTTTACATAATTGAATACTTATAAATGTTTGATCCAACAACGCTCTAGTAAATTGCTTAATGACATTAGCTAATAAACATTGTTATATCGGCAATAAAATGAATTCCACCTTAGCTAAATTTATTTGCGTGTTTCTTTGAAAATGGGACACATCAAAATAAATCAAATCAATATTTGCATACACTTGTGTTCAAAAATATATTACGGATTTGAAAACTATGAACTGTGATTATGGCAAGATGCACAACTCGGATTGTACGTTTTCAACTTTTGATGTACGTCTTTTAGACCCTACAAAGTGGGTGTTTTTTTTTAAGCTATAGAAAAGACAAACAAACAGCAAAGAAATATGTACAAACGAATACATGAACTTTATAGAGTCTTCGACGGATACTTTTAGATGTTGCAAACGGAATGACAAAGTCATGCTACGCTTCATCTCATAATGTAGGGTATAACAAGTAATGAGATCCGACACGATTCAGACAGTGCTTTAGGAATTACAGTTGAACTATTTGTTAACTAGGTTTTAATATTCTATCCAGAACCATAATATGCCACATTAATTACACTGTGCGACATCAAAAATACACACTTGCTCCAATGTTCCAATTCTGGTTTGTGGAAGCCAACAACCACGTCACTTCAAAAATGTATTTTTTTAACGGTATATTTATAAATCCGAGTTTATTTTTTTTAAGATTTGTATCACAGTGTTATCTAATTTTATACATGACTGTACTATCTGACTACGTTTAGGTATGAGGTCGTGTTCAACATGGATTTGTTTGCCGCTTTCATTTGTAGAACATTGATGGTGAAATTTTGAACCACCCATCGAATCGAAGTCACTCAAACTTCGTCCATTATTACATGATGAGTTATGACATGAATCACTGCTACAAGTAGTTTATACCATTCGTCAAAAATTAGCGTAGCGTAGCGTGGTCTGATGTTTTTTTTTTTGTCTTTAAATCTAGCCCTCTAACAGTGATAGGAGATATTTCTTCTATTACTTGCACCACACAATGTACGAATGTATGTCCTTACAATTCTCTGACAATTGTTTCATACAGACGTTTTATTTCCGTTGAATTTTTTCCAAACATTCGAATTGCAATTTCGACAATGACATAGTCAAACATGTTTATTGTTTTACACAGATGTTGTTGAACTATTGGTAGTATTTCACGAGGATTTCGAGCGCATACTGCGTCCCGTTATGGAAAAGGAATGGTTGGAAAAGAGGCACTCCATAGAAGCATTGGACTATTTCCAGTTTTTCACAAAGGACCAGGTTACTTTCCATGGAAATATTGCAATGGTTGTAACACTTTCTATGTTGGCAGGTAATCGATGCATGTAAATTGGGTATCTTGCGACAATTCGAGCCACTGCAAACGATATACTATGAGGACGAGGGACATCTAGGTTATGTTTACTTTGTCCTCAGCGGCGAATGCATGATACTGCAGTGCCTGGAAGTTTTGGTAAGCTTAGATTGAGATGTGTTTTATAAATTAATTAGCTTGGTTCCATATTTTCTTTTAAAAGACTGCACAAAGGATCGGACATACATTTTACAAATTATCAGTTCAGAGGATGAAATGGTAAGTACTTTTAATTCAATATGCATTGTTATAACCTACGGCACGCCGTGGTACAGGGTATTATAAGAATTTTAACTTTTGTTGATTTTCATAACATAAATTATAGGGTAGGTTTATGCTTGTGGGGATTTTAAGACAATTCCATTGAAAAAGTGTGGCTAACATCATCAAAATACCGAATATCGGGGGGTACAGTTATATGGGGGATATACGATATCGTAGACATATATAGACAATTCTTTTTGAGGGGGTAAAATGCCCACAAGGGACTCCTTTTGTGGAATTTCAGACAATTCCATTGAGAAATGTGGATAAAATCATCAAAATACCAAATATCGGGGGTACCGTTATATGGGCGCTATACGATATGGTGGACCTATTTACATAATTCTCTGCCGAGGTATAAAGTACCCACAAGGAACTACTTGTGTGGATTTTCAGACAATTCCATTGAAAAAATTGGCTAAAATCATCAAAATACCGAATATCGGGGGTACCGTTATATGGGGGCTATACGATATCGTGGACCGATATAGGGCATCTTCGAACTTGACCTGCCTGCAGACAAAAGGGAGATTTGTGCAAAATTTTAGCTTCCTATCTTAATTCGTTTAGACTGTAGCGTGATTATAGCAGACGGACGGACAGGGCTAAATCGTCTTAGAATTTTACGCTGATCAAGAATATACATACTTTGTTGGGTCTAAAATGATTATTTCGGTGAGTTACAAACGGAATGACGAACTTAATATACCCTCCATACTTTTTTTGGTGGAGGGTATAAAAATCGACTTTTAAACTGAAATAATTGGCGTAATCGGTTGGAAGATGCATTTGAAGTCTTTACAATATCACAAAGTGAGCGGTACAGTTATATGAGGTCTATTACGAGCCATTTTCGGCCACTGCGACGCAGGTTTCGATCAAGTCGCTTCTTTACTTTCCGAACCATTTCTGCTGATGTTGCTGTTTTCTTCCGTCCACTTCCTTGACATCGGGCTACGCTACCAGTATCATGGTAACGAGCGATGGTACGAGACATAAAACATTTATTTACATTAAAATGCTGGAGTGCTCTAACGATAGCCACTTGTGGGTTTCCAGCCAAATATAAAGAAATCGCACTATCACGCTTGGATTCCGTCACGAATAACATTTCTTCTGGAAAATTCCCACCAAAAAGCTTTTGTACGCTTGTAAACAATGAGCTGTCACTGGAATAATTTTAACATCTGTCAGACGAGTGGTTTGAATTTGGTTGCAGTTTTTTCATTTCCACCTGTTCGACTGTCCATATATTTTTATACCCTCTACCATAGTATGGAGGGTATATTAAGTTTGTCATTCCGTTTGTAACAACTCGAAATATACATTTTATTATTATTTTAGTTTTTAGTATTCTTGATCAGCATAAAATTGTATGTCGATTTAGCGATGTCCGTCCGGCTATCCGTCTGTGGAAATCACTCTAGCTTCCGAAGGAAATGAAGTAGATTGATAAAATGTTACTCAAATGTATATTATGTCTGAAGGACATTGAAAATGGACTATGTAGGTTTACGTTTTGCTATAGCCCTTATATAACGGTACCTCCCGATATTTGGTATTTTGATGATTTTAGCTACATTATTCACAGAAATTGTTTCAAATTTGGTATTTGAAGTTCGTAATGAATACTACAGCCTGTGACAGAAAATTGTCTATGCAGGTCCACGTCTTCTTACAGCCCCTATACAACGGTACCTCCCTATATTTGGTATTTTAATGATTTAAGCGACACATCCTAATAGATACTCCAGTCTATGACAGAAATTGCATATACTGGTCTACGTCTTCATATATTTGGTATTATATATATAACATCCTTAAATATTGTAACATCCTTAAATATTCGTCGTAGACCCCATATATGTATATATATATATATATATATATATATATATATATATATATATATATATATATATATATATATATATATATATATATATATATATATATATATATATATATATATATATGGGGTCTATGACGAATATTTAAGGATTTCTCTGAAAATTGGTAGTTGTAGGTCATAATGGGTCCCACTTCGTGTGGTGATTTTTGACACATTTCTTCGCGGTTTTGTGTAGAAATTGGTATTTGTTGGTCTTAATGGGTTCTAGCTCTTTTGCGAAACACTGCATGTATAGGTCCACGTTTTCGTATAGTCCCATACAGCCGTATTTCCCTATATTCGATATTTTCCCATGAATATGTATCAAAATTGTAATATGTGGGTCATAATGGGCTCTAATGTTTCCTTTACGGCCGAACTTAATGTTTTTTACTTGTTATTATTAGCATGTAGTTTTCAACGCAAATTGTTATGAAAATTTGCAAGTTGCTTTCAATTGGTGGAGAGTATACAGGTTTTTTACTTGCTATAATTCGAACTTCAGCTGTGTGAAAGCGTGCTCTTCAATTTTGTGAACAAAAAATCGTTAAACATAGCTGATGAGGTACCGGCTTCTCCGTACACCACAAGGTCAGGCTATTATGTCTTTGTGCATTTGTTTGTAAAATGGAAAAGGAAGCGAGATAGACCCATAGTTACTTTTGAGGATCTATATAGAACCATTTTCTGAGTTGATTTATGCATGTCAGTCCGTCTGTCTATGTATTCTTGTGAACAAAATGCAGGTCGCATTTATTATCCAATTGAGATAAAATTTCCCAACCACCATTTGTTTGGCCCAAGGACGAACCCTATTGAAATTGGAGATAATCGGTAAAAATTTAGATATATATTATGTGATGTGATATATTAACATTTTCATTTTGACTTTTGAAATGTACAATAGTAATGTTTTATTTTGCTTGATTTTTTTCCATTTTGACTTACTTTTTTTTCTAATGTACATTTGTAGTGTTTTTTATATTTTATTTGTGAATTCGAATATTAATACCAATTTATTTAATTGACTTGATTTCTTGAGAAGTGAAATTGGTGGCGGGTTACATGGAAGTGTAGTACCGAATTATGTGGTGGCGAAACGGAATAGATGATATAGAAATAATTTAACGCGATCACACCAAAGTTAAAAGAAAATTACTTTTTCAAAATCGCTAAAAAATCACGAAAAAGAGATCTCATTGCAAAAATTCTCAAATCGGGCAAATATCGAAAAAAAATTTCAATGGAATTGAATTTGAAATAAAAGTGCATTCTATTGACAAAATTTGTAAGGATCTTTAAACAGTTGCTGTAAAAAATCAGCGAACAAGTTTAAGATTTTTTCAATTTGTTATTCTTCTTTTCTCAATTTTTTTTTTTCAATTGAATTCAGTGGATTTTGTGAACAAAATAAAGAATAATTTTTCACTATATACAATTTTTCACCAAAAAAATGAAATAAGTGCGAAATAGGATGTTAACTGACATCTACCTTTCAACTCCAGGGCCTACATCGTGGTTCAGCTGGAAGATGCGCACACATTGAAGCAAACAAAAATGACCGGAAAAGACTAATAGGGGTCATTTCAAAGCGTGGACCTACTTCTTTCATGTGACAATAATCCGTCCAATGAGAGCTCAGAATGCAAATTTTTTTGGGAGTAGAATCAGTAAAATACTAAATATAAAGCGTGCAAAGTAGTAGAGCGAATGGGACTTTTAGTAAGAAGGGATTTCTATCTTTCCAGAAATTCTTCCCGAACATTCAAGATACCTTAAATCGATTTAAGCTATTTTTGGGGTCTTCGCCACTTTCTTCTATTTTTGGCCCTTATTTAACATCTTTGTTTCTAAGGGGGTAGAAAACCTCTTCGCATAAAATTTTCGGAGTAGGGCCCATTTTGGTTTTAACCACATTCATCAATTGATTTGGCTAAAAAATTGTATTTATGCTACCCTGGGGTAAGGAACTATCATACAGATTATTGCCACAAAAAATTGTATTTATGCTACCCAGGGGTAAGGATCCATCATACAGATAATTGCCACATAGAAGTTTATTTAAGTAAAGTCCCCACATTGGAGTATCCCCAAGTCCACTTTCACATCTAATGTGTGGTCAGAAAAGAAAATTTTGTATTCTATTGAAGAGAATATTGGTTGGGAACGTAGATTTGGGATGTACGTCTATATGAAATAAACTCCGAAATGTCAATATGGGTGCTGTTGAGAATAGAAACACGACCGTTTCGTCTGTGTGTTATTTCAATTCTGATTTTATTTAAGAAATATGTTCCTTACGTACTACTGAAACTAATCTAACTTAACCTAGTCGCAGCCACACAATTGTTCTTATCTATTCTAATATTGAATGGAGAACATTGCAGGGCTGCTTGTAATTTCATTCAAGTGGTCTTGTGCATTTACTGAGCGCATCGATATCTGTGCCTGTGGGTCGTAATCTTTATTATCTCACACATTATCGTATGCGTCAGCGCACAAGATCACTGAATTCTTCATATGTGATATTTTATGGCGGCTGGGAAATATTTAACTTTAGACCATTTATTTTTTATTGCTACATTTTCCCAGCGCCTCAATCACACTCAAAAGTATGTACAAAGTATTTTGTACAGGTGCACCGATTTGAATAATTTTTTGTACAAACATTCGTCATACCCCGAGTTAGGTTTTTAAAGAAAAAAATATTGACCACGCCTACTTTTACGCCCACTATTTTTATTTATCTAAAATCCTTATATTTGCCAAATTAATGAAGATATCGGTTTGAGAATTATTACACGAGATACTGTTGGCTTTCCATCCAACCGTAAGTATTTATTTAGGGGCTGAGGAACGCGCCTACTTTTAAATCTGTCTCTCTATACGTAAAAGAAAGTTATGTAAGTTACTACGCTTATAACATAAAGACCGTTGGTCTGATTTTAACGATTCAGACAAATTCGGAATTGCCTCTTGGCAAAAAAGCATAAAATTCAAAAAAATCGCGTAAAAATGTGAGATTTTGAACATTTTCATTTTGACTTTTAAAATGTACAATAGTAATGCTTTATTTTGCATGATTTTTTTTTTTAATTTTGACTTACTATTTTCGAATGTACATTTGTAGTGTTTTTTTTTTTTTTTTTTTTTTTTGGAATTTTAATATGATGTGTAGTTTTTGTGGGTAGTATAAAGCGACAACGGATAAAACTGTTATTTATAGATTTTATGTATTTATTGGGTAATATGTATAATATCATTTCAGAAGAGATTAAGATATGAAAATTCTAAAATCGGGAAAAATCGAAAATTTTTCAATAAAATCGAATTTCAAAATAATAGTACATTCTACAGACAAACTTCATAAGGACCTTTAAAAATTTTTTCAATCCTTTCTTTTTTCTATATTGAAGTGTACATTTCTTATTGTTTTCTGAATGAATAATATTAAAAATGAAATGAGTGTGTAATACGATATTAAATGGCGATCTTTCATGTATAAAATTGGCATTTAGCTTTCAACTCCAGGACCTTCAGCTGGAAGATGCGAACACATTTATACAAACAAAAATGACCGAAAAAGCGTTATGGGGTTCACTTCAAAAAGTGGACCTGTTTCTTTCATATGACAATAATTCGTCCAATGAGAACTCAAAATGCAAAATACATTGGGACTGCAATCCGTGAAATACCGACTATAAAGGACGCAAAATAGTAGAGCGAATTCCTTCCAGAAAATTTTTGCAAACATTCAAGATACTTTTAATCGCTGTGGCAGGTCATGATATGGGTCATAACCCCCGATAACGGAACAACCCGATTTCAAGTATATTCTACATTTTAACCATATTTTTCGTACTAATTTTATCTTATGTTGATAATTTAAAAAAAACCATCCTTGCAAGAAATGATCACGTTTTAGTATCACCATCATATGATTTAAGGTATTTTCGGGGTCTTGGTCACTTTTTCCATTTTTTTGGCCCTTATTTGACATCTTTGTTTCTAAGGGGGAAGAAAACCTCTTCTCATAATTTATTTTTTTATATTTATTTTTCGGAAAAGGGTCCATCTTAGTCTTGAGGCTACATTGGGTAAAAAACCCTGAGGTAGAAAACAATCTTCAGATAATTATCCACATATGCATTTATTTAAGTATAGTCCCCACATTAGGATATCCCCAAGTCCACTTTTCCAACCAATGTTTGGTCACAAAAGAAAATTTGGTATTCTATTGAATTTGTAACCCCCAAGAGAATATTGGTTGGGAACGTAGATTTGGGATGTACGTCTATATGAAATAAACTCCGAAATGTCAATCTGGGACTTATTCAGTCGGAAATTGTGGCAGAAACATGAAAAAAAATACGAAATTAGAAAGTAACACGAGACCGAACATTTCTTTAATCGTCATTGAATTACACTACGATGAAAAATGTGGACTTTATTGGATTTCCATCGCACAATTTAAATGCCCAAAAGAGTATTTCTTTGGCTATTCTGACAACATTCTACCTTCAAGTATGAGGTGAACAAAACTAAATACCAAGCAGTACGGGATTTTAAACGTTGGAAATACAAATTCGAAATTATAGATCATTTGAATGAAAATGTTAAGCTTTTTACAACAATAAATTTTTTTTTTTCTGTTGCGAAAATAAAATTTTCACATTGGGCTATTATAGATGTTCTTTATCATAAAGGTATTTAACACAAAAATTAATTTCTATTTAGTCATGGAGAATGAAAATTCTGCCGCTTACATAAGTCAGATCTGTGATTTATTATGCTTTAAAAAATACGCATTAAAACTAAAAGTACGCAGACCGGGCCATCCGGCCGGCCCATAATTTAAGTCTTTAATGCTATTATATCATCCACCTTGTAACATCACTAAATGTTCGTCATAGACCCCATTAAATATGCATATATATTCATAATCAGCATAAAACTCTAAGTCGATTTGTCCGTCTGTATGTCTGTTTGTTTAAATTACGATACGGCCCACATTATTTGACGTATAGCGTCAAAATGTAGCTGAAAAATTTGTAATGTGTATAGGATGGTTGGTATTGAAAATGGTCTATCGGTTCACGTTTTGGTATACTCCCATATAACGGTATCTCTCGAAATTCGGTATTTTGATGATTTTTGCCACATTTCTCCTCGGATTTGTCTAACACATATAACGATACCTACCTATATTGGGTATGTTGATAATCCACACATTTACGCGTATAATTGTTTCAAATTTGGTATTTTAGAAGGAGACAATCCTTGAAGTATAAAATTGTCCACAGAGCTTCCCGTTTTGGTATGGCCCCATATAACGGCCTCATTCACTTTATGTTTTTTTGGTAAGTTAACTGCATTATCCAAACAGTCTTACTGGTATATGAAGTTTAAAGTGAAACACGCTTGAATTTAGATACTTTTATATAAAAATGTTTCCTTTACCCTCACATGGATGATAGTAATAATTCTGCCCGGCCGAACTTCATTTGTTTTACTTGTTTTTAAAGTAATATGAATTATTTGCCATTGAAATTGCGCGTTGGAGACCCCATAATTTCCATATCTTTTATCATAGTATAATTCAAAGACGATGATGGTTATACAAAACGTGATCAGTTTTTGCATGGATGGTTTCTTGCCAAATTACCAACATTTGCCGAAAATAGTATGAAAATATGATTAAAATGTAAGATATACTTGAAATCGGGTTGTATCCTTATCCGTGAGTTATGGCCCATATCATGAACTGCAAAAGTGATTTAAGGTATCGTGAAAGTTTAGGAAGAATTTCTGAAAGAATAGAAATCCTTTTCCCTTTATATTCGGTATTTCACTGATTGCAGTCCCAATGAATTTTGCATATTGAGTTCTCATTGAACGGATTATTGTCATGTGATAGAAGTAGGTAGGTCCACGTGTTGAAATGAGCCCCATAACGTTTTGTTGGTTATTTTTATACCCTACACCACAAGGTGGTCAGGGTATTATGTCTTTGTGCATTTGTTTGTAAAAGGCAAAAGGAAACGAGATAGACCCATAGTTCCTTTTGATGATCTGCATAGAATCACATTCTGAGTCGATTTATGCATGTCCGTCCGTCTGTCCATGTATTTTTGTAAACAAAGTACAGTTCGCATTTATTGCCCTATCCAGATGAAATTTTGCACAAATCATTTGTGTGGCCTAAGGACGAACCCTATTGAAATCGGTCAAAATTTAGATATAGCTCCCATATATATCTTCGACCGATTTGCCTTTTATTGTGCACCAAACGTATAATGTCAGTCCGAATAGTATGGAATTTTGCACGTACGATCAGATTGGACCTGAAAATGAGTATGCCAAATTTGATCGAAATCGGTTCGGATATAGCTATAGCTCCTAAATATATTGTTCATCCGATTTGTTATTTTTGTCCTCCCCAGCCGTAATATGCACTCTGTAACAACAATATTTGGGGAAATATTTCAAATATAGCTCAGAAATACATTTGCTAAATTTTATCGAGATCCCTTCAGATTTGGATACAGCTGCCATATATAACTTCGTCCGATTTACCTTTGATTGTGCACCAAACGTCTAATATTTGCCCAAATTGGATGAAATTTCGCACTTACGACCGAAACTAGAAGCTAGTGTGTCAAATTTGGTGAAGATCGATATAGCTATAGCTCCCATATATACTGTTCATCCGATTTGTCATATTTGTCACCCACAGCCGTAATATGCACTCCGTAACAACGATATTCAGAGAAATATATCAAATACGGCTCAGAAATATATTGGCCAAATTGTATCGAGATCGGTTCCGATTTGTATATAGCTCCCATATATATTTTTATCCGATTTCAAATTAATTGTGCACCAAATGGGCAATACAAGTCCGAATTTAAAAGATACAAATGCATCGGCATATTTAGTCCTTTGAACTTTAAATTATAATTATAATTATAGCGTGCATGATTAAATTCTCCCATAAAAACTTTTAATTGTTATGTGGAGCTCTACTTAATTAGCAAAGTGGTGTAGGGTATCATAAAGTCGGCCCCGCCCGACGTTAAGACTTTCTTTAATGGTTGTTTATTTAAATGTGTTCGCATCTTCCAGCTGAAGCACGATGTAGATCCTGGAGTTGAAAGCTAAATGCCAATTTCAGACATGAAAGATCGCCATTTAACATCTTATTGCGTACTATTTCATTTTTGATATTATTCATTCAGAATTCAAAACAATAACAAATGTACACTTCTAAATAGTTTTTGAATTGAAAAAATTTCACGCCAAAAGGATTTTTTCTTCTATATTTTTATTGGCATATTTTACGCAATTTTTTTTGAAAGATTCCATTCCGAAGTCGTATGAATTGTGAAAATCCGTCAAAACGTTCTTGAGTTATAAGCATAGTAACTAATAAACAAATTGAAAACAAATCTTCAACTTATTCGCTGGTGTTTTACAGCCAATATTTAAAGGTCCTTGGTTAGGGCTATATAATAATAACTATCTTTCCTGAGATAAATAGCTGATCTTTTAAATTAATTTAAAACAATTTCGTCGAAAAATAATGACTATACAAAAACGTGGACTTGTATAGAAAGTTTTCTGTCAGAGTTTGAAGTATCCATTAAGATCTTCTAATGTGAAGTTTTAATCGATTCTAGTCTATAATGTCGCTAAAATCAACAAAATACCCAATATTGAGATGTAGCGTTATATGGGGCTATACGAAAGCGTGGACCGGCATGACCCATTTACGAACTTAACCTGTGCAAAATGTTAGCCTTCTATCTCAATTCGTTCGAAAGTTAGCGTTATTACAACAGACAGACGGACACACCTCAATCGACTTAGAATTTTACGCTGATCAAGAATATATATATACTTTGTTGGGTCTGACATGAGTATTTCGAGAATTTACAAACGTAATGACAAAGTTAATATACCCTCCATAGTGTAATGGAGGATATAAAAACATTTACACCACCATTAGGAAGGGACTTGCCAAATTTCAAAAGATTCGATTGAAAAAATGCCGCTAATATTTTTAAAATACCGTATTCTGCCGTAGAAAACCCTGTCCATTGCGAACTCCAAATACCAATTTTGAGATAATTGCACTGAAAAATTTCAAATATCGGGAGGTACTATATGGTGGATTTACGAAGATGTTAACCTGCATTTCCGTAGAAAAATGTGTCATAAAATCTTAAAAATAACTCATCACATAAATTTCATTTTCAATACTTATAAATTCAACGGACCTAAGATACATTTGATGCAATTATGTCCTCATACTTTATTCCGCTCGGAAGATGGGTAATATCAGTCTATTCCCTGGAAAAAATTGATAGTTGGTTATAAAAACATGCATATTTTAAAGCAAAGGGAATATACGATTTCATTCAAACTTGGCATATCGCAATATTTTTCTTTAAGCTTCGAACGTCTTAACATCAGGGTGTAAAAACCAGCGTCCATTGAAATTAACTTTGGCCGTACAGTGCAACTGCTATTAAATATTGGCAAAAATAGCAAAAGATCAGCTATTTATCTCAGGAAAGATAGTTATTATTATATAGCCCTAACCAAGGACCTTTAAATATTGGCTGTAAAACACCAGCGAACCAGTTGAAGATTTTTTTTCAATTTGTTTAATAGTTACTATGCTTATAACTCAAGAACGTTTTGACGGATTTTCACAATTCATACGACTTCGGAATGGAATCTTTCAAAAAAATTGCGTAAAATATGCCAATAAAAATATAGAAGAAAAAATCCTTTTGGCGTGAAATTTTTTCAATT
Source organism: Musca domestica (assembly GCF_030504385.1). Taxonomy (NCBI): domain Eukaryota; kingdom Metazoa; phylum Arthropoda; class Insecta; order Diptera; family Muscidae; genus Musca; species Musca domestica. Next base: position 12,621,895 of record NW_026712328.1, on the reverse strand, counting down.
CAAAAACTATTTAGAAGTGTACATTTGTTATTGTTTTGAATTCTGAATGAATAATATCAAAAATGAAATAGTACGCAATAAGATGTTAAATGGCGATCTTTCATGTCTGAAATTGGCATTTAGCTTTCAACTCCAGGATCTACATCGTGCTTCAGCTGGAAGATGCGAACACATTTAAATAAACAACCATTAAAGAAAGTCTTAACGTCGGGCGGGGCCGACTTTATGATACCCTACACCACTTTGCTAATTAAGTAGAGCTCCACATAACAATTAAAAGTTTTTATGGGAGAATTTAATCATACACGCTATAATTATAATTATAATTATAATTATAATTTAAAGTTCAAAGGACTAAATATGCCGATGCATTTGTATCTTTTAAATTCGGACTTGTATTGCCCATTTGGTGCACAATTTATTTGAAATCGGATAAAAATATATATGGGAGCTATATACAAATCGGAACCGATCTCGATAAAATTTGGCAAAGATATTTCTGAGCTGTATTTGATATATTTCTCTGAATATCGTTGTTATGGAGTGCATATTACGGCTGTGGGTGACAAATATGACAAATCGGATGAACAGTATATATGGGAGCTATAGCTATATCGATCTTCACCAAATTTGACACACTAGCTTCTAGTTTCGGTCGTAAGTGTGAAATTTCATCCAATTTGTGCAAATATAGGCGTTTGGTGCACAATCAAAGGTAAATCGGACGAAGTTATATATGGCAGCTGTATCCAAATCTGAACGGATCTCGATAAAATTTAGCAAATGTATTTCTGAGCTATATTTGAAATATTTCCCCAAATATTGCTGCATAGTGCATATTACGGCTGGGGAGGAAAAAAATAACAAATCGGATGAACAATATATTTAGGAGCTATAGCTATATCTGAACCGATTTCGATCAAATTTGGCATACTTATTTTCAGGTCCAATCTGATCGTACGTGCAAAATTCCATACTATTCGGACTGACATTATACGTTTGGTGCACAATGGAATGGAAATGGAATATATATATATATATATATATATATATATATATATATATATATACATATATACATATATATATATATATATATATATATATATATATATATATATATATATATATATATATATATATATATATATAAATATATATCTATATATATATATATATATATATATATATATATATATATATATATATATATATATATTCCATTTCACTTATTGCGGTTTTCCTTGTTTTGTGGTTTATTGTTGTATTCGTTTCTACTTCTTTTTTAGAGTGCACAATCAAATTTATGACGAATGATGGACTTGTTGCATATACACATGTATATATGTTTTTTGGAGTTTTCGTCGTCAGAATCGATAATAATTTCTAAATTGAATTTAACTATCATAAATAAGGAGTCATCGCTTTATAAAAGTTATGTACCCTATAAAGTATGTTAAAAAGTATAAATCTTTGTCGATTAAATTATGTCCGTGAGCCCCTCCGTTCTCTATTTGCAATTGCGATAGAGCTCACCAAATGTAATATGCGTCTTTCAGACTTAGCAGATATTATTCTTAGGATTAATGGTGTTACAAAAGGTATATATTTGTTATCATTATGAGGGCTATATCTACCCTCATATAATATTACCTCCTAATATTCGTGAACTAAATGTGCTCAAATGTGGCATTTTATGATTTCAGTACACTTAAGTCTAGTCCTTTAATACTGATATCCCATATAACCTGTCGATTTGAGGTATTTTGAAGGTCTCAAAACATTTTTGAGGTTATAAAACATTTGTTAAAAAATTACGAAAAGTCTACTTTATGATACATTTATACAATATTCCTAGGAAGTTAGAATATATACGCTTTGTTTAGGTATAATAATACCGCTAAACATTCGTCATTTTGTATGTTTTTGTTATAATTTCTACCGAATTAACTGTATTTTGGCATTTAACGTTTTCAGTATTGTGAAATCAATACCGGCAATAACTGTTTACTATTTAACTTACTATTGTTCCCCATTATGCATAGCCCCAATTTAAAAGTACGTTGAGATTTTAAATGTTTTGATGCTTTGAGAAGTATTTTCAAAATTTTATGAATATATGCAAAATTTCTCGATTTTGTTCTCGACAATTCTATACAAAATTCCTTATCAAAATAGAATATTCAAGTTTTTCACTTTTGCAATTTTTCTAGAGGCTTTTCTCAAAATTTTCATTCATGAAAACGTTTCCACTACAATTACAAATAACCAAAAGAAAATTTGAGTCAAATCGGCCAAGCAGTTCTCAACTTATGTGTTGCTATTTATTTTTTAAATTCTATACATATACATTTAAAGAGGTATGTGTGGCCAGTTCATCTGACCCCAACCAGATACCTAGGGTTAGGGGGAGAGTCAAGAGTACGTCATATACTAACTATGGAACAAATATCTTCATTATTTTGGCAAATATAAGGATTTTAGGTAAATCGAAAAAATGAGCGTAAAAGTAGGCGTGGTGACTTTTTCTTTGCATAAAAATCAAAATCGGGGTAGGACGAACATTTAAAAAAATATTCAAAACCGTCTAGCCGTTCTTAGCTGATTCGATTGCCAATGAACAACAATTGATATTTAAATATATAGATTAAAAAAGTAGTCGTGGTCAGTTCCTCTGCCCCAAATAAATACTTAGAGTTGGATGGAAAGTCAACAGTATCTCTTGTAATAATTTTCAAACCGATATCTTCATTATTTTGGCAAATATAAGGATTTTAGATAAATCGAAAGAGTGGGCGTAAAAATAGGCGTGGTCAATATTTTTTCTTTAAAAACATAACTCGGGGTATGACCAACGTTTGTACAAAAAATTATGCAAATCTGTCCAGACGTTCTCAACTGATTCCATTACCAGCGACAATTGATTTTTATACCCCCACCTTGGAAAGGAGGGTATATTAACTTTGTCATTCCGTTTGTAACATCTTTAAATATTCGTCGTAGACCCCATAAAGTATATAGATTCATAATCAGCACAAAATTCTAAGTCGATTTCATGACGTCCGTCTGTCTGTTGAAATCACGATACAGCCCACATTATGTGACGTAGAGCGCCAAAATTTAGCAGAGAAATTTGTATTGTGTCTAGGATGGTTGGTATTGAAAATGATAAATATCGGTCTACGTTCTGGTATAGTCCCCATATAACGGTACCTCCCGATATTCGGTATTTTGATGATTGATATTCACCGGAATTGTTTCAACTGTGGTATCTGAAGTTCGAAATGGATACTACAGAATATGACAATGGCTAATGACAAACAATGCCTATGCAGGTCCAATATAATATAAGGATTTTATTTTCTGAAAATTTCCAAATTCGTTCCAAATGGTGGAGGGTATTCAAAGTTCGGCCCGGCCGAACTTATTGCTTTTTAACTTGTTGATTTTTGAATTATAGTCAGCTTGAAAGACCTATATATTTTTCAAAGTTATGGCTTCCAACTAAGATCAGCTTAACAGTTTTTGTTACCTTTCCATCCATTTCTTTCAAATATAATGTACAATATTTCAGATAAATTAATGAAATAGACACTTGACGCACTACTAAGATGATTGGTATTGAAATGTCCCCAATGCAGTAATCCCTATTGTAAAAAGTCAACATTGTTCAATTGGACATTGGTGCTATAAATTGATATCGGTGGATATTATTCTGAAGTTCCTAATACAAATTGTCGAACTAAATTAGCTGTAATGTAGTATTTATAAGTCCCAATGATTAGAATTTGTCGACGCCACAGCTTCCCCAAGTAACCTCTAAAAATGGGTACATAAATATATGTAGCTATGTATTTCTCTTCCTTTTGTAAAATATGATGATATTTCATATGTTTCACACTGATCTTAATACCAAAATGCACAACTCTCACTCCTCTCCCGCTCTGGGTACCAGATATAGTACCACATGGTACTTACAGTGTGAGATGAAAAAACTGCAATCAACTTCAAACTGCTGTCATTTCTAAGCCATTCGTCTGACAGCTGTTAAAATTATTCCAGTGACAGCTCATTATATTGTTTATATTGTGCGCATAATGGTCCCCAAAAACTCCGAATACCAATCCGTTGGACTATTGTGTATGGAGTATTTTGAAATACCAAAGTATCGATTGCCTCAAGCAAGCGCTTCACCGGGAATGGACCAAAATACCGCGGAGCAACAAACGGGTAGCGTGTGACGGTTTCATTGGCCGTTTGAAGGCCATAATTCGTGACCAAAGGTGACTAATTCGAACAAATCTAAATTTATTCTAAAATTTGAAATTTAAAAAAAAATGTAAAAATTATGGCGTTTGTTGCAGTTTTTTATCTCACCCTGTATATGTTATAGATCACATTTGGAAATCGACTAAAGCTATACACTCACAGTGACTCTAATATCAACATGTATATATCCAACTATGTTCCTACACTTCCTACCGAACTACGTACATTTACACTACGTTCACTCTCTCTTCCCTGTCTAACCAACAGTTACCCCCTCAACAATATTCATAAGTTCAACTCTATTCCTAAATCTAATCCTATATCTAATTTAGTACCTTTTAGCACTATTGGGCCATTTTATATAAAGGGTTTCCAAATTCACCTCCTTAACTTAAAGCTAAACAGTTATATATTCACCCAAAACCATGTTGTACCACATTTCGTAGCAAAATATTGCCTCTATCCATTTACATAATATGAAATCGTACCAAATTTATTGCATTTTAGAACTTTTGGTGAAAGCTATTGTTCGAATTTTCAAAAATCCTTTGCTTATACATAATATCAAGGAACCTCAACACTTTGCTCAATTTCTTCCCCAAAGACCAAATTTAGTACACTTTATTACTTATTGATATTTTAGTGCGTATTTCCACAATCATCTTCAAATCTCAATCTCACGCATCAACATTATTATCGGTCTACCAAATAACAAATTTAATACAATTTATTACATTTTATAACAACTCCACACATCAGTAGTGACCTCTATGCCAACATATCAAATGTTTTCTCCATACGTTCACCCAAAACCAAATTGCAACAAACTTAGTACAGTTCTTACGCTTAGTACTCATTTCCAAATTTACCTCTTTATATTAGCTAAATTTTCTAAACTTAATTCTTATACCAAATACAAATTTAATTAATTGTGGTACATTTATATTCGAACACTTATAATTCAAATTTCAAAAAAGCCTTTGGTTCGTTTATTCTGTACTACATCGGCTCCAGCTCAGTCCGTTTACCCAAACACCGATTGTACCAAATTTAAAACAATTCATCAAAATTAAATAGAGTTCGGGAACAGTAACTACAATAACAGGGCGGTATTTGCTATGCTAATAAAACTTTATGCAACTCAACTAATTTTAGCAAAAACTTGTATTAGTGAATTGATATATAGCTTTTACAATTCATCAAAATTCCAAATATAAGAGGTATAATAATATGGGGGCTACGCGAAAATGTGGACCTGTTTAGATCATTTTCTACCTGAGAAGATGATAGCTATTGTCAACACCACATACAACAATTTGAAATAATTCCTTTGAACAATTATGAAAATACTGAATATTGGTAAGATTCTTCATATGTGGGCGATTATTTGCCATAGCAGATGGTACCCATTACGAACTCCACATAAGAAATTAAAGACGATTCCAGTCAGTATTTTACATTTGTGAGGCCTTAAGTGAATTCTTCGTGGGGTGGAATGTATAAAAAGGTGTAAGTTTGCACGTTTTTGACTTCAAACACGGTAAGTTTTGTATCAATCTTAGATCGTCAGCGAAATGTGAGATAAAATACCAGCAATCAATTGCCATAATTTTAACATTTTTTTTTAATTTGATTAAATGAAAGCAAAAAATGTCGGAAAAAGCAACAAATTTTAAAATAAGTTTAGATTTGTTCGAATTGGTTACCTTTAACACGAATTATGATCTTCAAACGTCCAATGAAACCGTCACATGCTGCCCGTATTTTGGACCATTCCCGGCGAAACGCTTGCTTGAGGTAATCGACACTTTGGTATTTTTTGTATCAACCTTGCTTTCCAAAATATCCCAGACACAATAGTCCAACGGAAGCGAGGAACCTCATTTTGTAATCATTCTTGGGTGGCGCGTGCTGAGTGCGATGGTGCTGAGTTCTGTTGGAATGTCCAAGGCCTGCGGCCAAAATGTTTGCGTGCCCAAGGCTTTAATACACCCTCCATCTGATCTGATGCCACGGTCGATTAATACGAGCGGAGAGAGCGGTCGAATGTTTTATCATCGGAGAAAACCAAATTCGGCTGTTCACAACTTTCGGCAAAGCGAAGCAACTCTTTAGTTCTTTTGAGTCTATGTACTTGCACTTTTTGGAACTTCAATGGCTATACCCTGAGCTAATTTTTCAATATTTGTTGAACGGAATATTTCGATATGTTTAGCACACTAGCCAATTTTCGGCCACTGCGACGCGGGGTTCGATCAAGTCGCTTCTTTACTTTCGAACTATTTTTGCTGATGTTGCTGTTTTCTTTCGTCTACTTCTTCGATGTCGGGCTACTCTACCAGTATCACGAAAATGAGCGATGGCACGAGACACAAAAGATTTATTCACATTTAAATTCTGGAGTGCTCTAACGATATTTACTTGTGATTTTCCAGCCAAATATAAAGAAATCACACTATCACGTTTGAATTCCATCACGAATAACATGTACGCTTGTAAACAATATAATAAGATGTCACTGGAATAATTTTAACAGCTATATGGACAATTATTTGCCGTAGCAGATGATACCCATTACGAACTCCACTTAAGAAATTTAAGACAATTCCAGTCAGTATTTTACATCGTTCCTAAGCTAGTGTGATTTCCACAGAAGGACGGATGTTGCTAAATTGACATAGAATTTACATTTTGTGAGGTCTTAAGTGGATTCTTCGTAGGGTGGAATGTGTAAAAAGGTGTAGGTTTGCACGTTTTTGACTTCACACATATAAATTTTTGTATTAAATATATATCATCAGAGGATGTGACTATTATATGTCTATACGCTCCGGCCGGTCCCCCATAAAGTCAACATTTTCAATAAAAATAATTTTTATATTAGCATATATAAGTTATAAATTTACACCTGTCCGTGCGCAATACCAAATTAAGTATTATGCGCTTACAATTTACCGTCTTTTGGATCTTATTTATTTAAAATTTTATGTAAAAATAATATTATATTAAAATTATAGTAATTGATCTAAAAAAACATTTGGAAACATATTCGAGAGAAAATGCACATACCAAACGACTCTCCGCACTAATCTAAAACATTTTATACTTTCCAGTAGACTTTGACTTTTGAACCGACAGAGATATGCTATTTTTTATGAAAATGGCTATTTAACTTAAAGGTTTTGAAATAATCATACATTTCTTTGTACATAAATTTCTTCTTTTCAGAAATCGGGCTATGTCAAGAAAAAGCACTTTATTGATGTTGGATCCATAACATTCGGAGGAATATTCGGACTTGGCGAAAAAAGTGAACGTCGCGTTATAATGGCACGGACAACTGTACAATGTCTAATGATACCCAGATTTTGGCTTTTTGAAAAAATGCAAAATCCCGGCAATGTATGGCAACGCAGGCGTTTTTATCTGGATTCAACTATTCCATCCCGGCAATCGCTATTCACCGATTTTGTATGTACGCGTCAATGGAAGAAATTCAAAAGCAATACAATTCAGAGCAATTTAGTTCATGCCTCCGTTTCAAATCCAACCCGCATACAAGATGTTCCCATAATTTGCCAAATAATTGAAGACAACATTTAGTCTGTACTTGTTGATACAATTTCAATCGAAATTCAAAATTAAGTCGTTTTAAACAGATAGATTTCAGTTACATCTTTAGAAAATTTTAATAAAAGCCGAATTCGAATTGAGTCTATTATTTGTGCCAGAGGAAGAAATTTCATCGACATTAAATAGAGTTTATGAACAGTGCAGGGTGAGATGAAAAAACTGCAACCAACTTCAGACTGCTGTCATTTCTAAGCCACTCTTTCGACAGCTGTTAAAATTATTCCAGTGACAGCTCATTATATTGTTTACAAGCGTACAGGAGCATTTTTGGTGAGAATTTTCCAGTAAAAAAGTTATTCGTAATGGAATTCAAGCGGTTTCGTTATATTTGGCAGGAAAGCCACAAGTGGCTCCCGTTAGAGCACTCCAGCATTTAAATGTGAATAAATCGTTTGTGTCTCGTACCATCGCTCGTAACCTGATACTGGTAGCGTAGTCCGACGTCAAGGAATTGGACTGAACAAAACAGCAACATCAGCAGAAATGGTTCGAAGGGTAAAGAAGCGATTTGATCGAAACCCGCGTCGCAGTGGTCTAAAAATGGCTCCTGAGCTGAACATATCGCAATATTCCATTCGGCAAGTGTTTAAAAATAAGGTCGGAGTTAAAGCCATTGATATTCCAAAAAATCCAAGAACTTACCCCGTAACAGAAAGAAAATAGACTCAAAAGAGCTAAAGAGTTGCTTCGCTTGGCTGAAAGTGGTGAACTGTCGAATTTGGTTTTCTCCGATGAGAAAACATTCGTTGTCCAGCAGTTTTTAAACAAACAAAATTATCGTGTTTACTTGACAAAGAAGTCAGCTGAAAATATACACCTTCGGTTGGCCACCATAACTCAAGCGCCGGCCATGGTGATGGTGTGGGCCGCCATAACAGCCGATGATCGCTCTACGCTCGTATTGATCGATCGTGGCATCAGAATAAATGCCGAATAGTATCGCGAAAATATTCTGGAGGGTGTATTAACGCCTTGGGCACGCAGACATTTTGGCCACAGACCTTGGACATTCCAACTGGACTCAGCACGCGCCACCCAAGAATGGTTACAAAATGAGGTTCCTCTCTTCATTTCCAGCGCACAACATCCACCAAAATCTCCGGATACCAATCCGTTGGACTTTTGTGTCTGGAGCAAGCAAGCATTTCGCCGGGAAGGGGACAAAATACCGCAGAGCAACATTCGGGCACCGTGTGACGTTTAAATGCCATAATTTGTGCTAGGTTGTATCTGGAACTAAGTAACATCGTTGTACAGTGCATTTTACAACTTCGAGGGACTTAAATATCAAATCGGATGAAACATATATAAAGGAAGTTATCGCTATATCCGATTTTCACAAATATTGAAACACTGGCTTATACTCTGGCTTATATACTGGCTTATTTTGGCCGCATGTGGCAAACTCCATCGTACTTGGATCAACATTACAGTTGTCGCACAATAAAACTGAAGCCATACGAACACAAATATTGGGGCTGTATTTAAACTCGGACCGATTATCGCCGATTTCAAGAAGGTTCGGCTTTGAGCCTAACAAATGCTATCAGTGCTTTGTTTACAAAAATACATGGACGGGGATGCATACAAAAATACATAAATAGACTCAGAATGTGAATGTGACCATCAGAAAGAGCTATGGGTCTATCTCGTTTCCTTCTGTATGTTACAAACAAATGCACAAAGACATAATACACTTTACCACAAAGTTGTGTAGGGTATAAACTCGTATCACAACATGTCAAAGGGCCAAATTTTCGTAATAGCATTCCTTTACTTACTCATGAAAACTTTCAAACCATTCGATTTGCAACTTCTAGGTATATCTAAAATTTGCAAAACTACTCGCTATCGAGTTCAAGACTATCGCATAATAACATCAGGATGCGTATGGCTTTTATGGTTTTTCACTCATTTCATTACATTGCAATTCTAATTTTCTTTATTTAAATTCTATTAATTTTCTTTTCCAGTACTTGCAAGAATCTGCTAGTTTTGCAATTTCTATACGCAATTTCATACGGTACAGCAACTATGACCCGATACTCACGAAATTCAAAATGGAGGTGGGGATAGGGTCATAATAGAAGCCTATCGTTTTTGGAGATGATCGCAAAATATTTAGGGGTTGAAATAGACCGAAAACATAAGAATTTCCTGATTTTGCTGTTGTTTTACAGGCCACAATTATAAACCAATCGACGCTGAATTTTGCACGGAGTTAGAGTTTAGGGCTGGGCAGTAGGAGGACGGTCATTGGACAGTATTTAGCGGGTAAAATAAACCATAACTTTTATGGTAAAAAATACCAAAATTTCCACTAAACCGCAAATATTTTTAATACCTGCCAAATCTCATACATCAAAGGGTCACTTCTGATCATTACAGTGATGCTGATAGCCAAGATATCGGATAAATAGAAAAATTGGTACAATCCAAGAACCGCTGGGCTGATTTTTACAATTGCCATCAATTCGGAATGATCTCATGACAAAAAGGATTAGATCTAAGAAAATCGCGTAAAAACAATAACAATAAAAAAGTGAATATTTTTTGTTACATATTTTTCAATTTTTGTCATATTTTATATCGCATGCGATTCTTTCAAGTTGACTTAGAATTATGAATTGTACATTTTCTAAAGTTTTTTTTACACCCCGCAACACTATGTGTTGACAGTATTATATACAGGTAGCAATTATTGTCCGATCCTCACAAAATTGTGCTTGGGGTAGGGTTACGGTCAGAATTAAAGCCTATTGTTTTTGCAGATGTACATTTAGACCAAAAAAAATAAAATTATCCTGATTTTGCAGTCGCTCTACAGGTCACAGAAAAAATCAATCGACATGGAATTTTGCATGAGAAAATAGTTAAGGACAGGGAAGAAGTCTAGTATTTTGGTTTGGACTTCGTGTGAAATTTTTTTGTATACCTAACATAAAGTATGTATATTCAAGATCAGCATAAAATTCTATGTCGATTTAACGATGTCCGTCTGTCTGTTGATGATATGCTGAATAAATGCAGAATTTAAAATTATTACGTTTGAAATTTGGGCTAAAATGCCTATTTGGTGAAAACCATGAAAAACCAGTAAGGAAAGCTCAAAAGTTGGGCGGGGCCGACTACATGATACCCTACACCACTATGCATATTTAGTAGAGCTCTCGTAGAAGCAAAGTTTATATTGCAATTTCTGAGCTCTATGAGATATCTGGCATAAAATATCATTGTGGTAGAGTGCATATTCCGAAAGTTGGAGATTTAAACACCAAATCTGATTAAACGCATGTATGGGAGCAAATTTGAAATTCTTGCTTTTATGCCAAACTCGGTTGAATTGCGAGAATTCATTCCATTTGGGCTAATATTAGCCATTTGGTGCACAATGAACCTAAAATCGGATAATGATGTATATGGGAGCTATATCCAAATCCTGAACCGATCTTTATATATATATATATATATATATATATATATATAAAGATACCTCGGAGTATGACGAACGTTTGTACAAAAAATTATGCAAATCGGTCCAGCCGTTTTCAACTGATTCCGTTATATATATATATATATATATATATATATATATATATATATATATATATATATATATATATATATATATATATATATACCGTAAAATATGCCAATAAAAATATAAAAGAAAAAAATTTTTGGCTTGAAATTTTTTCACTTTAAAAACTATATAGAAGTGTAAATTTTTTATTGTTTTGAATTCTGAATGAATAATATCAAAAATGAAATAGTACGCAATAAGATGTTAAATGGCGATCTTACATGTCTAAAATTGGCATTTAGCATTCAACTCCAGGATCTACATCGTGCTTCAGCTGGAAGATGCGAACACATTTAAATAAACAAAAATAACCGACAAAACGTTATGGGGCTCATTTCAACACGTGGACCTACCTACTTCTATCACATGACAATAATCCATATTTGGATAATGCAGTTAACTTATCAAAAAACCATAAAGTGAATGAGGCCGTTATATGGGGCCATACCAAAACGGGAACCTCTGTGGACAATTTTATACTTCAAGGATTGTCACCTTCTAAAAATACCAAATTTGAAACAATTATATGCGTAAATGTGTGGATTATCACATACCCAATATAGGTAGGTATCGTTATATGTGTTAGACAAATCCGAGGAGAAATGTGGCAAAAATCATCAAAATACCGAATTTCGAGAGATACCGTTATATGGGGACTATACCAAAACGTGCACCGATAGATCATTTTCAATACCAACCATCCTATACACAATACAAATTTTTCAGCTAAATTTTGACGCTATACGTCAAATAATGTGGGCTGTATCGTAATTTAAACAAACAGACATACAGACGGACAAATCGACTTAGAGTTTTATGCTGAATATGAATATATATGCATATTTAATGGGGTCTATGACGAATATTTAGTGATGTTACAAATGGAATGAAAAGTTAATATACCCTCCTTTCCAAGGTGGATGATATAATAGCATTAAAGACTAAAATTACGGCCAGCAACGCCGACCGGGCCAGCTAGTATATGTATATGTATATAAGAGAAAGTTGTGTTAGTTACTACGCTTAAAACTTAAGAACCGCTGGACTGATTTTAACGACAAATTCGGAATTATCTCCTGTCCGAAAAGGATAATATCCAAAAAAATCGCGTAAAAATGTGATATATTAACATTTTCATTTTGACTTTTGAGATGAACAATAGTAATGTTTTATTTTGCATGTTTTTATTCCATTTTGACTTACTTTTTTCTAATGTACATTTGTAGTGTTTTTTATATTTTAATACCAATTTATTTAATTGACTTGATTTCTTGAGAACTGAAATTGATGGCGGGATACATGGAAGTGTAGTACCGAATTATGTGGTGGCGAAACGGAATAGATGATATCGAAATAATTTAACGCGGTCACACCAAAGTTAAAAGATAATTACTTTTCCAAAATCGCTAAAAAATCACGAAAATGAGATCTCATTGCAAAAATTATCAAATCAGGAAAAAATCGAAAAAAAAAATTTTCAATGAAATCGAATTTTAAAATAATAGTACATTCTATTGACAAACTTTGTAAAGACCTTTAAACATTTGCTGTAAAAAATCAGCGAACAAGTTAAAGATTTTTATACCCTACACCACAAGGTGGTTAGGGTATTATGTTTTTGTGCATTTGTTTGTAACAGGCAAAAGGAAACGAGATAGACCCACAGTTCCTTTTGATGATCTGCATAGAATCACATTCGATTTATGCATGTCCGTCCGTCTGTCCATGTATTTTTGTAAACAAAGTACAGTTCGCATTTATTGCCCTATCCCGATGAAATTTTGCACAAATCATTTGTTTGGCCCAAGGACGAACCCTATTGAAATTGGAGATAATCGGTCAAAATTTACGATCAGATTGGACCTCAAAATAAGTATGCCAAATTTGATCGAAATCGGTTCAGATATAGCTATGACTCCCATATATATTGTTCATTTGTTCGATTTGTTATTTTTGTCCTCCGCAGTCGTAATATGCACTTTGTAACAACAATATTTGGGGAAATATATCAAATACAGCTCAGAAATACATTTGCTAAATTTTATGGAGATCGGTTCAGATTTGGATATAGCTCCCATATATAACTACGACCGATTTACCTTTGATTGTGCACCAAACGTCTAATATTTGCACAAATTGGATGAAATTTGGCACTTACGACTTGAGTCTAGAAGCTAGTATATCAAATTTGGTGAAGATCGGTTCAGATATAGCTATAGCTCCCATATATACTCTTCATCCGATTTGTCATTTTTGTTACCCACAGCCGTAATATGCACTCCGTAACAACGATATTCAGGGAAATATATCAAATACAGCTCAGAAATATCTTTGCCAAATTTTATCGAGATCGGTTCCGATTTGGATTTAGCTCCCATATATATTTTTATCCGATTTCAAATTAATTGTGCTTCAAATGGGCAATACAGGTCCGAATTTAAAAGATACAAATGCTTCGGCATATTTAGTCCTTTGAACTTTAAATTATAATTATAATCATAGCGGGTATGATTGAATTCTCCCATAAAATGAATTCTCCCGACTTTAGGACTTTCTTTACTGGTTAATTTTTTTTTTTTCAATTTGTATTATCATATTGATTTCAGGGGATTTTTTGTGATCAAAATAAAGAATAATTTCACAATTTTTCAGCAAAAAAAAATGAAATAAGTGCGAAATACGATGTTAACTGACATCTACCTTTCAACTTCAGGTCCTACATCGTGGTTCAGCTGGAAGATGCGAACACATTTAAACAAACAAAAATGACCGAAAAAGCCTAATGGGGCTCATTTCAAAGCGTGGATCTACTTCTTTTATGTGAAAATAATCCGTCCAATGAAAGCTCAGAATGCAAAATTCTTTGGCAGTACAATCAGTAAAATACCAAATATAAAGGGTGAAAAATAACAGAGCGAATGGGTCTTTTAGTAAGAAAAAAATTTCTATCTTTCCAGAAATTCTTCCCAAATATTTAAGATACCTTAAATCGCTTTTGCAGGTCATGATATCGATCATAACTCACGGATTAGGGTACAACCCGATATCATATTTATATAACCATCGTATGATTTAAGCTATTTAAGGGTCTTGGCCAGTTTTTTCAATTTTTGGCCCTTATTTGGAATCTTTGTTTCTAAGGGGGTAGAGAACCTCTTCGCATAAAATTTGAAATTTGAGTAGGCCCCATATTGGTCTTGACCACATTCATCAATTGATTTGGCTAAAAATATGTATTTATGCTACCCTGGGATAGGGAACCATCACACAGATAATTGCCACACAGAAATTTATTTAAGTAAAGTCCCCACATTGGAGTATCCCCAAGACCACTTTCACATCTAATGTGTGGTCAGAAAAGAAAATTTTGTATTCTATTGAATTTGTAACCCCCAAGAGAATATTGATTGGGAACGTAAATTTGGGAAGTACATCTATATGAAATAAATTGTGAAAACATGAACATATTACAAATATAAGAAAGTAGCACGGAACCGAATATTTGTTGAATCCTCATTTAATTATACAATGATGAAAAATATGAACTTTATGGGGTCTCCAACTTACAATTTATATGGCAAATAAAATTAATTCCCATCTTACGGTAATGGGTGTAAAATAGTAATTATATTTGACTATTCTAAAATCATTCTGCCCTCAATTATTAGGTGGGATAAAACTATTTTTACTTATTTATATCACGCGAATTTTTTTCAGTCTGACATGTTATGTTGTTCTGCTATATTTTTGATTTGGCCTCTATTTGTCATCTTCGATTATAAGAGATAGAAGGAAGTTTTTAATGTAGGTCGATGTTTCGGAGTAGTGCCCATATAAAGGTACCTCCTGATTGTACCATATTTCAAAGGATTTGGATAAAAATGTGTATTTGGTGGGGTGAAACTCAAAATGTGATTCTATGCTGATCACCAAAAGAAACTATGGGTCTATCTCGTTTCCTTTTGCCTGTTACAAACAAATGCACAAAGACATAATACCCTTACCACTTTGGGATGTAGGGTATAAAAAGTAGGCTAATATTGGGTCAAAGAGCCAATATGTTGGTAACAGGCTTCCTCAGAAGACCAAAAATATTGCAAATCATAATTAAAGGAGATCGTTATAGTTAATCGGAGTTACATATATTGATAGCGCTACAACTGCAGTCAAAACTAACTGCTCCTTTAAAAAATATTTAGCAGCTGTAACTACGGGGTTAATCCAACTACTATCAATAATTCAGCAACAGTAAACAAGTAAAGAAGGGTAAAAAGTCGGGCGGGCCGATACCCTACACCACTATGCGCATTTAGTAAAGCAACCCTTAAAAAGCGTTTCTATTGCGATTTTATCGAAGTAGGTCATACCAATCATAACCCTTCTTTGAATGCTTATTATAGCTTTAGAGCGGCTATAATTTGGAATTAGAGTAAAATAATGTAAGGGATGTATATCGAACTCAGAATCGATTTCTACCGAATTTACCTCTCTTACCAAATAACATAGCTATGGAGTGCATAATTTGACTTCGAGAAGGATTATATTAAAACAATATGTCCAAGCCCTAGATGAATGGGAGCTGAGTTTCAACAAATATCGTATTTGCTTCCAGGATAAATTTAGTTGAATGTGGAAATCTTCACGATTTTACATATTTGATGAAGATATATATGTAAGCTATATCCAAATCTGAACCGATATCGATAAAATTTGGAAGAGGTATCTTAACTGATTTTCTCCATCTTTGAAGCATTTGCTTCTAGACTGAATTCGGTTATTTATGCAAAAGTCCACTCCATTTGGGCTGATATATCGGATAATGATCTATATGGGCGCTATATATAAATCTGAACCGATCTCTATGAAAATTGGCAGAGGTATATCTGGAGTGTATATGATATCTGGTTGTGTAGTGCATATTGCGAATCTGATAGATTAAAACTCAAAATCGGATGAAATATATATGGAAGCTATGGCTATATCTGACCAGATTTTCAATAAATTTGAAGCACATAATTCATGTCAGACTAATGCTTCTGAGTTCCGAAATCCATTCCATTTGGGCAAATATTAAAGATAAGGCGCATAATAAAATTAAAATCGGACGAAAATATATATGGGAGCTATATCTAAATCTGAACCGATATTCATCAAAATTGTAAGACATACTTCTGGACTTATCCTGCCCATATATTACGCACTTGGTACATAACACTTATGAAATCGGACGACTCTATATATAGGAGATTTATCCAAATCTAAGTATCCCCAATTTCAATAGGGTTCGTCCTTGGGCCAAACATATGAATTGTGAAAAAATCATCTCAATCAGACAATAAATGCGACCTGTACCTTGCTTACAAAAATACACGGACAGACAGACGGACATGCATAAATCGACCCAGAATGTGAAACTATGAAGATCATCAAAAGGAACTATGGAACTATTTCCTTCTGCATGTTACAAACAAATGCACAAAGGCCAACCAACCAGTTAAAATGTCGAATATTTTAAAAACATTTTTATGCCACAGACGGAAGAACCTATTACAAACTCGAAATACCAAATTTAAAACAATGAAAACAATCAAATTGAACGCTGAAAAGTTATAAAATATATTCTGATGGACTTTTTGTTCAAACACTTCACTTTAAATTGTATGTCCCATCGTTGTCAGGGTTGCCCTGGGAAACGGCTATTTTTGCAGGTATCCATGGTTTTGTGACCTCACAATGTTAACATTTAATTCGGTTATAGACATTCAGTTCGATAAAAAGCAAAGTTGAGCTAACATGGCTACGGATAACACTCCTAGAGTTCCGCAGGGACTAAGAAATCTTATGAAAAATCTGACTAGAGAAATTTTAAAGGAAAAACCAACAAATATTTATCATTTCGCCGAAAATTATTTTCTCTCCCTTCTACGTGAAAAGGAAAACTACGATGTAAAAAACTATGAACCGACTTATAAAAAATACGACTTCTCTAGTGTTAAAACTCCACTTAGCTACAATATTCCAATGGCTTTGGCGTACACCGTCATACCTGACGGTTTGACCGAACTCTTGAAAGATATTATAAAGGCTGTTTTAAGAGAACAGCCCGAAAATTTGTGTGAATTCGCTGTTGAATATTTCCGACACTTGAGAAATTCTAATGAGTCGTATGAATCCAAACATATAACTTATGAAGCATATGAAAACTATTTTTTAAATAAGGATCGATTTTTTTACACGCCTTTTGTTAAATGTTTTTGTGGAAGATTTTTGGGTCAAGGTTTAGGTGGTGGCCAACAAATGAATATTCATACTCAATCGTTGGAGTTTTCTAAAAATCGAACCTCTGACCTAAATAATTGTTGCCCCAAATCCAATTGGTCTTACGGTAATACGGAATGTGACGAGACCGCAGAAATTGTGTCTCAAAATAAATACAATCACTCGGCTCGTGTAATACAACGTTATTTTCGTCAATACATAAAAAAGAAGCGAGAGGGACGGGAAATGAATGAAGAAACGGCTGCACTAATTATCCAGAAAAGTTTGAGAAGGCTATTCGGTTCGAGAAAAGGAGAGACTGGTATTAAATCGAAGGAAACATTACAAGCTGTTCCTCAACTTCAGTTGACTCATTTAGAAAATGATAACCTCTCCGAAGAGGCTTCATACACATCAGCTTCTACGGCAATCCTTTCAGCATCGGAGTCAGGTCGGGACTTTTTCGACGTAAGCACATCAGAAAACATAGTTAACAAGCCTATTATTGAAAGTGAAGAACAGGATAATGATGAAGAAAATTGCCAGAAAAGCGAATTAATGAATGAGCCAATAAAAGAATTAAATAAACTAAACGACAAAATACCTGTTGACAATAATGGAAACCACATTGGTGAAGAACATATAGGTGAGTTTACATTAGCACTACAGTGAGTTTTAACAATTTGTAAATATTCAGAATAGAAAACAATAATTTTTAATTATTCAGAATTTTTAATTAATCGGAAGAGAAAACAAGAATTTTAATTATTTGGTTTTTGCACAATTTTTATTAATATTGTTTCAAAAAAAAAAAAGCTTCAATCGCTGCATGTTCAATACAAAACCTAAGAATTAATATTAAGCAAAGGTTTGCCTGGATCTTTTAATACCCTCCACCATTTGGAACGATTTTGGCAATTTTCAAAAAAATAAATCCGTTACAATTCCGATAAAATCGTAAAAATACCAAATGTAGCCGTTATATTAGGGTCGACGACGTGGACCTTCGTAGGTAACTTTTGTTATTAACCATAACAATATTCATATGCGAAAAGTTATGTTTATAATGTAGCTGAAATCATCAAAATACCGAATAAGGGGAGGTACCATGGGGATTATAAAACGTGGAACTGCACAGACAATTTTCTGGCATAGGCTGTAGTATTCATTACGAACTTCAAATACCAAGTTTAGAATAATTCCGGTAAATAAAGTCGCTAAAATAATCAAAATACCGATTATCGGGGGTACCGTTATATGCGGGTTATACGAAGACGTGGACCTGCACAGACAATTTTCTTTCATAGGCTATAGTATCCATTACGAACTTCAAATACCAAATTTGAAACAATTCCGGTAAATAATGTCTCTAAAATCATTGAAATACCGAATATCGGGAGGTACCGTTATATGGGGGCTATACGAAGACATGGACCTACATGGTTCATTTTCTGTTTTAGGCTGTATTATCCATTATGAACTTCAAATACCAAATTTGAAACAATTCCGGTAAATAATATCTCTTAAATCATCGAAATACCGAATATCGGGAGGTACCGTCATATGGGGGGCTATACGAAGACGTGGACATACATGACCCATTTTCAATACCAAAAGTCCTGCAGACATAATACACATTTAAGTAATTTTTTTTTCACATTTTAAAATAAGTATAGGACCATTTTTATAGTTTTTCGTTATTATGGCAAAAAAACAAAGGGTGAGATAAAAAAGTGCAACAAAGTCAAACGACATAATTTCTACATTCTTTAAAAATTTTATTGAATGAAAGCAAAAAATGTCGGAAATAGCTTAAAATCTTAGAATAAGTTTAGATTTATTCGAATTGGTCACTTTCGGCATGAATTATGGTATTCAAACCGCCACACGCTGCCCGAATGTTTCTCTGCGTTATTTTGGCCCATTCTCGACGAAGCGTCACTGGAATAATTTTAACAGCTGTCGGACGAGTGTCTTAGAAATGACAGCAGTCTGAAGTTGGTTGCAGTTTTTTCATCTCACCCTGTATATTTGGCGATCTAACACACAAATAAACATAAAACAGAAAAAAACCAAACTTCTGTCAGATATTGTTCAAAAAACCCACAATTTGGTGTAACCCGCATATGGCTGTAACTATTCATATTTTTATACCCTCCACTACAAGGTGGTCAGGATATTATGTCTTTGTGCATTTGTTTGTAACAGGCAAAATGAAACGAGATAGACCCATAGTTCCTTTTGATGATCTGCATAGAATCACTTTCTGAGTTGATTTATGCATGTCAGTCCGTCTGTCCGTCCGTCCGTCCGTCTGTCCATGTATTCTTGTGAACAAAATGCAGGTCGCATTTATTATCCGATTGAGATGAAACTTTGCAAACAACATTTGTTTGGCCCAAGAACGAACCCTATTGAAATTGGAGATAATCGATAGAAATTTAAATATAGCTCCCATATATATCTTCGTCCGATTTGCCTTTTATTGTGCACCAAACGTGTAATATCAGCCCGAATAGTATGTAATTTTGCACATACAACCATATAAGGCCTGAAAATAAGTGTGCCAAATTTGATCGAAATCGGTTCAGATATAGCTATAGCTCCCATATATATTGTTCATCCGATTTGTTAGTTTTGTCCTCCGCTGCCGTAATATGCACTCTGTAACAACAATATTTGGGGAAATATATCAAATGCAGCTCAGAAATACCTTTGCTAAATTTTATCGAGATCGGTTCAGATTTGGATATAGTTCCCATATATATCTTTATCTGATTTCAAATTAATTTTGCACCAAATGGGCAATACAAGTCCGAATTTAAAAGATACAAATGCTTTGGCATATTTAGTCCTTTGAATTTTAAATTATAATTATAATCATAGCGTGTATGATTGAATTCTCCCATAAAAACTTTTAATTATTAAGTGGAGCTCAACTAAATTAGCAAAGTGGTGTAGGGTATCATAAAATCGGCCCCGCCCGACTTTAGGACTTTCTTTACTGTTTTTTTTTTTTGATTTTATTCTTAATTTCCCAAATAGGCTGACTTTTTCGCTAAAATATTTAATATTATGATAGGCTAAAATGTAATTTCACTGAAATTTAAAAAAAAATTGAATATGTAAGAAATAATAAACAATGTTCTGTCACAGAAAGTAGAACCTATATAAACTGTAGGTATCGAATTTTAAACAATTAACTTTAAAAAAAATGTGATGGAAATCGTAAAAATACTGAATAGCGGGAGGTATCCTTATATGGGGGCTACAGGAAAATGATAATGCTATGCCACAAGAGGAAGATCACATTGTGAAATATATGAACCGAATTTTAAACAATTCCATTAAAAAATGTGGCTTAAATACCTAAAATATGAAATATCGGGAGGTACCATTGTCTATAAGAAATGTTCAATAACAATGTGCAGCCAAAGGATCTAAAACCCATTTAAACTCCTAAGTACTGAATTTTAAACAATTCTGTCAGAAAATGTGCTCCAAATCGTCAGAGGTACAGTTTTCTGGGGGCTATACGAAAACGCGGATCGGCTTGTCCCATTTACGAACTTGGCCCTGCCTACTGACCAAATATACATGTGCGCACAATTTTAGCCATCTATCTTATATGTATAATAACTGACAGTGGTTAATAACGTATTCCTGTAGTTAAATCGCATGATTTAAAGGATTAATGGGGTTAAAGTACAGTTTGTTTTTCTTGAGAAATTGCTGTTATAATTTTATTTTGGTCCAGAAATTTAAAATAGCTCGAAACACTGGCTCTAGATCCACTTTTTGTCACATTTTTATTTACTACTATGGATCTAGAAACCTAGAAAAAATCCTCATTGCATTTATTGGTCACCAAATTGTTAATATAAAGACGAATTAAATGGATTTTGGCAAATACTAACGAATTTAGACTGGAAGAAGGTGTAGTAATTTGTTGAAAATCGGCCAAGATATAGCTAGCTATAGGTCTCATATATATGTTTTATACGAGTTTGTACTTTACTTCCTCACAACCGTAAAATACTCTCCGCAACAACGATATTTGGTGCCATCTACCAGATACAGCATTTATATAGAAACACCTCTTCTAAATTTATAGAGATCGGTTCAGATTTGGATATAGCTACAATATATACATAATGAATATGAATATATATCTTCACAATATATATCAACTCACATAGGATGAATTTTGATGAATAGTACGCATTCAAAAACTATCATATTTAATATGTTTTAATTCTCATGAATTCCCCATAGTGTAGTAGTGTAGGGTATCATAAAGTCGGCCCTGTCCGACTTTGGTCTTTCTTTTCTGTTTCTTTTTTTTTTTCAATATTACACATACAGGCTAAGATGAAAAAACTGAAACCAAACTCAAACTGCTGTCATTTATAAGCCACTCGTCCGACAGCTGTTAAAATTATTCCAGTGACAGCTCATTATATTGTTTACCAGAGTACAAAAGCATTTGGTGAGAATTTTTCAGAAAAAAAAAGTTATTCGTGATGGATTTCCAGCGTGATAGTGTGATTTCTTTATATTTGGCTGGAAAACCACAAGTGGCTATCGTTAGAGCACTCCAGCATTTTAATGTAAATAAATGTTTTATGTCTCGTACCATCGCTCGTTACCATGATACTGGTAGCGTAGCCCGATGTCAAGGAAGTGGACGGAAGAAAACAGCAACATCAGCAGAAATGGTTCGGAAAGTAAAGAAGCGACTTGATCGAAACCCGCGTCGCAGTGGCCAACATTCGGCAAATATTAAAAAATGAGCTCGGGGTAAAGCTATTGAAATTCCAAAAAGTGCAAGAACTTACAACGCAACAGAGTTGAGCAAACGCAAAAGAGCTAAAGAGTTGCTTCGTTTGGTCGAAAGTGGTGAACTGCCGAATTTGGGTTTCTCCGATGAAAAAAAATATTCGTTGTCCAGCAGTTTGTAAATAAACAAAATGATCGTGTTTACTTGCCAAGGAGGTCAGCAGAAATGTGCACCTTCGGATGACCACCAGAACTCAAGCGACGGTCATGGTGATGGTGTGAGCGCCATAACAGCCGATGGTCGCTCTTTGCTCGTATTAATCGACGGTGGCATCAGAATAAATGCCAAATATTATAATCTAAGTGTGTATTAAAGCCTTGGGAACGCAAACCTTTTGGCCGTAGACTTTGGACATTCCAACAGAACTCAACACCATCGCACTCAGCACGCGTCACTCAAGAATGGTTACAAAATGAGGTTCCTCGCTTCATTTCCAGCGCACAATGGCCACCAAAATTTACGGATACCAATCTAAACTATTGAATCTGCAGTATTTTGGAAAGCAAAGTTGGCACTAAAAATACCAAAGTGTCGATCACCTCAAGCAAGCGCTTCGCCGGGAATGAGACAAAAAACCACAGAGCAACATTCGGGCAGCGTGTGACGGTTTCATTGGCCGTTTGAAGGCCATAATTCATGCCAAAGGTGACCAATTCAAACTAATCTAAACTTATTCTAAGACTTAATGCTATTTCCGACATTTTTTGCTTTCATTCAATAAAATTAAATGTAAAAAAAATTAAGGCGTGCACTTTTTTATCTCACCCTGTAAGTTAAAAAGGCACTAAAATAAAACGGGATTTATAGATCTCTATGGAGCCTGATCAAAAATGGGTCGTCTTTCAAGTTCTAGTTAAGAATGTTTTGCCTGCCCTATAAAATATTTAATAACAAAATTCTTGTATATTCTTCCAGACCGTAAACATGTCCATGCCCTTGAGGAAAGCTACAATCAGGATTCGCATTTAATATCTGAGGTGGACCTTCTTGAAAATCAGAGGAAAGGTATTTTATGAAATAATAATGTTGAAATATAATTGTCATATGTGTCTCTTTCAGATATATCCTTTGACAAGGAGAAAAAATCTAAATGAAGTAGAGTCGACATCTCTAAACGATAGCGATTATGGGTATCAGGAAGATAATAGAAGGGAAAATCAAAAAACGTCAACACTTGCTGAATCTGGCATTTCCGTGAAATGCCTTCAAGAAGAAAAACAGGAGATCAATTATCTTCAGAAACACGAGAATGATCTGAGTTCAATTGCAGCAAACGTTGAGCATGATAATCTGACAGAGAGAAACACTTCTACAACAAGGGAAGATAGTGTTTTAATTTCTGATAATAATTGTTTAGAACTTGATAATGATGCTCCAAAAACGAATTCTCATAATGAAAGAGATGATGACACTAATGACTGTGAATCAGAAACTGTTGATACCGTAACACATAGCCCAGTTACGAAGGGATCTACATTGAAAATAAGCCATACAAAGGCAGTGGTTTTGGATGCTGAATCGTCTGATCAAGATTCGAAGAGTGACAATAGGCGTTCCGAAGATATACCACAAGAAAACAAAGAACAATTTAAAATGGAGGAATCAGAAACGACAGTTAATAATGAGGTTAAAACCGCTCATGATGAAAACCAGAAAGCTATGCAATATGAAATGCCTGAGAATGGTCAAAATACTACTAAAGCAGTATTCAATATTCCATGCCAGCAGAGAAAAGTAGTTCTTCAAATAAGGAGGACAGCGTTTTGATTTATGATAATAATGATACGAATTTTGATGAAAACACCCAAGCAAAATCTCCTCAAAATGATATAACTGCTGGCTCCAACGGTAACCACTCAAATATCGTTGATACATTGTCACAAAGTCCTGTTCCAACCGCGGTGTACACTAGAAGAAAACAATGCACATGAATTGATTTTAGAAAAGGTTCGAATGATCATGTTTTGCAGAGTGGTACTGAATTTCGGGAATTGAAGGCTTCTGCAGATATACCAGGAGAAATCATTGACAAAAATCTGCAAGTTATCAATCACGAAATGCGTAATAATGATCACAATAGTGTTAACTCAGTACTCAGTATTTCAGCTCCGGCAGAGAAAGTTATTTGTTCGAAAAAGGAGGACAGTGTTTTGATTTCGGAAAATAATGATACGGAACTTGACCAGGACGCCCAAGAAAAATCTTCCCAGAATGTTATAAAAGCTGATCCAAACTTAATTATCACTGATACATTACACCGGAGTCTCATTCCTAATGTACTTTCATTGGAATCAAACAATACAAAAGAATTGCTTTTAGAAAAGGAATCGACTGATCAGGATTCAAGAGTGGAACCGTGATATCAGAAGAAACACTGGAAGATCACAGAGAATCATTTAAAATTGTTGAATCGGAAAATAAGGTTAATAATTTGGCTAAACAGGAAATACATGGAAATGATCACAATGCCGCTAAAGAAGTAGAGAGTGTTTCAATTTCTGATAATAATGATGCGGAAATTGACAAAAATGACCAAGAAAACAGTTCTCAAAATGATATAACTGCTGACCAAATGATAAACACTCAAACATCGTTCCAGAGGTATTTTCCATTGGAGGCAAAAAATGCAAATGAATCAATTTTGGATAAAGAATTGGTTGATCAGGTCTCAAAGAGTGGT
This sequence comes from Musca domestica, assembly GCF_030504385.1. Lineage (NCBI taxonomy): Eukaryota > Metazoa > Arthropoda > Insecta > Diptera > Muscidae > Musca > Musca domestica. Next base: position 12,596,632 of record NW_026712328.1, on the reverse strand, counting down.
ACTGACGGATCGAAGGACATACACGCAGAAAACAACCAATCATTTCAATTCGATGAATCAGAAAATACGGTTAGTGTTAGGGCGAAACGCTCTCAAGATGAAAATCAGATAGTTGTTCACAATGAAATTCTGGAGAATGACAATACTACTACTAAAGCAGAATCCAATATAGATATGACAACAGAGAATATTATTCAATCGGACGAGGAGAATAAAAATGATTCCAAACTTGATAAAAGTGACCAAGAAAACAGTTCTCAAGATATTACAAGGGATGGTTCAAATGATAATCCGACAAATAACGCTGATACATTCTCAAGTAGCCTTATGCCAAAGAAAGATCCATTGAATGGAAACAATACATATGCATCGAGTTTAGATAAGGAATCCACAGCCCAGATGTCGAACAGTGGTACTGAGGATTCGGAAGTAAAGATGAATGATGAAAATAAAAAGTTATCCATTATGGCTTACTTGAAGATGATCAAAACTCTGTTGGAGCCTCAAAAAGGATACCTTCAAAAGAGGAGGACAAGACTTTGATTTCTGAAACTATGATTCGGATTTTGATAAAGATTTCCAAGAAAAATATTCTCAAAAGGATGTAACTGCTGATCCAAACAGCAATAAAAATGGAGATAGGGAATCAACTGACCAGGCTTCAAGGATTGGTACCGACGGATCGAAAGACATACTTACAGAAAACGGAGAAACCACTTAAATTTGAGGAACCAGAAAATGTGGTTAATATTAGGACAAACCGCTCTCAAAATGAAAATGAGCACCCTATTCATTATGAAGTTCATGAGAATGATCCCAACACTGGTAAAGCAGTATCGATATTTCAACACCTTCAAAAGAGAAGACAGTGTTTCGATTTCCGAAAATGATAGTCCCCGCAATTAATGAGGATGCCGAAGATAATTGTGCTAATCCAAACGACAGTGAAATTTTACATAAGAAATCGACTGATAAGCTTTCAAGGAATGTTTCTGAGGGATCGGGAGAGAAACCGTCGGAAGAAATACTCCAAGAAAATAAAGAATCAGTAAAATTGGACGAATCAGAAAATTCGATTAATATTATGGCGAAACAATCTCAAGATGAAAAACAGCAAGTGGTCCAATATGAAACTCTAGAAAATGATAATGATACACCTAAAGCAGTACTCAATGTTGTTACGACAACGGAGAAAGTATTCCTTCAAATATAGAGGCTTCTAATGATTCGCATTTGATAAAGTTGCACAAGAAACATTTCTCAAAATGGTGTAACGGCTGATACAAATGATAATCGCTCAAATATCACTGATACATTATCACATTAGCGTTATTCCCAAGGAATTTCCATGGAAACAAACAACATAAATGAATTGTTCTTAGATAAGGACTCCACTGAACAGGTTTCAAAGAGTGACAATGAGGTTATTGAGAGACATAAGTGAGAGAAAATGAAGCAGTATTTAAATCTAATATTCAGACAATTCAGTTGACAATATGACGAACCGCATTCATGATGAAAACAAGCAAAATATCGATTTTGAATTGCAGGAGAATACAAAGGAATTGATTTCAGATGAGCAGCCATCTGTCCAGGATTCAAAGGATGGAACTGAATATTCAAAGATGTGCCTTCGATAGAACACGTTAAATAGAGATAAAGAACCAGAAGCTATTAATGATAGCCTTAAAAATATTAGTAAATTATCACTTGAAAACTGTGGCAATGAAGTTAGTTCTCATTTAAAAGAAAACGAGGAATACTTGCAGCATGCTACATCAGTATTGCCAAACGATTTAGAAGCTACAACATCAGAATATATTATGCCATCTACGACTACGGATGAGACTTTGGAAACTAATCTAGGTGGAATGGCAGAGAAAAAACAGCCAAATCAGCAGACCAACTATAAATAAGGTCATCTATTTCAAATGATGATCCCGACAGTGCTGAAATACATGCTCACGATACCTCAATGAAAAATACCTCAATTACAGAAAACTGTGACATACAAAATGTTAACATAGAGAAAGTGAATGATCATATTGAAAACAAAGAAGAAACCTAGTTAGCAATGACCGTTCTTCAGATCGGGAAATTAATGAAAACAATGCAAGTACAGAAAATGCTGCGGACTCAGCAACTGTGTTGCAGTCGGACATAAATAATAATAAACACTGAAGAGAACGTAAAAAATGAAACTAATAACTTGAAGAGGTTGAACACGATAAAAACATGTCAGGAAAACCTGCAATATTATACTCAAATCCCAGAGAAATGTCACATCCTGAAAACTTGGATGAAACTAATAACTTTTGCAGAAGGTGAACACGATATAAAACGTCAGGAAAACCAGCAAATCCAAAGATAACTTACATCCTGAAAACTTGGAGCCCGAAAATATTTTTACAATTTCAATGACAAAGATAATACAAACAGCTCTTGCGACAACATAGTGATGAATGATAAGCTCGGTGAGGATTTTAATAAAATACTAAGCATGAAAGTGAAACTACTCCAGTTTCTAAAATAGATAACTTAGGTAGTACCATAATTGCCGATAGTACTATCTCAAATGTAAAAGCAGATTTAGAGAATGATACAATTAGTAGTGAAGAAACGGAAAATGGTATCTTACGGAATGTTACAAATGACGACGTAGATCCAAAATTGGAGGAAAGCAAGGATACAATAACAGAGATACCAATGTCGACAATAAGAGTGCAATACCATCTGAAGAAGTTGTTGAAAACTCAAATGCCATAAAAAACGAAAGAAAATAACATAGAATCTGATCTTTCCATAGACACCGCTAAAAATCTTGAATCTTGCGATAGAGATTTAAAAGTTGACAATGAAAATTTAGATGAAGACGGAGCACAACCAATTCTCGTTACTATAAGGGACGTGCAGGTTGACATAACTTCGGAAGACAGCCAGGGAACATCTGATAGAAACATAGAAAATATTGAACCCGAAATGTAACGATGATCAAGATATTGACGATGCCGCACCTAACATATATCAACATGAAGCACATAGCTCGAATGGTCAGCAAAATTGCAGTCAGCAAAAGAATGCAAGTCGGTAGAAATAATGAGAACAATGACATAGTTGAACATACTAACCACGATGTAATATCCGTAACTAGTGGGGGATCTGTTCCAGTCGATAATGCTGCCACACTTGAGAACCGCAGCACAACGGAAATAGATCCACAAGAATGTAATAATAAAATACAAGCATCTAACAACAGTTTGGATGGGGTTCACATAATCAGCCCTACATCAGAAACTCATCGAAGATCTCCAACACATCGACATGAGTATGGAAGAATGTCATGACAGTATCAAAGAAAAGAAAATTTTACAGGAAACGACATTGGAAGCTTGAACAACATGGACCCACCACTACTGAACGGAGCAATGAAGTATTCCAATAAAAGAAGAACTCCAGGTAAGCGATGACAGCAAAAGAGAAGACGCAAACTGTGTTAGAGGTCCCTCACTATCCGAAGAAAAGAAAGATACTAATCTTAAACAGGGTCAGCCAAGATGTTAATACATTGACACATGATGCTCAAGTAACTAACCAAACTTCAATGCCACAAATTGCAAACATTGACGATGTTACCCGACATGATACGCCACGAGTCGGTCGGTACACCAGAGGTAGAATATCGTGTAAAAAGAGATACGATTCCTCATATCAGACACAAGCCATTTGGATGATGGACAAAATGAAAAAGGAATGTCTGATACAAATCGACAGCTAGCAATGTGTACGAGTATGGACGAGGGCGGACACAATACACAATCACAGATTACTAACGTTGCTGAAACAGATGACAATAAAGATATGACCGGAAATAAAAAAAGCATCGGACGTGGTGAAGGACAAATTAGAACATCAAAATAAAAACGGTATGTATAGATCAATCTTTTTTCATTGTTTGCCAGTTCAGTTTTAGAATAAAACAAGTAAAGAACAAGCTAAGTTCGGCCGGGCCAAACTTTTAATATCCTCCACCATTTGAAACGAATTTGGCAATTTTCAAATAAATTAAAAACCGTTGAAAATTCTGTTAAAATCTTAAAAAATACCAAATGTAGCCATCATATTAGGGCCTACATAGACAACTTTTTCATAAGCCATTTCAATATTCAAATGTGAAACTTGAAAAAAAAATCGGTGAAAATGTCATAGGGTGGTATTAGTATATGGGGAATATACCAAAATATGGACCGCACAGACAATTTTCTGCCTTAGGCTGCAGTCTCCATACGAACTTCAAATACCGAAATTGAAACAATTCTTAGTGGCTTAAAAATACCAAATATCGGGGAGGTACCGTGACATGGGGGGCTATACCAAAACGTGAATCTACGTGACCCATTTTCAATACCAAAAGTACTGTAGACATTAATATACATTGAGTAGAATTTTATCAATCTACTTCATTTCGTTCGGAAGGTAGCGTGATTTCCACAGACGGATACGACGGACAGACATTGCCAAATCGACATAAATTTTATGCTGATCAAAGACTATATGTACTTGTGGGGTCTAAAATGTATATTTCGAGGTGTTATAAACGGAGAGGCAAACTTAATATACTCTCCATACTATGGTGAAGGATATAAAAACGACCATTGTATTGGTCGTAACAAAAATGCAGAAATGACAATTGTAATATCGTGACGGCCGGTTATATGCACAAAATTTGCTTGCGCAGCAACCTTTCGACCAGCGCAGTTTGTATGCACCGAACAATCTTGCGATCAAGGGCCGCCAACCCAGCAACAACTAGCTTTTTGAGTTCGGACCAAAAGTACCCGCAATGTTTGCTCCGTATTTCTCTTGACCGAGTTCGGTACTGAGACAAGCCCAAAACATGGTCGATCGCGGTCAGATGCAACAGAGGTATGGAAAGGGTGCAGTTTCTGTATTGTTCCAGCTTAAACCTACTACAGGAGTATAACGCTAAAGACTACATTGTTTCTGTTGCGACAATGTGCGTCATCGTCCATCGACGTCGTCGTCCATAGTACGACTCTTCCCCACAGTCAAATCTATGCGGTACATCTGACACTGCTATTTAAGTTCGGAAAAAGCATCTTATCTTCAGTTTACCGGCTACGATTTCCGAGATCGCGAGGAAGCTAAGCAGCATCTACAGGCTTCAAAGTTGTTATGGATACAATGAATTGAAGAAGATCGCTCCAGAGGTGGAGGATTACCTCTTCTTTTTGATCCACTCGTCCAGTACGACCTATCTCGGTTGAAGTTGAGAGAATGCAGGGGGGTGGCGGTGTGGAACCGCAGAGGTAGAGGAGCTAAACGTGTACATAGAATAAGTGGAACTGCCACAGTTCACCCGAATTATCCATCGTGTCCCCCAAAATGATTTAACCTGACAATTCCTACCTCCATCCTTCTTCATAAACTCTGAACTTCGCACTTTTCTTAACCAATTGACAAGAATTCAGAGCATATACCAATCGTCGCTTCAGAGAAATGCGCAACTCATCTGATGTTCGTGGATATCATCAATACAAATATTATCGCTTATACCTGCTAGACGAATATCTGGCATAAGACCAAAGAGACAACGGGACTAACATGATGAGCTCGCCGTTCTAACCCTAATGATCACAGAATCAGTGAACTTTCTCTGGGGGGTAATAGGTTACTTGAGAGGAGCAGGCAGAAAAATGGATGGATAGGCTGAAGCAATGCAACGTTAGTATCGAATCGAGGAACGATTAAGTCGTTTGATGCTTCTATGGAGATATCGCAACTGGATTACCAGGAGTTGAGTATTTGACCAAAACTCCTAAACTTGTCGTTAACTATCCTAATAGTTTCCGATGATTGGAAGTGGGCAGGGTGGTCCAGCAACTGAAGCCAGACAGGGGAAGCCAGGTAAAATTGACCTCATACAGACAGATAACACTATTGTCGCCAGGAGCGAAGACGTTTGAGGTATTATTCCCCAGCATAAAAGAGAGTCTCCCAGTTTGCGTTCATCAACACGGAATTGCATAGCACAACGACATGTCTACACGTACTAGTCGATCACTCAACCAAAACATGCCATGCGACAGAACAGTTTGATTTTAATAAAACCCTTTGAAACCGTCCAACCACGCCATACTGTTTATGACGCTACGCATATAACCTCTGGCCAAGTTGACACATTGAGTTGTCGACTACAGGTGTGGAAACAAGTCATACGTGAAATTGAGAACACAGGTCGTATATGCGTAGGGTGAAACGGGAAGTTTCACTGATATCTTCTAAGCTGTTGAACATTTACCTTTCTGACATTCTAAGACCTCCAAAATAAATAAGGATAATAACACACGCGGATAATTGTACGCTCATTGATGACAAATATGATCGGTTGAACAATCACCTTGTTGATATATCACCATATGGATGAACATATATTCAGCTATTCAGTTGCTAACAATCAACACGGTTTCCGGTTTCCACTACATAGTACCACAACAACATTGCACGCCATATCCACACATATCAGTCGAGGACTCAACCAGAAACAGCCGTGCCATAGAACAGTAATGGTGGCTCTTGATCTATCAAAGGCCTTTGATACGGTCACCATGCCACGCCGTTCGAAGACGTTGAAATTCTACCCTCCGGCCAGGTTTGAAACGTTGGATAGTTTTCAAACCAAGGAGGCGAAGATCTAACAGGTGTGACAGCATAATGAAAAGGTGTCGGTGCAATACTTGTTTGGGGTTTAGAAACAGAGCCATTACACTCACCATCTGGTGGATTGGCAATCTCCGCCCAAGCTCGTAAAGAAAGACCTACATGATGTAGAGAAGATCAGAACGACCCAGAAGCAGTTGCTGCTACAAGAATTAAGTTATCAAAATCTAACTGATTATTTTTGTATCGTAAATGAATTAATGAAGCGAATTGACACCACATCTATATATATAAAAATCAATTGTTGTTCGTTGGTAATGAATCAGCTGAGAACGGCTGGACCGATTTGCATGATTTTTTGGTACAAACGTTCGTCATACCCCGAGTTTGGTTTTTAAAGAAAA